>NW_026068065.1:209269-211208 GCF_014885135.2 Alexandromys fortis | reverse complement strand
CCCCCCCCCCCCCCACCGCATGGATTATTGGAAAGGAAAAGAGCTTGCACTGATTTGCTGTATGCTGCTGCAGTGAGAAACTGCAGGAAAAAACTAAAATTTAAAAACAAAAGCCAAGGAATATATTAAATATAAACTATAATCAGCAAAGCCTAAGACCCAAAGAAAGGTATTTTGAAAAAAATTGTAAAACACCTAGAAGTCAGGAAAACTCTTATTTCTTCTTCCATGCTGTCTGACTTGACTTCAGCAAGAAACTACCTTTTCCTGTTTCGTGTGTGTGTGTGATGTCCATGTATATGAGCACACATGTGTTTGTGAGTGTGGAGACCTGGGGTTGACTTTGGGAGATGTCATGTATCACTTTATATATCTCCTTATATATTGAGGCAAGGTCTCTCAACTGAATCCACAGCTCACCAAAAGGACTAATTTAGCTAACAGGCTTGCTCTGGAGACCTTGCCTCTGCCTTTCACAACACTGGAATTACAGGTGGGTCACGGCGCGCGCGCGCGCGCACACACACACACACTTTACATGAGTTCTAGGGATCCAACCAGTCCTCATGCCTGCTGTTTGCAAAGCCATTACTTAACAACTGAGCCATCTCCCCAACCCGAGGAAAACTATTTTTAAAAATCAGATTCTTTTTGGTTAATGCCAAACAATAACTAATCTAAGAACAATTTATAGGAACAAAGGCATAATGAATGGGAAATAAACAGGCAGAAATCTTGTTCCATGAGAAGCATTGTTTCTTTGAGAAAAAATGTGGTACAGGTAGATTGTCAAAGGGTAATGAAGATGCCCCAGAAGTCTAGGTCTACACCCTAGTTCCATCCAAAGACTGAAGCATAAAGAACACACGTTCAAGGCCGGCCTGGGTAAGTTACTGAGACTGTAAGTAAAAAGGAGGCTGGAGGGATCAATAGGCATGTGTGTAGCTCTGGGCTCATTCCTCAGTGCTGGGGGGCATGGGCGGTGGGAGTAGGGGAGACAGGGGAGGTTTGTGCTCAAGCACCTCTCATGGTGCCCGATGAGGTCAAAGCTATTTTTAAAGTGACAAAAGGTTATCTACAGTTTCTGGTCTTTTTCTCTGCAAGGCATGCCATCACTCTGAAGGCTACAGGACCTGCGTGTCTTGTCTGTTTTCTGGTGATATGAGCTCCCAGGAACAAGTTCTAGTACAGATACACTGCCCAAATGAACAAAGCTTTTTGGAGTTCTCAAACTTTAAAAGAAAGTGGGTCCTACCCAGCGGTGGTGGCGCACATCTTTAATCCCAGCACTCGGGAAGCAGAGACAGGCAGATCTCTGTGAGTTTCAGGCCAGCCTGGTCTACAAGAGCTAGTTCTAGGACAGACTCCAAAGCTACAGAGAAAACCCATCTGTCTTGAAAAACAAAACAAAACAAACAAACAAAAACAAAAAGAAAGTGGGTCCTAACACTACAAGCTTGAACCCTACAGCTCACAAAATCCCTGCAAAAGGATCTACATGTAGTATTGCTGAAAACCTGTATATGCACGTGCGTGCATGTGTGCATGTTAGACAACCTTGCTATACTGTTCAGGCAGGCCTCTGAACTTTCCATCTCCCCACCTCGGCCTCCTGAGTGCCGTGACTGCAGGCATACTTCATCACAGCTAGTCAGCTGTATTATTTTTCAGCAGTCTCCAGACCACAGTCCATGATGGGATTATAGCGACAGTCACGATGCACTGTGACTACGGCACCCTGCTCAGACGAAGGAGGGTGCCAGGTCTTTCCTGTGGTCATGTCTCCCCATGCCTGGCAGCTGGCTCACAGCTGGGCCACTGAAAAGTAAGTTACATTCATAATAACCCTCAACTTGAATAGCAAACTTGGAAGCAGAAGGGCACAAGGCAGCATGAAAACAACTCCTGGGGGGCCGGGCGGTGGTGGCGCACGCCTTTA
>NW_026068065.1:180778-209093 GCF_014885135.2 Alexandromys fortis | reverse complement strand
GGGGGGCTGGAGAGTTGGCTCAGTGGTTAAGAGCATTGCCTGCTCTTCCAAAGGTCCTGAGTTCAATTCCCAGCAACCACATGGTGGCTCACAACCATCTGTAATGAGATCTGGTGCCCACTTCTGGCCTGCAGACATACAGACAGAATATTGTATACATAATTAATAAATAAATAAATATTTAAAAAAAAAAAAGGAAAACAACTCCTGGGCTGCTGAGCGGTTCAGAAGCAGCAATGCAAGGCACAAAAGGCTCTTAATTCAGTCTCAGACACCAGCAGAGAGAAATGAGCCAGATCGGAGAGGAAGACAGTGAAGTTGTAATTTCTGTTTCATGGGGTGGGGAAGGACCCATGCAAACCAAACTTTATGCACTAATCTTGAGGTCCCATTAAGGTACTTTCCCAACTAAGCAGGATAAGCCCTGCCGTTTATGGAGGAAGGAGTGAAACCTCACAGCCAGCAGGAGGAAGGAGTAGGGGACGTCCTCTGGCTGGGTGGGGCCCCTGCAAATAGAGGAAGTTGTTTCACACATCTTCCAGATTCTAAATACAGCCCTGCGTGCTTTAACGGAGAAGAAAACGGGTCTCCTAGGTCTCTGAACTCTCAAAGCAGCTATTCTATACTTCTCACAGTACAACGTAGACATTTGCAAATGCCTTGAAACACGTAACTTATTCTCCCAGCTGGACCACAGATGTCTTGGGCTGGGGGTGTCCTGGTGTCTGCTTTTTGTAGCACCTCAGAGTTCTTTGTACACAGATTTAAAAGCACTTGGTGAAAAAAAAGAAAGAAGAAAAAAAAAAAAAAGCCGGGTAGTAGTGAAACGCTCCTCTAATCCCAGCACTGGGAGGCAGAAGCAGGTGGATATCTGAGTTCATGGCCAGCCTGGTCTACAGAGCTAGTTCCAAGGAACCCTGTCTCAAAAACAAAACAACACCAACAACAAGCAAGTCAAATGAAACAAAAGTACATGGTGAACAAATAGGAAGCTATTGCACACATCCAGCTGTAAAAGCCAGCCTGAGCCCCTCACTGCCTCCTAGGTTTAGAAATACTGCAACTAGATCACAGCTGCTACTTACCAGAGGATCTGCTGACGACATGGCAGAAAAAGAAAGGCCTGGGTCATAGCGGCTGGCTTTGTAAAGGCCCAAGAAGTCCGTGTCAGTGGCACCGATGTTTTGCACATTGGACTTGAGAACACTTTCAACGAGGTTAGTCTTTTCCGCCTCATCAGTGTTCTTCAGTTTGGGTAAGTCAGAGTGTCTGTACTCTGGCAAGGGTAGGGTGCTCCGAGAACTCAGGTCTTCCTTGATCTCCTCTTTCTGCAAGTTCTTTTCCATATGGCCTGGACTTTTCAAACTCGGATGAGATGTATTTGCTGAGTTGAAATTGAAGACCTTTAAGGAGCTGAGGGGTGTAAGATGTGGTTGCTCTTTGTCTGAGCCACAGGGCGGGTCACCCTCCTTCCTGGGCTCTACCACTGAAGCCTGAGATGCAGATCTGTTCTGGGAAGTGCTAAAAGATGTGGTCATTGTGTTGACTGACGTCACAGAGGGAGAAAAGATTTTGTCTTGAGGCAGAGAAGAAAGCATGCTTGAGAAAAGGGTGCTTTTTTCTAGCCTTGACCTCTTAATTCCACCGTTGGTGATGTCCCTGTTCTCTTTGTCGTTCATGTCTGAAGTTATCTGAGGCTCACTCTTCCCATTAGTGTTAGCATGCAAGGACTTGAAGAGGACACTCTGCTCTGTGGATGCACGCTTCGCTCTCAGTTTGGACATGGGATCGTGGTTCTGCATCAAATGCAAAGCGGGTGACATTTCTGCCTGGCTCTCCTTCTTCTTCCCCAAGCCGATAGTAAACACGTTGGGATCAAACACCTTTTCCAAACTGTCCTCATGAATTGGAGGCATGGCGAAGTGAGGGGCTGGAGAGTTTGGGATCCTGGCCTTCTTTTTCTTCTGGGGCACACATACTGTGCTCTCCATATTCTTAATAATTTCTGTGAATTTTTCCATATCAGAGGAAGAATCAAAGACACTATCATCACTAGTAGCAGAAGTGTTTAAAAGACTGGTAGGGGTATTCTGGCTGGTAACATTTTGTCCTGGCCTTTGGGGACTTTCTGAGTGACTTTTGCTGCTAGGAGAGAGAGTGGAGCTGAACTCGGCTGTCGGGGCTGTCCCTCTGCTCTGACTCTGAGTCTGGACAGGTTCTGGCTGTGTGATGTGTGGGCGAGACTGTGCCACATGCTCCTCTCTGCAGTGGGTGTGCTCAGGTGACGTGCCAGGTCCATCCTCTTGCTGGGGAGCGCAAGGGGCCACAGAAACGACTTCAAGCTTGTTATTGTGACAACTCGGCAACTGCACCTCTCTAACTTCAGAGCTTTCTGAGATGACCTGAGCGCTCACATCCTGAGGGCTCTCCACAGGAAGTACAAATGACCGGACCTGGACGAGGACCTTGGATGGACACTCATTGCCCACGGTTTCTGGGCTGTGCTCTTGTGATGAGGTGGGGCTGGCTTCTCCCTCTCCAAGTTTGGAGACGGGTGTTTTCTCAGTGTGAGACAAATCACAACCGTTAGAGTTTTCGGATACTTTTAGATCAGTGCATGGGATAGTGCGGATGGGGACCTGAACACAGCCATCTTGGACAGTGTTCTCAGGAAGGGGAGCAGAAGGCAGGACAGAAAACTCCCTAGATGAGTCAGATGTGGGCTGTGAGTCAGAAAATGCACCCTGTGGCTTTGGGGGGTACTCTGTGGCATTAAGAACAGCAGGGATGTCCTGTGTAGTATTACATACGTTGTCAAGAACAAGGGTTTTGCTGTCAGCAGCCTCTGAGTGGAGCTCTCCTGAGAGTTCAGTATCCTTCACAGGAACCAGGGCAGTGGGCACTGGCTGAGAAGGACAGGCAACATCTGACTGCACATCTGCCTTATCACTTTGATCAGGCTCAGGGCAGAGGACCTGATTCTCTGTGGGCTCTCCTCCCCCACCTATGGAGGCTGGAAGAATCTCTTCTCTAGGGCTAGGGACTTGCGTGCCGTTGGTGTCTGTGGGTGACTCCTTGGCCACCAGGCCATTCTGGTGGCTGGTTGGTAAGGCTTTCTTTTCAGGTTGCTCCATTTCTCTGGCTTTCTTGGCTAAGTTTAGCTTAGCCCTCCCAACAAATGTCTTATTAGAGGGAGGATTGTTCCTTGTGCTACGGACGTCAGGGTGTCTGGGGCTACCGTTAGCCCGCTTGTTTTCAAATAAGGAGATTTTGTTGGCAGTGTTTCCTTTATGAACCGGCTGGCTGAAGGAACTGTGCTCATGTCCCAAACTGTCAGAAGTCTTCGGGGTTTTCAGATTCAGTTCCACATGTTTGGGTCTAGCAGGGCTGTGAGACCAAAAAAAAAAAAAAAAAGACAGTTAGCAGCCAGCCTGTGTTAAGTGGACATATAAACCAGCTGACAAAAAAAGACTGCAAAGTCTGCATCCTCCAGGTGAATATCGACTTTTCCACAAAACTTCTTAAACAATACTACAAATACTAGGAAGCACTTTTAAGGTATACCTTAGCTGCCTATGACAGAAGAGATTATATATCTAAGAAACTATTAACTTTCCACGTATTAATCACCATTCATAGTGACTGGCAATTAATTAATATGCATTCACAATGATTAGCACTAGAACTGGGAGACATTACAAGGTATAAGGAACTTTAAAACAAATTTAAATATTTAATGCATTCTCATATTTTAAGTATGTAGATGAGTTTCCCAGACATCAATTATGCATTTTTCTTTATTGTAATGTTTTGTTCACCTTTAGTTTTGGGGTACAAGGTGCTATATGGTACAGGCAGGCCTTGAGCTCACTTGTTGGCTGAAGATAGCCTGCCTCTGCCTCCCAAGTGTGGGATTATAGGCACGAGCCACCCGGTCCAACCTTCTCATATCTTTTTAAAAACTAGCTTGGGGAGAGGAGAGAAGAGATGGTTTGATTCCCAGCACCCACAAGGGAACTCAAAAACAACTAAAACTTCAGTTTTAGGGGAAATCTAAGACCCTCTTCTGGCCTCTGTGGGCATTGTATACATGTAAACATGCAGGCAAAACACCCATACACATGAAATTAAATTAAAAATTTAAAAATAAAAGGTAAGAAAAAGTTATAAGGCCACTAAGGTACTGTTTAAAAAAAAACTACTTTAAATAAAAGGTAGATTATAAAACGTATTCATCTAGTATCGCCTCTTAGGATATTTTGTTTCTACCATTCATTCCCTTAAATTTTTTCTGACATATGTGTGTTCACTATCTGAAATTTGTAAAGTATATATGTATATTTTTACCTTTATATATGTGTGTGTGTGATCAGAGGACAATCATGGGTGTCACATCTCTGGTTGAGTAAGAGCCTCCAGATGTTCACCACTGCGCGCGCGCGCGCGCACACACACACACACACACACACACACACACACACACACACACCATGCTATCAAGCCTGGGAGCTGCCAGGCATTTTCTTGGCTCCGCCTTCCATCTTGATATAGGAGTGTTGAGATTGCAGACACACACTCCCACGGCCAGCTCTTACAAGGGTCTTGGGGACTTAGGTCCTTACTTTGTACCAACTGAGCTGTCTCTCCCAAACTGGAAAGTGTTTTTAAATCATTCATAAACCTGCTGTCAACATTCTGCCTCATTCCTGATGGCTTCAGATGCATAAATATTTGATTAGAATAGAAACTGCTGTGTTTGCGGGGCTTGGCAGCTGGCCTCTTGCTAAGAAAAAGGATGAGTTACAATCATAAATTAGAGGTCCCTGAAATGCTTTCCTTGAAAAGTTTTTTTAATGTTTATGTAAAATCCCATAGTATGATTATATCAGAATTGGTTTACTCTTGGGCAGTCTCCCCTCTCATTCACATTTCTTGGGTCTAATTACTTACTACTGGAAATAATGCCTTTGAATGTACACAGTGTGTTCCTTCGTAGAAACAAAACATGTTCTGTTGGCATTTGTTGGCCCTAGCCCCGGTCCTGGCTCTCACACTAACATCCGTGTAAACTTAGCCAAATTATTTCACATCTCTGGCCTCGTCTCTTTTGTATCTGTCTCTTTTGTATCTGTTAGCTTAAAAGGTAACACAAAACACCTAAATTATTTAAAGCAGGATTAATTTTATTTCACCCAAAACTTACGGTTAAGAGAATTTCTGGAAGTCCTCTTGTGGGGTTATAGTTAGGGCAAAGAGAAGCTATAGGACTAGGAGGCTCTCCACGTCCCCTTGAAAGAGTACAGTTAAGGCTAAGGGAGGCTACGGGAACTGGAGGCTCTCCATGTCCCCTTGAGGGGTTACACTAGGGCTAACAAGCTGTAGGACCAGAAGGCTCGCCATGTCCCCTTGAGGGGTTACAGTTAGAGCTAAGAAGCTGTAGGACCAGAAGGCTCTCCATGTCCCCTTGAGGGGTTACAGTTAGGGCTAACAGAGGCTCCAGGACCAGGAGGCTCTCCACAGCTGCTTTCAGTCTAATTCATTCCCATTTTTCCATTTCATCAACCTTTTCATATAAGCGTTCTTCGGGGCAGGCAGAGAGGCTTGTCAGTCTGTAGTAAAGGAAAACCACTGCTTGCTGGGCACTTGACAAGTTACTTAAGTTGGTTTACTCCATGTACGACATGTAAGTTCTGTTCTAAAGCAAGAAAGCTGAGGTACAAAGAAGGTAAATGACTCTCCTGAAGTCACATGGCTAGTGACAGGGCCTCCCTCTGAAGCAGGAGCTTTGTCTCTGACACCACATTATACCTCGCTTCCCCATTAGGGGTCAGACTAGACCGACCCGAATAAGCCCTCAGCTGCTTTCCATATTATCACTGAAGGTGGGGGTGGAGGCAGTAAGGGACTTGAGGAGGGTTGAGGGGTGTATGGGGGTATGGCAGTGAGAGTTCAATGAGCTAATTTTATCAGGTTTATCAAATAAGAACATCCCAAGCTCTCCAGACTGGCATCACACATCTCAAAGCCCCAGCAAAGTGAGGCCTTTTGAGCCAGAGAGATGAAATGAGAAGCCAGGGTTACAAATCTGAGCCTGATAATGTGTTTAGAAATTCTTGTAGGCACTGCCTTCTCCGTTATGTCCATAAATATCCAGGCTTTCTTATTGTCCGCTCAGACTTGGTGGCCACTGCCCTGCCTGTAATCTGGAGGCAGGAGAATCAGTTCACAAACACCCTTGGCAACCAGAGTGAGTTGGTGAGTTAGAGGCCAGCTTGGGCTATAATGAGACTCTGTCTCAAAAAAAAAAAACAAAACAAAACAAAAAAAAAACAGAAAAGCAGGCTTCAGGATTGAAGTCTGAGCCAGTGGGACGAGAAGAGACACAGGGTTTGTGAATGCTGTATTAATTAATTAATAAGCAAAGGGGACATACCAGGAATATTAAAAAAAAAAAAAAAAAAAGAAAATGTGGCCAGTCAGCAGGAGTAGCGAAGTGGACATCAAAGTGCACCGGGGATGTGTGGGGAAAGCATTCACTCCCGGTGAGCCCATGGCTCCCTGAAGGGGAGGAAGCATATCTGCTCATTAAAGATTTACACAGGATCAAAACACCTTTACAGCTCACACTCTCTACCATTAAGTTGGGCTACCAAGAGTCTCTGCAATTAACCCAGTTGGGGCTGATTAAAAGGAAGGCTCCTGTAATTTGTGTTGTAATGCCTGCATTATGACGTGAGAGGGAGTCCAAAGGGCCCAGGCGATGCTATAAAAGGAAGAACCTCCCTATTTTAAACATATTCCTTTAATAATGTCAGTGCCATTTTTTTTCCTAACAGGATTCAGTCATCATTTTTCAGGTGATATAGCTTCTTTTTTTTTTAATTCTTTGATCAGACAAGGTCCCCCCCCACCCCCCACAAGTCAGGCTCACATCTGCAATCCAGTAAAGTAGCAAAATGGCCTTGAGTTCCAGGCCAGCCTCGGCTACATAGTGAGCTAGGAGCCACGCTGGGCTATAGGGTGAGACCACCAAAGAACCAAATCACAGTCTGTCAATATCGTTGCCTAAAATCCAGTCATAACAGGACTAATGGGGCTGAAAGATCCTGTCAGACTGACAAGCCAAAGAACTAGATAAAACTCTTAATTTTCCACTTCAATAGTTTGCCTGTTCATCATGTGTAAGGCACTGTACTAAAGAAATCTAAATAAAATGAGCGGTGAAGTAAAAAAAAAAAAAAAAACCATAACCAGCAGGGAGAAAGAAAAGACAACTAGCTCAGGTCCACGGCCAGATCCCTTCCTGAGCTTGTTTACAGTCCCTCAACAGGGTAACTTTTCTGGTTTTTCCACTGCTGTCTTCTGATTGGAGGACAGGTGGAGCGTCCAGCCCGGTTTCTCCCAGCAAGGCTTAGCAGGTTTCTGTGTTCATTTCACACTGGTCTTCCACAAATAATGGGCATCATTCACGCTGGTTACTTTCCTGACGCTACCATCACAGAATAAATATCTGATTATGTCAAAGGTCTCCGGGCTGCCAGCTGGTGAGGTAGTTCAACGTTATTCATTAAGCACAACTCTCTCCCCACCGGCTTCCAAACAGACCCATTTCAGAGCTTACTCCTTTAAAGAAATCAAACAGAATGAAACTGTTCAGTTCAAAAAATAACAAGGCTGCAAATGACCAGCCTTTATGATCAATGTGTGAATCAACGTAGGAGAACATTGAGCACTCGCTAATTCTCACCTGCCGGGACGATCAGTTCTGTAGAGAGCCCTCCCTGTCCTGTCCACACAAATCAATTACCATCAAGGCACAAGCCCTTGTGCCTCCAGCAAATGAGTGACTTCTCGCCCTGTACCTCCAGAAACATTATGGCCGCAAAAGGCACTTGGGCCATCTTTATTTGGTTTGTGCGCTTCTTTCTGCCACAAGGGGGGCGTACACGTTGAGGGCAACAGACTGAATCACAGGTGTGAGTCATGTCCCCCCATAGCACACAGCACAAAGGGCACTCAATAAGTACTTGCTAAAATTGTTAAGAGAGCGCAGACACAGTCCGTTGTTTAGCGTCCTTTCACTTTGGTAATTTTCAGCGATAACAGCGATCATCTCAATATCTGATATTATTTCCAGCCCAGCAGCAAAAATACCAACAGGCTCCCTAGATCATAGAAGGCGGAATTATTAGAGACTTCCTCTAGACTTACTTTGGACAACAATGTACTAACTTCATTAAGTTCTCTTTAAGTCTCCCATGTAAAAGCCACTGGATCACAACTCAAAATACTGCTGGCTTCCCGTGACTACCCTGAAATACCCCTGGACACTTTGGATAAAGAATATAATTAGCTAAATCAAGCCGTTAATTCTTATCGCTATTATTTATGTAAGCACTGTGCCTCGAGGCATATCTTATTTTTGCATTGATTTTAGATCTTATATTATGGCAGGAATTAACCGTGGAGGCTGCCAAATGTGTCATACTCTAAACCTTAGCTCTGCAAACAGCTCCTTCTCTCTTTGAAGTTTTCAACAGAAAAAAAAAAGTCAACAGCCAGCCATACAACCATGAGCAGCCACCTGCCCAGAATGACTCCGCAGCTACTTACAGGGTCACTTTAGTGGTCACAGTCGACCTGCCCACACCGAAATGGTTCCTGGGCTTCAGGCTGTCGGCGTCGGATGCTCCTGATCCCCTGCCCGACTCTCGGCTGCGTCCCCCGTCGCCCCGGCCGTCGAAGTGGTGGGGCAATGGGCCCCTCTTGTGCTCCGGCCTGATCTCGGGCAGCAGGGAGCTGCTTCTGACTGTGAGCTCGCGCGGGACGACACGGCCCGCCTCCTCCCCGCCGTCCGCCGCGGCTGGTGACCTCTTGGGTGGAGACTCCTTGGCCGGAGCGCGCGGTCCGGGGCTGGGCACCGCCTCGGGAACGCGGCTGCGACCCCTCCGCTTGGTGGGCGACGAGGCGGGCGGCAGTTGCTTGCCGCGGTCCGGCTCACCTCGAAGCTGTCCCCGGGGGCCGGCGCTGGGCTTGGGCTCCGGGCTGGCGGCCGAGACTGCGCCCGCGTCGGGAGTCGCGTGTGCGGATTTCACTTTCTTTTCCGCTGAGCCGTTCTCAGCGGCCGCGTCTGGCGCCACCTCGTCGTCGAACACCGCGTCGTCCTTGGCCGTGCTCTCGGTCGCCACGGTGTCCGCGCCCGGGGAGTCCGTGGATTTCTGCGACTTCCTCCGTCTGCCTGACCGGCGGCCGCTTGACCTCCTCTCCATGTCGTCCGAATCGTCGCAATCGTCTGTCCCCGGAGCTACAGGGACCCGCTCGTCCACCTGCGCTACCTCAGTCTTGCTCAAGTAGATGTCTAAAGTTAGCACTTTGGCGGGATGCGCGCGGTCGACGGAACGGGCTGGACGGCTGGTCTCTGCACCCACAGAGGGAGGCTCACCTGGCACAACTGCTTCCCCGGTGGCCCCCAGAGAGCCCGCTTCGGCACCCACGCCGGGGGCTCCGTCGGGGGCCTCTCCTAGTCCTCCCATGAGGCGCTCCTCAGGCGGCGACCCCGACACACCCCTCGCTGTCTCTGGTTGGAGGCCAGCAGCGCCTGGCAACGCGTCCTCCCCCGGACTGCCGGCAAGCGTCTCTGCGCTCTCCTGCCCGGAGCAATTCCCCGGTGAGGAATGCAACTCCTTGGCAGCGGTGGTGGCATTTGGAAAAGTCTCTCCCTCTGCCTGCAGAGGTTCTAATTGGGCTGAATCACTGTCGTGGCACTGGTGCACAACCCCTACACTGCTGTGGGATCAAGGTGTCAGTTCGGCATCGCAGGGGGTTGTCTGATCACAGCTCTCTGCCTCCTGTCCGGAGCCCGCGTTGGTTGGCTTTGGTTGGCTGCCCTGAGCCTTATTTTTGTCACTCTCTGTTTCAGGGAGTTTAGAAGGGGCCGATTTGGTATTTGAGTTGGTGGGACTCTCTAACCCGTTCCTGGTGTTCCTTCTCCTTCCAGCGGTAAAAAGAGTGCCAAGTTTCCCCAATACTGGCTTCCTTCTTGTGTCTTCTGGTGGTTGTGCTCTGGACTGGAAAACAAAATAAGACAGGGAGAGAAACCATGAAAATCTGTTTTGTTCCCTTTTGGTATGTTACAAAACTGCTGGGAACCAGCTTGGCAATGGACCAGGTGTAATTGAAAAGGTAAAGCCAGGCGTGGCTGTCTGGTCTTTATTATGTTCCGACAAAATATATATAGGGTCTCACTGTGTAACTCTGGCTGTCCTGTAACTCCTATAAACCAGACTGGCCTTGAACTCACAAAGACCCGCCTGCTTTTGCCTGCTGAATGCTGGGGTTAAAGGCATGCAAGCACCACCACATGGCTAAATTTAGCATAGCTAAATTTCATTTTCTTGTATTTTTGGTTATGAGCCTAGCCTTTAACGGGTGAGCCATCTCCAGCCCTTAATTTCTTTTTCCTAAATGCATTTTCAAAGCTACATTACTTACAATAGTATTTCGTTACAAGTGTTTTTAATTAGAAAATCTCAAATATCACATGTATAGAGTAAAACAATTCCCAGTTCTCACTGGTTTCTGCTTTTTATCTCCTTCCTTAATAAAAATGCAAATTTAAAGCAACCAGGCATGACTTCGGGGCCCGCAGTTTGCCCCCAAATATCTTAAGGAGAATGTTTACAGAAACAGCACCTGGGAGGGGGTGAATTGGAGCGGCTCAAGGAAAACCTACTGTGGCCTGGGGCGGGGAGAACAAAAGGAAACACCAGGTTGCAGGAATACTGCACCTGGCCCCGCCCGTTAGGGATGCGCTCACCCAATGGGGCCCGCGTGCCTGCATTCAAACCGAGCAGGCGGCAGGGCACTGCCCCGCCTCTTCCCAGCTCACCCCCCAGGCTTCATCTGGGAGTCTGTGCCCGGGACTGAGGGGGAGGGACTGACCGCGGGCACCTCCCACGGAGGGAAGACAGTGGAAAGTCAGCCTAGCTGACACAGTCGGGGGGGGGGGGGGCTACAACTGGCACCGGGAGTTATAAATCAATAAAAGCAGTAAGGACGCACCCTACCCCCAAAAGGGCCCGAGACCGGGAGAGGTGGTTGAGGAGGAGGTGGTGGTAAGGGGAGGGACCCGAGAGCCACAGCTTGCTTGCGGGATCAGCCCAACAAACCCAAACCCCCTACCTAAGGAAAGCCCCTTGAACTCAAAACCCAGGTGAGAGCCTAAGCCCTGAGGAGTCAGAAAATAGCCCCGCCCTTCTTTCCAGAAAGGTACTGATTCTCCACCTAAGGGATTCCTTGGGCATTCAAGGTAGATCCTTTCATCTGAACTACAAAAGTAGCCAAGGGAGTTCAGGAATTGTGTGAAATATAAAAAGCCTGGTTAATAAGTGCACGCGATCAAGAGTCAGCACGCATCTGTTGAGACAGTTTGGCAGCATTACATCCTGTAACCCGGTTGCAGCCTAGTGAGGTAATGTTACCTACAGTAGATGGGGAAAAGATGTCTAAAGGCTGGGACCAAAACACAGCGTCCCGGGGCAGGGGCGATAAAGTCAGAATTCAAACCCATACCCTCCAGTTCCAACGAATACCCCTTCTAGTCTATCACTGAGCACACACATGCGCAGAGGGAACCCGTGGATCCGAGAAGTCCCAGATAAAAACCCCCAGGTTACAAAGGACCCAAGATCCGCAGTCTGGGCTCCAGGGTAAGCACCGAGGAGATCAGACAGGTTCACTAGAGAGTGGACATAGATAAAAGAAGAAGCCACCCAGAGCTCCTTGGGACTGATGGGATATGCTTCTAAAATCTACTCAGATTTGGCCTAATTCAGTTCTTCGATGCTTATGAAAATAATGGAGGAAGAAATGGTTGTGGTTTAAAAACTAGTCTAAAGCATCCTGGCTTCCTGAAGAAACATTTTTTTAACATGATTTCTAAGTATAATATCTGCTGATTCCTGCTTAGGTACTAGACACTTACAGAATAATATACACACTTATCTTTCCAACAGCTCTTAAAGTACACACACACACACACACACACACACACACACACACACACCACATGTGCCAAGATTATGTACCCCAGTCCAAAGCTGCACAACGGGAAAGTTCTTCTGACTCTGAAAATAGAGCCCTTTGTTTCCGTGCCTGGACAGGCCATCAAAAAGTAGACAGGAAAAAAGGCTTGAGTCTTTTGGCTCAATTCCAGTCCCTGTCAAAATGAAACAACTAGTGTATGTATCATTCTGTCCTAGCAGTGATGTTGTAATCCCTGTTTCCCATGCTGTAAAGGTGCCTGATCAGCAGCCCTCTTTATTTAGTCTAAGTGTCCCCTCCCCAACCTTCAATCTTAGTTATAGTTGCTTTTTATAAGGTCGGTTACTTGTTCTTCAACTTGATCATCAACTGTTTGTTCTCTGACACCCCAGAGAAGCACCCAATTTTTAGTTGTTGGACATCGAATTTTCGAGAATTTCATAGTTTTAGTTTGTTTATACTAGCATTTTGATAACAGCTCATCCAGAAGAGCCCAAACTGGAAACACTTTAAGTGTTCAACTGGTGAACGGATAAACAAATTGTGGTAATCTATGCGACAGACTGGCTCCCAAGGATAAAAAGAGACAAACCTTTGACATGCAAGAATGTGGATAATTCAAGAAAGCATTATGCTGACTGGAGGTGAGGAAGTAGCCTGCTGGCCTAGCACACCTGAGGCTTTATGTTCATCCCCAGTTCTGTCACCAGAAAATCTGGTAGTCAGAAAGGTCCTCTGCCTTGTTTGTGGTGATGGTTACACAAGTGTACATAGCTTTCCAAATTCATCAAAGTGCACCTTTAAAATGGGTAGACTGGGCACAGGGACAAGCACAAGTTGCCAAGCTATTGAGGAGAATGAAGCAAGAGGATTTCTTTTTCTTTTTGTTGTTGTTTTGTTTGTTGAGACAGGATCTCACTATGAAGCTCTGGTTGTCCTGAAACTCACTATGTAGACAAGGCTAGCCTCAAATGCAGGGAGATCTGCGTGCTTCTGCCTCCCAAAGGCATGCACCACCACACCAGAAAAGAGGATTTCTTGGTACCTTGGTACCAAGTTTATGGCCAACCTGAGCAATATAGCAAGACTCTAGTTCTTTAAAAGAAAACAAGTCGGAACTGGAGAGATGGCTCAGTTGGTTAAGAGCTCTTGCAGAGGTCCCGAGTTCAATTCCCAGCAACCACATGGTGGCTCACTGCCATCTACAGTGAGATCTGGTGCCCTCTTCTGGCACACAGGCATACTGAGGCAGAATGTTGTATACATAATAAATAAATAAATCTTTAAAAGAAAACAAGCCTGGTGTGATGGAATGAATACATAGTGCGCTCGTGCATGCGTAATCTCAGCACCTGAGAAGAAAGCAAGAGAATCGGAAGTTCAAGGTCACCTACATGAAGCCACACCTCAAAATAAACAAACAAACAAACAAACAAACAAAGATGAGTTTGTCCGACCTTGTTATATGTAAGTTATATCTCAATAAAATTGTTTTCAAGTAAAACTTTCTCCTGGGAAGTAAGAAACACATAGGTTGTGTCAGTTGTATGGTTCACAATTTTACTGGATGGGGAGTGTGGGAGCCCTTAGATCATTTCAGAGGCTCCTTTTTTATTTATAGACAAAATTCCTGAAAGAGGCTAGCCCTAGAAAGACTCCAGGAGCCACCTGAGTTGAGCCGGACCAACTGAACAGGGCTCACAGGACTCATTCATTCCGTTAAAGGAAATTCCTCAGTCTTTGAGGAATGCCTCCTTTCTTAATCAAGTTACACATTTCATTACAGGCAGAGATTGTTTCTGTACAGTGCTCATGGGGGGAGTATTGACAGATGAAGAAGCAAAAACCAGGGGACAGAGTGAACTTTAGGGTTTAGAGTCTTAAATCTAAAGTAGGTGGGCACAGACCCTGCACCTAGTCCCTTAGCCCTGCTAGGAAAAAGAATGTTTGCAAAGAATGTTCTGGGTCCTACCAGGATGCTTCGTGCTCCCTTGGAGTATGCTTACCTCAACTCTCCTTTTCTGTGGACCTAGGGGTGGTTCTGGGGTGCCCAGGGGCTGGATATTCCCAGGTTCAATGTTCTCAGAGCCTATGCTTTGGGGCTTGGTATTTGTTCTAATGAAGGACTTTTTTTCTGTATAGATTATATCTATCTATCTATCTATCTATCTATCTATCTATCTACCTATCTATCTATCTATTGATCATCTACCATCTATCTATCTAAAGCTTTACCATAAGGTTTAAAAAATAGAGATGTTAAAAATGTTCATTTATTTTGCCCCACTAGAATTGAATCCAAGGCCCTGTATAGGTCTGGGCCTCTGAGCTATACTGTCCTCCAAAACAGAGGTTTAAGATACTTTATTTAGTCTTCAATTATCAAAAGCAAAGAAAAAAAAGTTAGAAAATTTCTTCAGTAGAAGTAAGAAACACCTAGGGAAGTTACTCAGCTCACCCAGCATGCGTGAAACCCTGGATCCATCCCCGGCACTGTCATATAAAGTAGACACAGGGCCTCCAGCTGGTTACCCCAGCACTGCAGAAATAGAGGGCAGGATGCTCGGGAACTCAAGGTTATCCTTGATTAGGCCTGGAGTCTGAGGCCAGCCTTGGGTAAATAAGACCCTGCCGATTATCTTTAAAGTGCCAGTCATAGAACCTTAAAAGGAAGTGTAGTAGAACCAAGAACAGGGCTAGGGAGCAGAAGGTGGAGAGCGAGTGACAAGAAACAGTTCCTTAAGCTTCTGATCCTCCTGCCTCCATATCCCAAGGATTGGGATGATAGGTGTTTGCTACCTCAGCTGACTTAGATCATTTATTTATCTATTTATTTTACAGAGCTAGAGTGAAATCTGATTATTTGAAGCCACTGACACAGTTTAAAGCTGTTGAAACTTTTGTTTTTGAGACAGAATCTCATTCTTGAACCTAGGCTAGCTTGGAACTCACTATATATATAGTCCATGCTGGCTTCAAACCTTTGGAGTCCTCCTATCTCGGACAATGAAGTGCTGAATTATGGGCATGGACATATGTCACTGATACTTGATCAATAAAAGAGGAGTCTTTGAATTATGAAATAATTTTCTTACTGGTGTCACTAACAATGATTTATCGTCTACTTTATGCCATAAGTTCCCCTTTACCCTACAATTCAGCTCTTCTAAACGTTGGCTCCATACTTTTCCTTTTTGGCATCACAAGCCATTGTTGGAGATCAGACTTGCTGTGCGATATGACGCAGAACAGCTAGCTCATTGTACCACTGTGCTGGCTGCACAGCAGGAATCCTACCATGTGCCTTGCCTGTCCCTAAGGCCTGGCTGTGCAGTCAGTAGCAGGGATGGAGTAGCTAGCAGGCCAGGCCACTCTTGGGGTGGAGTTCTGCTTTAGGACTCTTAGCAGTATAAAGTGTGTTCCGGATATGTCTTCTGCCTCACTCCACTCTGCCCTTGTGTGTGATCCTCACCCCAGCCATAATGGAATATAGACACTGAAACCCTGGCCCTTTAGCTTTGATTAGGTTCAACCAGTGGGAGGCACTGGCAGGAAAGACTGAAATGGGCCAAAGGCATTATTTTCCCCTCTCCTTCCCTCCTCGTTAGGCCCCAAGTTGAATATGCTGGCTTAGACCATGGCTTCCTCCTCTTGCCTTCCAGGCCCCCATAGTGTCAGCTGAGCGTTCCCTAGGTTTGGTGGAGCTGAGGGGTGAATAACTCAGGAAAGAAATGCAGGAGATGTGGTGGTCCACTGTAATACACTCTCAAGGCTGACGCAGGAGAATCGTGAGTTCTGGACAGTGGGACCCAGTCTCAAAACATTAAAACCACAAAAAAGAAAAAGGAAAAGAAGATGAAGGCAAGGAGGAAAGAAGTGAAAGGGAAAGAGGGAGGAAGGAAGAAAAAAACAGAAAAGAAAGGAAAGGAAATGCAGACTTAGACACAGACACCTGGAAGAGGCCATGTGGCTGAAGAACTCTGGGGCTTAATCATCTTGGAACGTCCTTGGTTTCCAACCCCACCCACACTATGTAACAGCCTTTCATTCACTTCTTCAGTTATCCAAGTCAATGTGTTTCCTGGGCCAGGACCCCAAAATATGTACCTTATTAGAGGTGCCAGATAACTCAGTATGCCTCCTTTAATGTAAACTGAACAGTCTTGCCAATATTTTCTTTTTCTCACAAAGATAACTGTCAGGCTGAATTAATTTGTGTTACAATGGAGATACGCAATCCTAATTTGGTGATTTTTTTTTTACCCCTTGTGTACAAAGTATGGTTAAAGGAGACACAGGAATTGGACATTTATAGCCCAAGTATTTCTTTTCTTTTCTTTTTTTCTGAGACAGGGTTTCTCTGCAGCTTTGGAGCCTGTCCTGGAACTAGCTCTTATAGACCAAGCTGGTCTTGAACTCCCAGAGATCCGCCTGCCTCTGCCATCCGAGTGCTGGGATTAAAGACGTGTGCCATCACTGCCTGGCCCAAGTATTTCTTAACCTGTGCATGTGTCCTGACTACATAATTAAATGACTAACCAGTGAGTTTTTAATTAAGGTTTAGCCAAACTGGGAAAGGGAAATGTGCTCATTACAAAGTAGTCAGCCTAGTCTTCTTGATATCGGCTCAAACTAAAATGTAATCTTTATACACTTTAAAAAAGAACGGTCGGGACAACAACTCGTGCCAAAGACCAAGAGTACTTAGGAAACTGTAAGGACTCACAGAGTCTCTGAATCTCAGCGGTAGGGAACAAGGAACAGCCCAGCATCCACTTCTAACAACAAGAGGGAGACCAGGATACACTGTGAGCAGAGTGAGCCACAGCAGAAAGACCAGCCTAGCCTACTCTACTCACACTGGACTGGGACTGAGTGCCAGGAGGAGGTGGAGGGAGGGGGCAGTCATACAGGGAAATGGACAAGCTCCTTCGGCCACTGCACTGTGGCTTCAGGCTGCCTCTGAGAAGCCCAGGGACCTTGAGATCTCCTAAATTAGAGCCAGTTTAAACACATTTTTAATGTGGCAGAAAAGAGTGGATTTATTTTTATAAAATGTTTATGTTTCCAATTAATATATACTAGAATACGCCATGGACCCGGACATAGTCTTCACTAGCAGCTTGGGCTTAGATGATAACATGGCCCCAGGGAATAGCACAGGCCACTCAGATTGGCATGTGCCCCATGGCATTGAAGCCTTTGGATACCAGCATGGCCCTATGTGGCAGCCCAGACCCCCTGGTATTGGCATTGCCTTCATTGATGTCAGGAGCCAGGGACAGTTGACATATACCCTGGCAGCAGTAGGGACCCAGATGGCACCATGACTCTAATGGTGTCCTTGGACACCAACATGGCCACAGGATGCAGCCTAGACCCCTGGCATCAGCATGGCCTTTGATGGTATCAGGAATCACGGACATCAACTCAGATCCTGGCTATGGTAGGGCCATGGACCCAGACATAGTCCTCAGCAGCAGCTGGTATGGCCCTGGTGGTAGGTATGGCATTATTTGTAGGGACTCCTTTTGGTTTATCTGTCTTTCCTTACAGTATGTGAGTCCTATGAGGATAGGAATGTAGTCTTGTTTAGTCTCTAGGTCCCCAGTCTTTTATCAGTGCTTGGTGCCAATAAGCACCAAATACACATTTACCAGTCAGACAAACACAGACATCATCACCTTCTAGAGACCTCTTACCCTCCACCCTAGCAAAAGGCAGAGTCCGGTATATAATGAAGTCATGGCAGGAACTAGCCTCACTGTAGTGATAGTCTCCTCTGATAATTTCCAAACTCCTGGTTCTGAAATACTTGTTCTGTGGGTGTTTTAAGAACCAAATGAGGTGCTCATGAAACACCTAATACTTTCTTGTGAAGAATGAGGACTTAAAGAAGGGGAAAGGCCACGTTCCAGTTTGGATCTGGAGTGACCCCAAAGGGTGTCAGGAGCCATTTCCCCCCAATCATTACAGGAACCATCACCCTAGTTGGTCTGCAGAGAGCCCCACACCCAATTAACTTATCTGTTAGCAGAATCCTCCTCACATTCCAGCTATCCAGGGAACTAGGTGTGGCAACTTGTGACTCTTGGCCTACCTGTCCGAGCTACGTGACCGGAACCACGCGGCCTGCGAGATCCCGTACCCTGCCCCCCATTCCTTACCATATATAAACTGTAACCCGTCCCTAATAAACGGAGGCTTTGACAAATCTGCTTGGCCTCCTTCTTCTGTCTTAGCTCATTCCCTTCCAGGTAGCGCCACTCTGAGACCCTGGAGTAACCGATTGCAGGGTGGGTTACAAACCCCTAGACTGAGTAACCCTGGACCCAACGCAATCGACAAAAGGGCACTATTGGGAGGTCCAGGGAGGAGTAAAGAGGTAGGATCTTGTGAAAGGTCTGGAGGTGATTGGGTGTGTATCCTTAAAAAGTGTGCATCTTTCACAGCCAGCCATGAGGTGACTGGTTTCACTTTCCATGTGTTCCCTGACTCAGAGCCTTACCACATGCCTAGAAGTGACAGCCAGCTAATCACAGGCTGGAACTTTCAAAACTGGGTGCCAAAAATCCCCCAAAACACAAAATCCCTCTTCTTGCTATAAGCCCATTATCTCAGATATAATAACAAACAGCTGCCGGACTGGAATGGTAGCCCATGGCCAGCCTGGGGCACACAGCAAGTTCCAGACCAGCCTGGGTTACAAAGCAAAAATACCCTTCAAACACGCAAGCAAGAAGGCAAAATGAAAACCATAAAAGAAATACACATTAATATTTTTGGCAAGTCGTAACCACAGATAAGGTCAAAAAGGAAAATCCCCCAAACACCGACTATTGATACATGGCCCCTCCTGTTTTTGGTGAACTATATAATACTGTTTCATCTGCACTATTTGATAGACTCGCCTGTCACTGAGTTCATGTTATTAAACACAATTACTATAGATAGTAATATTAATCACTGTACTAAATTCTGTTGTGCTCACCATGCCCATCATGACTTGGACGATGGTTTATTTACTCTCTATGTATTATAGGATGCAGAGAGGACGGCTGCTTCTCTGACAGATCTTGAATTATTTTCATGGGAAACAAAATGTAAAAAGTGAACAGAACAACCCCAATACTGGAGATAATACCCGAGAGAAGTTCAGCATTTCTCATGGAACAATTCTGCTCCTCCTAAACTGCCTAGGACAGAAGTCCTCAAAAATTTGATTTTAGAATCCCTTGGCATTCTTAGAAATTAAGGACCACAAAAACCTGTTTATGTAGATTTTATCTATCTGTGCTTAGGTTAGAAATTCAGACAAAGCCAGGTGTGGTGGCACATGCCTATAAACCCAGCACTCAGGAGACAAAGGCAAGCAGATCTCTGAGTTCAAGACTAACCAGGTATACCTAATGAGTTCAAGTTAAGCTGGGGCTACACTAAAGAGGAAGGAAGAGGAAGAGGAGGAGGAAGAAGTTGTTCAGCAATACACAGGGCATCCTTTGGCCACCAGAACAAGACACCATTACATATTATGTTGCATGTGGTTGGACCCCACTCTACACTTGTAGGAGCGGAGGAGTGAAAAAGGCAAGTAATATTTAGGAGTATTACATAATAAATCTTTTGACATTACCAAGTTCCCCGAAATACCTTGGGAAGTCCCAAGGTCCCCAAGACCTTGCCATGAGAACAGACCCCCTTGAGAATTCTGTATGTGCAGTTCCAGGATGTGGGTACAAGAACTGTAACAGCCGTAGTGCCTGTTATTAATTCCCAAGCAAAACAAGGCCAAGGCCACTCCATAGCAGGATGAACCAATGAATAGGGAAGCATTCATAAATACAATACTCCACAGCAAGAGAGGCAAGGCCTCAGCCGTCTACTATCCATGGGTGATGTTCCCAAGTACGATGGTTTGGTCTTGTTCTGTTTTGTTTTATTTTATTTTATTTATTTGTTTGTTTCTTCTGTGTCGGAGCCTAACACTGTAGCCTGGGCTGGCCTGGAGCTCATTGTGTTACCAATTTGGGAGGCTTATCTATCGCTTAAATGCTAGGAATGCATGTAATGGCGTGTGTGACACCACACCCAGCAATATAAAAAGATGTTGATTGACAGAGCCTAGATACAGGTGCGACTCTAACATTAAATTCCATTTATATGAAATTCAGGAATACAAAAACTAAGTTATATTGTCTTGGGGTATGCTTGTAGGTGGTAAATCAAAAGAAAAAGCAGATATATGGCTATCACGCAGTTAAGATTATAGGTATTGGGGCTGGATAGATGATTCAGTAATTGAGAACTCTAGTTGATCTTCAGAGGACCCTGGTTCTGTCCTCGTGGCCCACAGGGTGGATAATAATTATCTGTCACTCCAGTTCCAGAGGATCGTACGCCCTCTTCTGGCATCCATGGGCACTGCATGCATGTGGGGCACAGACAAACATGCAGGCCAAGCACCTATACACATAAAAACTTTTTAAATAAATAAATAAACAAAATATTTAAAAAGATCATGGTTATTTCTTTGTGATGTAGATCCTTATTTAAGATTTTGTTGCTTTTTTTTGATCAAATGACAAAGAAATTTTTATTTTTAAAATCATAAAGATTTTGTTGCTTTATCATTAACCTTTAGTTTTCAAAAAATGGGCATGGTTGCATTATGTGTCCTGGTGACCGAGTGTTTGCTGTTTTTCACTCTCTGGTTTTGTTTTTTTGTTTGTTTTGTGCTCCTTGGTCGTGGACGCCCCCACTCCCTCCTGGCCTTGGTGATGAATGAGCGCTGACCAGATCCCAGGAGGAAGTGGTAATATCCTATTTCTCTCTGTTTCTAATTACACAGCGCCTGCTTTCTAATTACCCACTGTGCTCCACATTTACATTTTATACACTTTTCTGATGCAAGCTATATTTCACAATTACTAGGAGCGGGCTTTTCTTTGGTGTCAAAGGCAATGAATGTGTGTCCGTCCTATACTAATTGGCCTTTTAACTTTTCTCTTTTGTGATTTCAGGAACCATTGTGCCTGGGACCTCTGAATGCCCTGTGAGGGGGATAGGTACTGTTCTCCCTTCACACCTGAGGAAACCGCCCAAGCTTGCCTAGCAGGGTTCACAGGCTGTAGGTGGATCAATGGCACAGTACATTTTAGGTGTTTATGATTATGTTCTAATACGATGGTTAACCAAAAGATCAGGAATTTCAAATGCTTTTAAAGGTTCAGAATCATTATGCTCCTAAATTTACAAGTTTCATTTGTTTTTAAATTGGCAAATCATTTCAAAAGGCCATTTGCCCCTGGGAGCTGGAGAGATGATGGGTCAGCACTTAAGAGCATTGGCAACTCTTCCATGGTTTCTGAGTTCAATTCCTAACAATCACATGTTGGCTCAAAGCCATCTGTAATGGGATCTGATGCCCTCTTCTGGGATGCAGGTGTACATACAGATAGAAATGAATGAAACTTAAAATTTTTTTTAAATTAAAAAACAAGCCATTTGCCCAAGGACACGTGAGTGTTTAAAAAGACGTATAGCTATGCTACGCTACTCTCTCCTTCCATTTCTTGTTCTATTTCTTTCTCTTACACACACACACACACACACACACACACACGCGCGCGCGCGCACACACACACACACACACACACACACACACGCACGCACGCACACGCAAACAGGGAGCATTGAAGAATGAGGCAGGAGGTTGCCTAAAACACAAAAGGAACTGAAAGCAATGGCTGCCACAGGAAGATGAGGCAGTCAGGAATGAAGCAGCTATGAGAACGAAACTAGACCCCAAGGCAGCTCACTGGAGCCCAGAGATGCTCTCAGGAATCACCAAGTTGGTCTCAACTTTTTGGACACAGCACTGAAATCGATCAGACCTGGCAAAATTATCCTTATAAGGATTTTCATACAACACCTAATATCTTTTTTTTTTTTTTCTGATCCCTGATCTGTTGACTCTTCCCTCACTTCCTTTCCACAGACAGGAAGATGGGTTTGCTTCCTCCTCCACAGAACACATAGTTTTTTTATTTTGTTCTTCCATGGGGTTGCCTGGGCCCAGGTGGGATGGAGCAGGTGCCTGACAAGGCTGGGAGCATGCGTGTTTGGGGAGTGTGGAGCCGGTGAGAATCATGATGCTCCTCTGAGTTTGAAAGTAAGCTGTTTCATCACCTCTCATCACTGTACTCCTGGCAGCAGTGTGTCAGATGCCGGGTCTCTGCCTCGGCTTGTGTGCCTGGATTGCATTTGCAAAGCCTGCTCCTGTGCTCCTGTACGGGCTTGAGGCAGACAAGTCTGCACACCCAGGCTTTCCTGCACAGTGCCAGTCCTGATTATGTCTGAAGACATGGGCAGCAGACCTGCCCGTTTCAACATTTCAAATGAAAATTCAATTGTCGTCCTCACTAGCCATATGCTCCTCGTGCCTGCAGTGCAACGTGCTAATACTTGGTACGTTTCCCTGTATCTTTAATCTTGCAGCAAGGACATTCAACAGAGAAATGGCTCTCAGAATGATCAGCCTGACAGATTTACCTCCCCAGCCCAGCCCAAGCTCACCTAGCAGCAGTCACAGTCAGAGCCGCTCAGCACAGCTCCCGGGGTTGGGCCCTAATGGGACCATTGACTAAAACATCAGAAATTTCACTTATTTAACTTCAAATACTTTTGATGGATCGTATTCATGATGTTCTTAAACTTACATGGCTGATTATTTTAATTGGCAAATTATTTCAAAACTTTTTTTTGTACTGTTGTTGTTGGTTTGTCTCATTTGTTTCTGGTAAAGCATAACGTATTAGTTCCTTTAAGATGTCTGAGAAATGATCAAGAGGGGCAGTGAGATGGCTCCGCTGGTAAAGATGCTGGCTAGAGTTCTAACAGGAAACAGAGGCACTAAAGCCCACCGTACACTTGGGTTTAAGGTTCCATGTGATCAAACCAGTGTAGCTAAGTTGAGGGCTTATATAAGTGTCCCTTTGCTAAATCGTTTACAAGACAGCTCTTTTTCTCTCACCCGCATCCTTGGCACGTCTTGAATGATAGCTTGCGACAAGCCAAGATGTTCCCATAACACTTCTGTGTCCTAATAAACCTCGTTTGGGGAAAGCATGTGCAATACATAATGGCTTGTTACTGGGCAGGCGGTGAGATCAGCAGGCGGCCAACGCCCACTGGAGACACAGTTGAAGGGTAGCCTACATCTGAGAAGAACGCGCCATGGTGTTTTAACTTCTATCACCAGAAAAAAAAAAATCAATCCTGTCTCTCAAACATTTCTTCCCCACTAGTTTCATTCCCTACCCCCACCCCTACCCCATCCCCAGTTTGTCTTTGGAATCTGAAAAGAAGGCAGGGACAGAAGCCGGGTGAGAGGATTTACTAAGTCTTCCTACTACCCCCAGAGCAGGATAGTAAATCAGCATGAGAATGGCCGACTGCCGAGGGCCGGAACCCAGACGTACTTAACAAGAGTAGCTTGCTAATGTCATAAACACCTGAGAACTAGACAGTGCGGACCACAGCCGGGATGTTGTATTTGCTCTTATATCCAAAGGAATGTGATTCTCACCATATTCCTCTTATTTAAAATTGCTCAAGAATTTTAAAAGCCAAGAATTTGCCAGATCTAGATGATAAGCACTTTGTGAAGTTAGTCTACGGTATTCCTGTCACTATCCCGTAAGCTAAAAACAAGGTCTCAGGCAACGGAGAGGTTACAAGACTGGTCAGAGCTTACCATGCTGTTGCTTCTTCTCCATTGCCTATGGATTCAGCAAAAGAACACAGGGAGCAGCTTGCAGCTCGGCCCGCATCCCCACTCTCCGCTGTCTTCTTAACCACAGCCCAACCTGTCCACCTTCCAGTCTGCCCTGTTCAACTCTGGCCAGCTCACTCTCCCGCGGAGCTCGGGCACAGACACTGACGGTTCAGGTGAAAGGCTCATTTAATAAGGGTGTGTATGATTCAAGGGTTGAAAGGGTTAAAGAGGTGCGCCCCTTTTTTTTTTTTTGGGTGTGACACTAAACCAAACTTGCTGAAAAGACGACAGAGGAAGTAGTAAGCAGGTAGTTTGGGGAAAGTGCCCCGCATATATGAAACTCTAAAATAAAAATTTTAAAAACACAAAAACTGTGTGTGGGTGAATGAGAAATACGAAGAGAGAAAGTCAGAGCTTAGCTCTGATTTGTAATTCATGGTAAACTATGAATTACATGTAATTCATGGTAAACTATGAATTCATGGTAAACTATGAATTATGTAATTCATGGTAAACTATGAATGAAAGTCCATTGTCTTTCATAGTGGGTTTTTATTCTCTGTCACTCTAATTCCAGCTTTATTTACTTATACTTTTTTTTTAACAAAAGTATAAATTATAATCCATAAATCACACCTCATGTAAGAGTACTAAAATGCATGTGGGGGTATAACATCATAGAAGGGAAAAATTACAAAGGGTAAAAAGTCCATCCGTTTAGTACTCAAATAACTGACACCTATACTCAGCAACAAATCTAATCTAGTAATTATAATCACTATAACATTCAGTCTAAAAGTATTTAGTGTTTGGTGACCTTCTTTTGTTCCAGCAGCCCTCTTTATATTTGTCCCTTTTTGGGGTAACATAGGTCAGAAAAAAAAATCAAAAACATCTGTCTTGTTCCATTAGGAACAGAGCCTTAGAAACACCTGCTGGCTGGAGTCAGAGGCTGCACACACACTACCATGGGGAGCGCACGTGAGATGGTCCTCATTTCCAAAGTTTTATTATCAATCATGGTAGAAAGCATCCAGCACACACTTTACCATCTAAACAGTTTTTAAGCTGATAATCCCACGATGCTAACTATATTCCTATTGCTTTGTACAGTATCTCTAGGACATTTTCATCATACAAAACTCAAATGGTATCTTGAGTCCCCAATTCTCTGCCCTCTGGTCCTCGAAACTGCCATCCTACATTCTACGTCTGTCTTCTTCGGATATCTCCCTCATATGGAATTATACAGTGTTTGTCTTGTCGTGACTGACTTATTTCCCAGGACAGTTACTTAGTAGTACAAACTTGGCATGGGGGTATATGCTTGTAATCCCCAGCATTTAGGAGGCAAAAACTGGAGGATCACTAATACAAGGCCAACCTCCTTTGTAGAGCAAGTAGGAGGCCAACCTGGGCTATAACAGATACTATCTCAGAATATAAAAGAACACCTACCAACCAAACATCATCAGCAACAAAACCACCCCACAATCACTTAGTATAACCTGTCACGGTTGACCCATGCTATTGCATAGTATCTATTTCATTTATTCAGTCAACAAGATCAGCAGGCATTTATTGGTTGCCAGTTCCATCAGTCACAATTTGGGTTAAAAAAAAAAACAAGGAATATGTGGAGGCGCATATTGTGGAGAAAGGCACAGATGTACTAAGGAAATATTGTCATTTAGAAGTATGTTTAATGATATGACAGGAATGTAGCAATAGCTGCCGTTTAGCGATGGCACATGTAGAAAAATTTATGTTTTGTTAAGTGGATTAGCTAACTTAAGAAAGCTTTTTTTCTTAGGGGGACTATCAACAAGGTGATGGGACAGACTTAGTTGACTTCCTAGGGGAAACTCTCTGAGGTGTGGATGGGAGTGTGGTGGGGAGAAGGAGGAAGAGAAGGAGGAGAGGAGAAAAAGGGTACTGGGAATGGTATGTAAAAAATAATCAATCAAACAAATAAATACTTTTTTAAAAAGGGGGAAAATAAAGTTTTTTTCTTTTTTTCCCTTTAAAAGAACTATTATAGCTTTATAAGTTATGACTGATTTAACAAATTATTCTGTAACGATCATATTAACTAGAGATTTATTATTATTATTATTGTGTGTGTGTGTGTGTAGACCAGAGGCACTGGAACTCCCTGGAACTGGAGTTACAAGTGGTTATGAGGGCTGGAGAGATGGCTCAGTGGTTTTTAGAGCACTGGGGGTCCTTCCTAAAGGGCCTGAGTTCAATTCCCAGCAACACATGGTAGCTCACAACCTTCTGTATTGAGATCTGGTGCCCTCTTCTGGTCTGCAGACATACATGCAGGTAGAACACCATACACATAATAAATAAATAAAACTTTAAAAAAGCAAAACAAAAAAGAAGTGGTGTAAGCTGCCTGACATGGGAGCTGGGAATGCAATCAGGTCCTCTGGGAAAGCGTCAACATTCTTGACCACTGAGCTCTCTCTCCAGCCTGTGCAATCATTCAAACTATAATTTTTAGATACATACAAGAAGATGTGACAACAAGGCCTGGGATGTGACGTTAGCTGAGCGCTTCCTTGGCATGCGTGAAGTTCTAGGTTCTATTCCTAGCACTGCATAATAACAGGCAATACATAACCCCAACATTTGGGAGGTAGAGGCAGGCGGATCAGATCAAGATCATCCTTGACTACATAGTGAGTTTGAGGCCACCCAAGTGACATGAGACCTTGTCTCAAAACAAACAAAGCTGGGCGGTGGTGGTGCAAGCCTTTAATTCCAGCACTTGGGAGGCAGAGGCAGGCAGATCTCTGTGAGTTCGCGACCAACCTGGTCTATAGTGTGAGTGCCAGGACAGGGTCCAGAGCTACACAGAGAAACCCTGTCTTGAAAAACCAAAAAACCCCAAGACAACAGCAACAATAAAACAAAAAACAAACAAATAAAAATAAGAAACAAAGCAAAAATCAAAGGCAACAACTTAAGGCAAGATTTCCTCTCCCCACTCAACCTGAACAAAAACTATATACTAATGTCTACATCCTGTACTCACTCTGTGAGGGGCAAACTAGAGAGCTTATTTTTGTTTCTAGAAGCTTATAGATTTATCCATAAAACAACCGCCACTATGCAAGCAGGTGTATAATTAAGTGTTCCAGTCGGTAAAGAGACATTTGTAATGCTTGAGGAGTTCAAAGGGAAGGGGACTGGCATGGGCGAGCCTTGAAGCTTGGTTTAACAAGGCCTGGGTGGAGGGAAGGCACTCCAGGAGAGGGCGGGGCCTAAAGGAAGTTGGCCAAGTGAATTCAGGCACAACAGCCAAACTGGAGTTATGGGGCACAGTAAAGGCTGGCAGGGCATCCTGGAAGGGTGAATAATAAAGTCAATCTCACTTGGGAGGAGGAGCTTTGAGATACAAGTCAAGAAGCTGAGGTGTGAAGTTCTGTGAAGCAAGAACTCTCTGCAGGTTTCTGGGCAGGAAGTAACAAGATTCAAAGGATACTGGAAGGGGTTGAGTGTCGCAGCCTCTCCTGGGCCCCACCGGTGGTCCAGACATCAAGTGAAATGGGGACTGAAGTGATCGGCAGTTGTGGGGACACAGGGAAGGAAAAAGTGCTAGTGAGAAGGACGACATTGGGAGAGAAGGATGAACACAAGGAACTCAGTGTAGAGGCCCAAGGCCTGGAGGTCAGTGATTAGCTCCAATGGTGGGCCAGGGGCAGCACGGGCCACGTGGAATTCAGGGGGCAGTTACTATCTCCCAGGGGAAGTATCCATAAACCACGGAAGCTTCACTCTCAAGGCAATATGTTTGCATTTACTCGGAACCCCAAATCAGTCACTGTAGTCACAATTTGGTCAGAGGACCATGGTATCCTTACATGCTGTGCTAGTGTCTCATCAACTTGACATGAGCTGGAGACATCTGAGAAGAGGGAGCCTCAGATGAGAAAGTACCTCCATCAGGTCAGGCTGTAGGCAGACCTATAAGGCATTTTCTTAACTAGTGATAGATGTGAGCGGTGCTATCCTTGGGCTGGTAGTTTGGATTTGGAAATCACTACAGTGATTTCTCAGAAGATTAGGAAACAATCTACCTCAAGACCCAGCAATACCACTTTTGGGCATATACCCAAAGGATGCTCAATCATACCACAACGACATGTGTTCAACTATGTTCATAGCAGCATTATTCGTAATAGCCAGAAACTGGGAACAACCTAGATGCCCCACAACCAAAGAATGGATAAAGAAAATGTGGTACATTTACACAATGGAGTACTACAAAGTGGGAAAGAAAGAAAGAAAGAAAGAAAGAAAGAAAGAAAGAAAGAAAGAAAGAAAGAAAGAAAGAAAGACAGAAAGACAGAAAGACAAGAAAAGGCAAGTGACTTTAAAGAAAGTCACATGCAAGGAATGAATCAAAAGAGAAGGAAACTGAACTTTGAGACAGATCGCTGTAGGTACCATCGAAGATCTTTGTGTAAACAATGCAGCCATTGTGTG
>NW_026068065.1:179035-180719 GCF_014885135.2 Alexandromys fortis | reverse complement strand
ACCCTAAGGGAGACATATATGGATCTACATAGGAAGGAGAAAAAGACAAGTTCTCTTGAATAAATTGGGAGTGTATGAACATGGGAGAGGGTGGAAGGGGAGAGGGGAGGAAGGAAGGGGAGTAGAGAAAAAGATATAGCTCAATAAAAACAATAAAAAAATTAAAAAATAAAAAGAAAGCAGGCTGAATAAGCCTTGGGGAGCAAGTCGGTAAGCAGATCTCCTTCACGGCCTCTGCATTAGCTCCTGCCTTGACTTCCTTCAGTGATGGACTGTGATATAGAATTATAAGCAAAAAACCTTTTCCTCCCCAAGTTGCTTTAGGCATAGTGTTGGATTAGAGCAATAGAAACTCTAACATGAGATCCATGGCTAGAACTCAGATTATTAGGTTCTTGCAGTAAGCAATTTTACCCACTGAGCCATCTCCCCAGCCCCACATCAGATATTTTAAACCCTAAGGGTCAGTTCACGCGTGTGAGTGGCATTAATCTACCAGGACCATAATGCAGGCACCTGAGGAATGACAAGAAAACAGGACACACTGGTAACCATGGTATCCACTATGAATTTTGGAAAAATGAGGAAGAGAAGCTGTCAAGGCAGGATTTAGGGCTACGAGGACACAAACTTACATGTGAGTAACTTTGTGACATAGAAACAGAGGGGCGATTGTCCCTCCAAGTGGAAAGGTGCCCCAAGTCTATTCAGAGAGGTGCTCACTGAGCACTTTGGTGGCTCATTCCCAAGGATCCCATGGAGTTGTCTGGAAAGTACACATGGTCGCAGACACTGAAGGAAGAAAAGCACATTTGTGTATGAACAAAAAAAGCAGCAAGTGTTCAGATGTCTAGACACGATGATAGGTTGACTGTTTTCTTGGTTTAGAAGAGAGAGAAAGCAGGGAGTTTTTTTCTGGTATACACTTGCAGTCACTTAGAAGGCAGAGGCAGGACTGAACATCCCAGGCCAGGACCAGCAAAATGACTCAGTGGGTTAGGCTCTTACTGCCAGGCCTGATGACCCGATGTGAATGTCTGTGTCATGAACACACACATAGACAGATAATAGAATATTATTTAAACAAAAGTAACTTTTAGAAAAAGTTTCAGGGGCTGGAGAGATGGCTCAGTGGTTAAGAGCACTGCTGCTCTTCCAAAGGAGCTGGGTTCAGTTCCAGGAACCTACATAGCAGCTCACAACCATCTGTAATTCCAGTCCCAGGGGATCCAATATCCTCTTTTGGCCTCTCAGGTACCAGACACACACATGGTACACAGACATATATGCAGACAAAACATCCATTTATATAAACATAAATACGTAAAATAAAATACATTTAAAAAAGACTGAAAGAACAAAAGAAAAAGAGGGAGCTAGAGAGATGGCTCAGTGGTTAAGAGGGCTTACTGTTCTTCAGAGGACCAGTGTTCAGCTCCCAGCACCCACATCAGATGCTTCACAACTGTCTCTAATTCCAGTTCTATAGGAGCCGATGTCTCTTTCTGGCCTCTGAAGGGTCCTGCATGCACATGGTGTACATAAACTCATGCAAACACACACTGTGTTGGCAATTCTTGGTTGTCAACTTGACTACATCTGAAATTAGCTAAAAATAAAAACAAAAAATGGTTGGGAACCCCTATGTGAGGGCTTTTTGCTTATTTTGAAGAGGGAAGACTGA
>NW_026068065.1:138636-178973 GCF_014885135.2 Alexandromys fortis | reverse complement strand
GGCGCACGCCTTTAATCCCAGCACTCGGGAGGCAGAGGCAGGCGGATCTCGTGAGTTCGAGACCAGCCTGGTCTACAAGAGCTAGTTCCAGGACAGGCTCCAAAACCACAGAGAAACCCTGTCTCGAAAAACCAAAAAAAAAAAAAAAAAAAAAGAGGGAAGACTGAATTCTTATCTGGATCTTTGAGGAGGAAAGAGATACTTTTTATTTTTAAGTTTGTTTTTAGTTTCTTTGGTTATTTAAGGCAGAGTTTCTCTTTGTAGCTAGGACTGTCTTGGACTTTGCTCTGTAGGCCAGGCTGGCTTCAAACTCACAGAGATTAATGGGATGTACCACAACCATCATGCAGCTCAGAACCACCGTTAAGCCAGATCTTTGGGGTGTGAAGGTCCATCTTTAGTCTAGGCCATACCTTCTGCTGGAAGCCTATAGCCTAAATATAAATATCTGGACATGGAAGAAGGGAAGAAGGAAGCCTCTTCTTTGCCTGCATGCTCTCATCTTGCTAGTAAGTCCATTCCTTCACTGGCATTGGAGCCTACTTCTTCAGGATCCCAGTGTATACTGAAGACCAACAGAGACATCCAGCCTGTGGATTGAACAATTACTGGATTCTTGAACCTTCTGTATATAGGCAGACATCGATGGATTAGCTGGATCATAGTCTATGAGTCATTCTAATAAATGCCATATAGGTTTTTCCTATTAGTTATGTTACTCTAGAGAACCCTGACTAATATACACACATATAGGTATAAAAACAAATAAATAAAGGTTAAAAAATAAGGCATGGTGACAATTATATCTCACCACGTAGGGAGGTAGGAACAGGAAGGTCAAGAGTTCAAGGTCAGTCTGGTCAAGCTACATTATGTAGACTCAAAACAAACAAGGAAATAAACAACCTAGGGGTAACAAAGGTGCTTTGCTCTACCTTTTCTTCTTTGGTCTTAAATTTTATTATTTCATGTGTATGAGTGTTTTGTCTGCATATATGTCTGTGTACCACAAGCATGCCTGGTGCCCAAAGAGGCCAGAAGAAGGCATCAGATACTCAGGAACTGTGGTTACAGATGGTTGTGTACCACCGCATGGCTGATGGGAATGGAACCTGGGTCTTCTCAAGGGCTACAAATGCTCTTAACTACCGACCCACCTCTCCAGTCCCTGTTGCTATGTCTTGATAGAGAGTTCATGCAGCCCAGGCTAGCTTCACACTGAATATGTAGCTGAGAATGATCTTGAACTCCCGGTTCTCCTGTATCCACCTCCTGAGTGCTGGGGTTAGCAGTATGCATGACCGTGTCCAGCTTCCTCGCTGTCTTTTCTGAAGTTGGCACATCTGTCTCCCAGCTTCTTGCTTTCTTGTTTACAATAAACATCCAGTCTTTCCCCCTCGGGAACACTCCAGTTGTCTTTACTAATAAAAGGAAAATTTTACTCTTTCCAGTAAAACAGCATTTTATAGGAGGCTGGGCTGAGTATGGAGCGGCACACCCAGTATCATTCATAGGTTTATACTGCTCTCTCCCACATCAAGTGCTCACCTAAAATCTAATTATGCTACAAAGAAGAAAATCGCTCCAAATGGCTGATGTATTTTAGGAGCGAGATATATCCAAAATGAGGTGCTCCTTAAATAGAGAATTTTTAAAATATATTTTTAAATAGGTTTTTGTCAGAACAAGAAATAGAGATCTTTAGGAAGGCAAAAGAATATCAATTTGGGTACTGGTAAGAGGACTTGAGAAAGAGTGAGAGGAAAAGGCCAGTAGGAATTTTCCAGCATGTGGAATGACTAAAGACATTTCAGCAGCAGCAGACCGCAGTGCAGTTTACAGGGCTTCGCCTGCTGTGCCCAGCCTTAGGAAAAGTCTACTGCCTATAGCATCATATTAAGATAATGGTGCTTCGGAAAAAACCAAGAAGGAAACTGGTTCCAAGCACAAGGTGACTGTGGGACAAGGATGAGAAGAGAAGGGAGGAGGGGTGGTCTCAGTGAGGGACCACAGCAAGTAGTGAGCAAGTGGAGGAGGTCTGGCTTTGCTTGGCATGTAGAATGGGAATTTCCATTAGACACAAGTCCTTGGATGCCTGGGAGTCTCAGGGCATAGCAGACACTATATATATGCATTCTATTTTTATTTTTTAAAAAGACTTATTTATTTATTATAGATATAGTTTTCTGCCTACATGTATGCCTGCAGGCCAGAAGAGGGCACCAGATCTCAATATGGATGGTTGGGAGTTACCATGTGGTTGCTGGGAACCAAACTCAGGACCTCTGGAAGAGTAGCCAGTGCTCATAACTGCTGAGCCATCTCTCTAGCCACCCCAATCCCCATTCTATTTTTATAAGCTGTAACCATGAGGGTTAAATCAACTAGGTCTCATGAATTTTGGTAAGCATTTTATAGAGCAAAAGTCACTGAATGTAAAGAGGTAGACTTTTTTATAATTTTTGTGGTGGTTTGAAGCTGTCACCTGCAGTGTAGCACACAAATACTTGGTCCTCAGTTGGTGGCACTGTTTGGGAGTGTCTTATTGTTCTACTGCTGTGAAGAGATACCATGACCAAGACAACTTTTATAAAGGAAAGCATTTAATTGGAGGCTGGTTTATAGTTTCAAAGGGTTAGTCCATTATCATCATGGCGGGAGGTGTTGTGGCAGGCAGGAAGGCTGAAGCAGTAGCTGAGATCTTTACATCTTGATGGGGGGAGGGGAAAGGAGGGAGAGAAGGGGAACATGGGAAGAGAAGGAGAAGGGGAGAGACAACTCATCATAGGCACATATATGGAAACCATTCTCAAAGCACCACAGGCATTTTAGGAGATTTGGCCTTGCTGGAGGGTGTATAGTGTATATCACTGGGGAGTTGGGAGGGGAAAGGATTTGAAGTTTCAAAAGCCATACACCTTCAGCTGGCTCTCTCTCCTTTCTGTTTGTCATTGGAGATATCTATTTTCAGCTCTCACTTTTAGGCTCTAGTTGCTATTGCTACCAAGCTTCCCTGTGTTGGTGATGGAACTGCAAATCCCAAAGCAACCCTTCCTTCTCGTAGTTGCCATGGTCTTAATGTTTTATCACAGCACTATGAAAGTAAAACGATCTTGGAAACAAGAAGCGAGTAAAAGAGAAGGCAAGCAACTTGTCTAAGGGCTGTTAGCGAGCAGCACTCTGAGGCTGGCCAGCACCTTTCATTACCCAACTCTCCAGAAAGCACTGGTTTTGTGGGTCTCATGTCTTATTCTCTCATTACCTCCCTGCCTAGCTACCTTGCATCTCTTGTATCCTCATCTGCAATTTAATGTCTGCTTCGTGGGGCTATCGTCCAGGGCTTCTTGTCAGTCCATTTCTACGCTGCAGTACTAAGTCAACCTCAATCATTTAACGCCCTGAGGCTAGAGGACTCTTACCAAGCCACGTGGGAAGAAGGAAGACCAGATGCTCTTGATCAGTCCTTTCTCCCTAGGGACACTGACGGTTCCGTCTGCAGTTGGGTAGTGGCCAACGCGGCTGCCACCGCCCCCTTACCCATTGTCCTATAATTTCTAGGTTATTGTCTCACAGTAACTCTTGTTTCGGTGTGAGACCATTCAGTCTGTTCTACATACACTCTGCTCTTCTAGATACTCTTTCCATATGACCACATATTCATCTGTCACCTTAGACAAGCCACCTGCAACCCTACAACCTAGTTAGAATAATACTCCCTTACAATCGTCTCTACCCTTTTCTCTGTTCTGTTTTTCATCCACTACCTGTTTCTAGCTCACTAGATTAGATTTAAATGGGTCTCTTTGTTTTTGTCTCCCACTAGAGCCTCCATCCTGAGAACAGAGGCTTTACCAGTTTCCTTCTCTGGATGCTCTCACAGCCTTGTAGTGCTGTCTTGCAACAGGTGTTTCAAATACACAGTAAGCACCACAGAGAGTTACAGAATGGATACATTCATCTTGCAGCACTGTTTCACAGGTCAGGCTTGCTGGGCATAGTACATAAACTCCTGAATGGGAAGACAGAGCTTTAGAGAGACCCTGCAAGAAAGGATGACAAAAGTGGGGTGGCCTGATGAGTCTAATAGTGGGACAACAATGGTCAGAGAGACCTCTGGGCAGTGTCCCAACCCAAGAATAGGAACAGCTCTAGAGGTCAAGAAGGAAGTTGGTACTAAGACAAGGACTCACAGAGGGCCCTGCCAAGGGGTTGCTGGCGGGGACTGAAGGACACAGCCACCAGCAATGCCCTGTAGGGAGGGATCTGGAAGAATGAAAGTCCCAGCCTCATTTCCTTCCCTCTCTTTGGTCTCCTCCCAAGACCCCAACGACTGGTGCCAGGAGAAAGCCCAGTGGACCGTCTAGACAGAAATGGTGGGTGTATCCACCCAAGACATAGGGGAGGATGGAGAAGGATGAGGCCAGATCTGCAAAAAAACCTACAGTAGCAGGCGTGGAGCTGGGCTCTGCCTCTCTGTTCCTCACTAAGTCCTCATGTACACCAGCAGGGAGTCTGCAGACACACAGATTGTCAAGGGCACTGCCAGGGTTTCGTCGGTTCTCTTAGGGCATCATCCTGTGGTTGGCCAAGGTTTCTAGTCATTCTCCTTACGAGTTTAGCTTGTCAGAGTCCCAATAAATTCAACTTTTCACTCCACGAGAGTAGCCAACTTTCTCTTAACATAAAACCACCCAGCTGACTCCAGACGGAGAGGATCCTTATGAGCTTGACCACAGGCTGTGAGCATCATCTTTGCCTGCCTTATGTCAGCACTTATTGTCAGTCTTGTGAACACTGCACGTATTCAGCCATCAGCCTGGACTTTCTGAGCTGTTCACACTTGGCCCCCGTCCTGACAATAAGTCCTGAGATTTTTTTTTTGTCTTCCTTGGGATTTTGCCATTGAGAAAACAGACTGTATTTCTAGCAAAATTGCATGATCATCTGGGTGGTGGAAGTGCATGCCTTGCCTTTAATCCCAGCACTTGGGAGGCAGAGGCAGGTGGATCTCAGTGAGTTTGAGGCCAACTTGTTCTACAAAGCGAATTCCAAAACAATCAGGGCTGTTACACTGAGAAACTCTGTCTTGAAAAACAAAACCAAACAAACAGAGAGCATGATTATTCCTGTCTAACCCCCATACACAAAAGCCAACACAAGGCAGATCAAAGATCTATGTGTAAGCACTGAACCTGTAAAATGGGAAGATAGGTTTAAACTAAATCTCCATCCATGACTTTGAATTTAACATTAGTTCCTTATGAATCTAAGGTATAACCAATCAATAAATAATAAATAGGACTTCATCAAAATCAAAAGCATCTATGTTTCTAAGAAAATAAAAAGATGGCCCACAAAATGGACATGAAGAGACACTTTCCAAAGAAGATATGCAAATAGCCAACAAACACATACAAAGATGCATGACATTATTGTTAATCAGAGGAAGTAAAATCCAAGCCACAAAGAGATAGCACCCTGTACCTATCAGGAAGGTTAAATTAAAGAAGATACAGCAAATGTAAGTGAGGATACCCAGAAGTAGGGATTTTACTCATTGTTGGTGTAAATACCCATAATGCCCAGGAATTCCGTGCCTAGTAAACACCCAAAAGGATTGAAAACAGCTACATAAAAACTTGTAGGTCAAAGTTCATGACAGATTTATTCATGAATTAAAAAGCAGAAGTAGTCCAAATGTTTATCAACTGATAGATAAATAAAAGATGGCACGCACTCTTGCTAAGGGAGGAATGAAGTGTTGACACAAGGTACAAGGTCGACGAACCTTGGAGACACTTTGTTGAGTGAAGGAAGCCACACGCAGAAGCTTACACAGTGCTTCTATTTACAGCATATGCCAGAATAGGCAAACAAAGAGTCAGGAAAGGGGTGGTACTTGCTAGGGAGGGAGGGAACAAGGGTAACTGCAGGGTTTCTTTGAGAGAGCAGTGAAAAGGTTCTGAAATCTGAGGGTAGTGGTGGTTAAAGAAGTGTGTGCACAGACTAAAATGCACCTTCTTGGACATTTTAAATGGTGAACTTTATAGGTTATGAATATCTCAAATTTAAAAGGGTGATAATCAATAAATATGGTGTCACCCTAAAGTTCTGTGGGAGTCCTTCTCAGCATTATAATTGTAGAAAGGGAACCGGAGCATAAGAACAGAAATGAGGTTCAGGGAACACCTCCCATGTACTTCACAGAAGCCTGATGTCTAACCAGTGATGCAAGGGAACCTTCAGCCCAGTCCAGATGACTTGTGGGGGCAGGGAGGGGGTTCAGATACCAACTTTCCTCCCTTCCTTTCTTCCCTTTGAGATAAGGCCTCGTTCTTTAGCTCAAGCTAGCCTATAACTTGCTGTATCACTTAAGCAAGCCTTGCATTTTCAATGCTCTTGTCTCAGCCTCCTGAGTGCTATGCTTACAGATGTGTGCTACCACAGCTGGCAGAGTGTTTTGTTTTTCCCACACAGTGCTGGGAATAGAACCTAGGATCTTGTACATGTCAGGCCAGGCTTGTGTTTGTAGATCACAATAAGGTCTCAGTTGCATTGCAATGATGACAGGAATTTTTGTTTCTCATGCCACTGAATCTCATGTAAGGTTTTACAAATTAATGTTATTACAAATGCTTATAAATTATATCATTATATTGTGTTTATGTGTTAAGAGCATTTACTTGTGGTCTGAAGACATAGCTCAGAGGAATGCCTGTCTATCATGTTTGAGGCACTAGGTACCACCTTCAATACTAAAAAATAAAAATAAAAACAAAATAAAAGCATGAATTTGTTAATTTATTAAAAGTACAGGTGTGGCAGACCATGCCTTTGCCTTTAATCCCAGCACTTTAACTGGGAGGCAGAGGCAGGGCAGAGAATAGCCAGGTGGGAAAACTAAATTGAATGCAGGGAGACACAAGGCAGAGCCATTCATATGCCATGGAGCCACCCAAGAAGCAAGATGTGAGGTAATAAACCATGAGCCTGTGATAAAATATAAAATAATGGAAATGGATTAATTTAAGATGTAAGAGCTAGCTAAGAATATGCCCGAGCCATTGACTAAACAGTATTGTAATTAATATAGTTTTTGTGTGATTATTCGGGTCTGGATGGCTGGGAAATGAAAGTACAGAGATGTTGTTTCAAAAATGAATGCATATTTTCTGATGTACCATTGTTTATAACCTTACTTGGATCACATCCAGAACTGTGAGAAATAAGTTTCTGCTGTTTTCAATCTTCTCTGGCATTTTATTCCAGCAAGGCTACGAACATAGCTCTCCATGTCTATATAGCAACAGAATGGGCAAATGGAACTCCTTCCTGCTGTCCTGCTGACCTTCCAGAGAAGAGCAGAAACTGAGTTGGGGGCTCATGCTGGACTCATGAAGTACATGAACGATAAAGGAAGCACTTCTGAATCATAAGGGAGAACACACACGAGCCCCTGGGACACTGCGGGGTCTGCACCCGTTAGTGCTGCTCCACTGTTGGCTTTGCTGCCTCAAGAGAAAGCACACAATGCTAGACCACGACCCAAACACCCTGCGATGCAGGTTTAGTTGGGGTGGTGGTTCTCCTAGCAAACTCACGCTCTCCATGTGAAGGCCAATCAGAACTGTTTGTTCACTCAAACTTTATTATCAACAAGGCCTCTCTTGCCTTATGCATTAGTCCTAGATGCATGCGCTGATTAGAATAAACCTTTCTGACTGGGAACTTTAGAAAGTTCCTTGCCTACAAAGGCTTAGAAAGTAAAGCCCTGTGATTTAGTTCATTGAGACCATTATAACTGAATGGCACAGGCTGAGCAGCTAGCTTACAGCCAGCCCACTTATTCCTCAGGGTTCTGGAGGCTGGGGAGTGCGACATCAAGGGGCTGGCAGGTCAGTGTCTGGTAAGGGCCTTCTCCATGGATCTTCACGCAAGCAAGTGCCCTACCCTCATTTCATTCATATTCTGTCTCTTTCTCCCCATCCTCTCCCGTCTCATTCCAGGCTGGCTTCTGACTTACTATGCAGCCCAGACTGTCTTTGAAGTTGTGGCAATTCTCCTGCCTCAGTTTTTGAGATTACAGGAGTGGATCACTATGTCTGGCTTTGGCATTAAAAAAAATAATAATAATTAGAATAATCACATTCACAAAGGTTTCATGTTCAGGAATCAAAACCTCCCCAAAGGCCCCACTTTCTAATACATTGTAGGGTAGATTCCCAACATATTAATTAGGGACGGGACAAAACTGCTTTGTACATAACGAAAATCAGCATTCAGAGCAGGTGTTTTATTTTAAAAAGGTACTGACTGCTTGGGGTGGAATATACCTTTGACCTGGACGCGATTTCCACCGAGTTACTCTCTGTCAAATGTCACAGGGTCCTTAGCAGATCCACGGGGGCACAACCCAAAGCTTCAGGCACTGGTCTACCCAGCAATTACTTTCAGCACAGGTTTTATAATTCAGCGTGCGCATCAGTTTCCAGATTGTAGCTATCGCGCCGGTCACCGTGTAAACCACAGTTTAACTGGCTTTATCTGATTATAAACATAATTGGAATTAAGGTTTAGAAAGAGTGATAAGGCAGATCTAATCTTAACACAAAAGGCAAACAGGTACCCGCTTATTATTTTCATTTTAGTTGTCGTGCACCCTTAATACTTTAAGGTTTTACATGAAGTACAGATCTGGCCTAACAAAGGCAACCTGTGAAAGTTTATCGTGAGGTCTTCTAAACCTGCTAAGGTGACCCGAGCTTCTCCACAGCCTGCATCCACAGCTCAGCTCGGGCACAGCCTGGAAGACCATCCGCTGTGCCTGCGGCACCGCCTCCATTGCTGGGGCGGGGACTCCTGCCGCCTTTCCTGCCCAGCAGCAGAGGAAGTGGCGACTTGGCCCACGCCTTCCAAAGGGTCGCAGCTCTCTGCTCCGGACCAATCCAGGCAGAATGAAAAGCTCTCTTCATGACCGGAGAGCCTTCCGACAAAAAGGGGATTTTCACACCCACTTCTGATGAGCTCCAGAAAAAAGGTTCTCAGCCCCAGGAACAGAGACGAGCGCTGAAAAACCTGAGCAGAAAATTGCTTCCAGCACCACAGATCTGAAGGAAGGGCGTGGCCACAAAGAGACTGTGCTCACGGTTCCTGTCTCCTCCAAGCCCCATCTTACTTTTATGTTTTGGATGTTTGGTCACAGCTCAGCTTGAGTTCCGGGGATATTTCATGAAGGGTTTTTTGAAGCTTGGGTGAATGGAGCCTAACTTAAGACAACCTGAGGTGATCCATTCAGCTACAAGTCAAATGGCAACCTGGCATAGACAGAAGTAGCTTGAATGCAGCAAGTCTTGGGATGCTGACTTCCTGCCTCAGCTGAACTTGACATTGCAGTTCCTCCAACTGCAGCAGACCTTCCCTGAGTTAATACTCTGGTGATGAACTTGACTCACCAAGTACGAGTGTGGAAGCAGAGCCAACACCACGGCCACACCCTTCACCCACTTGTGCCTCTCAGCCTTTCTTCCATTGTGAGGCATTCCTCCATGAAAGTTAAGTGTGTACCCCAAACAGACAAAATAGTCATCCTTAGCAAAATGCAAATAATGTTAACAGCGTCCCTTTTGGTGGTTTTGGAATTAAAATCACACCAATACCAAGAAAAAGGACCGCAATAACACAGATGACTCTGAACAAGAAAAGCTATAAAAGCTATCCCACACAATGAAGCCTTCAGTTCTAGATGCTGGGGAGCCTGTCCTTGGAAGTAGGCTTGCTTTTTATGGCACCAGCACTATTTCAGCTGATATTTATGGCAAATGATTTTTTTAAACAAATTATTTTTATTTTATGTGCATTGGTGGTTTGACTGCATGTATGTCCGTGTGAGGGTGTCAGATCCCCTGGAATTGGAGCTATAGACAGTTATGATCTGCTATGTGGGTGCTGGGAATTGAACCCAGGTTCTGTGGAAGAGAAGTCTAGTAAGCTGAAGCATGGAGAGGTTTGGAAGCTAGCTCAGGCTCTCACAGCTATCAGTGACAGAGCCTGGATTTGAACTTTAGGAGATGGGACTCTGGAAGCCATGCTTTTAACCAACTGTTCGTATGTAGCTCTGCAGAAGGAACTGACCTCACTTCATGTCCCTCATGGTACCTCCCCCCCCCCCCAAATTTTACAAAAGGCTCCGGCACTTCCAAACCCCAACTGCAAAAGGAATATCATTTATTAAATTTTGTCTAAAAAGCTAACCCATTTCAAGGATGAATCACTGTGGAAAGGGAGATAAAATTTCACACAGTGAATGGCCCAGCAACCTTGATACACAATCAACATTAAAGAAAAAAAATTTTCCACCTCAAGTTTCCCACGGATTAATCACAGATAAGTCCGCTGCTGTGTCAGTCTTCGGTGTCATAGCTGCCGGCAACTTCAGCTAGAGTATGAGTCAAAGCCTGTGGAGAAACCCACGCTACGGTGCGCTCCTTTGGCGTGAGGCTTGAACTGTGCAACTGTAGACTGACTGAAAGGGGTCTCTCCATGCAAGGACCTTCTCTCTTTACATGCCACTACCCAGGAAGAAGGGGATGAAATGCCTCACGTTCCAAAAGGCACTCAGAGCAAAGAGCGTCTTGCGATCAAACTCTCAGACTTCACACAGGTGCCCTCCCCCTTTGTCACACTGCTCACCCCTCCCATGTGAGACTTTTATGTAAAGAAGGAACAGCTCTTATCCGGGTAAAGGCATTTCCCTATTCTCTGTGTAGACAGGTTAACTTCAACATATCCCCACTGATGAAGTCTGTAAATGCATGTGATCCACCTGAGTTATGAGCTTGATGCTGCTTGGTTTTATTCGGTTTTTAAATTGTGTGGGAGGGGGAATTTGTGTGTGTGTGGGGGGGATGTGTCTGGCTGTACACACAGGTAAAAGTCTGCCACAGCACGGGTGTGGAGGTCAGAGAGCAACCATGGGTGCTAGTCCTTACTTCTACCTTTTTATTGAAACAGTTTCTTTACTGGCCCACGAGTATCTAGGCATTCTCCTGCCTCAGTCTCCCATCTCCTTGTAGGAGCCCTGGGATTAGAGATACTTGAAATCCTGTATCCAGCTGTTACGTGGGCTCTTATGTTTTGAACTCAGGTCCTCATGGTTATAGGTCAAGCACAGCCATCTCCCAGCTCTAGTGGGGACCTTACTAGTTCTTCATTTGTAAGAAGCAGATAGGGAACATAAAACATAAAACACCGGGGGTCATGACATAGTGGAGTGTGTAGAAAGTGAGTGTCACTTTTTCTTACAAGGGAATTTATTTTCTTTTTCTTTCTTTTTTCTTTGTGTGGTTTTTTGAGATAGGGTTTCTCCGTGTTGCCCTGGCTATTCTGGAACTCACTTTGTCGACCAGGCTGGCCTTGAACTCAGAGATCCACCTGACTCTGCTTTCCAAGTGCTGTGATTAAAGGTGTGCGCCACCACTGCCCTGCAGGAACTCATTTTCTTTTACTTATATGTCTTTGTCAATCATGTATTCCCAGAGCAAATCATTGGTGATATCTTTGAAAAACATTAGAAATTTTTATTGCTTTCTTCTTTTTTTTTAATTTTTTAACCTTTTATTTTATGTGTATGAGTGTTTGCCTGCATGTGTGTCTGTACAGAACATGCATGCAGTGCCCTTGGAGGTCAGAAGAGGTTGTCTGATCCCCTGGGAATGGAGTTATAGACAATTGTGGGCCACTGTGTAGTTACTGAGATTCTAACCCAGGTCCTCCTGGAAGAACAACCCACACTCTTAAACACAGAGCCATCTCTCCAGTCCCCTTCTTTATCTCAAAAAGTGAGAGAAGGTCACTTTTTGGCCTTGAATGTAACCAAGGCTAGCCTAGGAACTCCTGATCCCCCTGCTCCAATGCACAAATGCTGGGATACAGGTTTATGCCACTACATCCAGCCCAGACAATGATTTAATTTCTATGAGAAAGGAATATCTCTTTTCTAAATGTCAGGTCTCTTTTTCGGTCCCTGATCTCAGGATCTCTCATCCGCCCAGCTCGTCTCTCTCAGCCAATCCCTGCAAGCAAGGTTGTTTGTTTTTTCTACATCACAGCTTTTATCCCATCATCTGCATCCTAAAAGCCTTCAGCCACTGTCCACTCTTGGCCTGCACAAAATGTCACGGTTCGTTTTTTGAAGGCTTCCTGTCTTTGTGGTTCTGTGCAAACCATCCACTCTAAGCTAACTGGGATGATCATTCTCAATGCCCTAACCACAGGCTGTGCTTGTCTGTCTCCCTATCTCTGCTTGTGGACTTTTCCCTTCCAAAATGCCACCTCACTTGCCTGTGCCAACCCAGCTCTGATTCACACGGCAGAGCCCAGCCCGGAGGCCTCCGGACAACCCAAGTCAACAGAAATCTGCCTCTTGAAGCATTGGCTGCTGGGAACACGCCTTTCACAGTCACTTTTTTTTTTTTTTTTTTTTTAGGTTCTTTTCCCATGTGCATTTTGCCTACCTTCCCATTCACTTTACAGATTTTGCTAGAGCAGGAAACACTTTTGCAGCAAAACTATTTCCAACCTTATGCCTCAAACACATAGAGATGGAAGGCTCAGGTCTCTGACCAGCTCACGACTCCACCCCAGCTCTCCTTGCAGGGCTGTTCTTGTGAGAGCATTCTAAAATTCGACAAGTTGATGGGATGTACATTTAGAAATAGGCTTGTACCTAGATTCATGATGAAAGTCAAATATAAACTGTAGATCCTCAGTGTTCGGAACAGAATGGCACACTTCTTGGACTCTGGCAAGTGAGATGGTGGCTGAGGGTAACACCACTTACCAGGCAAGCCTATGGCCTGGGCTCGATCCCACATATGACTGGCGAAAGCTGTTATCCTCTGATTCCATTTGTAACTATGGCTCGCACGCGCATGTGCGCACACACACACATATGCACACACACATTTAAAAAAAAATCCAGATTTGACTATCTGATTAGCTATTGAAAGGATGGGGATGAGTGTGGGTGGGAAGAGAAAAGAGAGAGTAATGGGAAAAATATATCAAAATATAAGTATGAAAATGTTATAGTGAAACCCATCACATACCATTAATATTTACTAAAATATTTTTAAAGCTGTTCAAATTTGCCCAAACATTAATTTCAAAAAAGAAAGAACAAGACACTAAACAGAAAGTTCTACACCACATGCTTACGTATTTTAAAGTTGTGAGTCAAGATGAAAAACTGTCAAATGTCTCGATTTCTTTTCTATGTTTTAAATTAGCTTAGAAGTTAAGTTACTTGGTATCACTAGGGCTCTTTGTACAGTGTGCTTGACTAGACCCCCTTCCTCCTTCATCTCCCTCACCCTGAGACCCCTGACTCCTCTCCTAGACCTTCCCACAGTCTTGTCCTTTTTCATGGCCCAAGTGTTCTGTTCTTTTGCCTTCAAGAAATATACCTTCAGATTTATCTGAGACCCAGAGTTTCTTCTCTTCCCCAGCCTGCCTCCTTGTTATGTACGAGAGGCTTTCCACACCTGCCCAAGGACAGCTCAACTTGCGTGTGCAAGCTCTGAGTGGAGTCCCTGGACACAGCCTTCTCTGGGCTACTCCTTGGTCCCGGGAAGACTTTTTAGCTGAGGGTCTACTCTCAGGGGATGGAGAAGAGATGGAGGAGAGGATGGAGGAGAGGATGGAGGAGAGGATGGAGGAGAGGATGGAGGAGAGGATGGAGGAGAGGATGGAGGAGAGGACGGAGGAGAGGACGGAGGAGAGGATGGAGGAGAGGATGGAGGGGAGGATGGAGAAGAGGATGGAGAAGAGGATGGAGAAGAGGTCCAGGTAGGCCTTTCAGTCATAGTCACTCTTCCTCCCACCCGAGGAAGACACCAAATCTATTTCATTTCCTTTTTATTTATTTTATACACATGAGTGTTTTGTCTGCATGTATGTATGTGAGACATGGGTGTGCTTCAAGTGTATGGGTGCCAAGGGCACTGGGTTCCCTAGGAGCTAGAGTTGCAGGTGGTTGTGAGCCCTTAGCATGGATGCTGGAAACAGAACATGGGTCTTCTGCAAGTGCAGCCATGTTCTTAGCCGCTGACTCACCTCTCAAGCCTTCCAAATCTATTCCTATTCTCTCGTTGTTGCTTTATTGTTGTAATGAGTCAGGGCTTTATTAAGCTCAGGCTGATCTCAAACTCATTATCCTATGGACCACCACACCTGAGTTCATTTATTGTCTGAACGCAGCTGAAACTTTGACTGAATTTATGTTAAGAACTGAAGAAGTCAGGCAGAGAGGTGCTCGTCTGTAATGCCTGGGCTATAATAGTAAGACCTTGTCTTCAAAGCGGCCACAATAAAATGCTAAATAAAAAGTAAAAGCGTTGGGACTTTAAAGACCAGTTAAATGTTTGAGGGTGTTTGTAATCTTCCTAAATATGAAAGCACATAAAAAGGGAAAGACTGTATAATTACGAAAGTTTGTACATTGTTAAGCACACTACAGTGATTCCTGGCAGACTGCTGACTGCTGACACATTTACAGCGCCATGGCTTCCATGATAAGAACCCAGCCCTGGGTTGAGGGCATAACCCAGTGGTAGCGCCTTGCCTAGCAGATGCGAACCCTCGGTTCCATCTCCAGTACCACAAAAAGAAGTAAGAGCTCACTGGCGAAAGATGTAAGAGCTCAGGGGACGATCTGAACTCAGAGGTTTTGACATCAATTTTTCAGATGACCACAAACTTATTTCATGGCAGTCAACGTTTGTTTTCTTCAGCCCTACTGCAAGTCAGCCTCTGAGTCACCGTGTAGTTTGGCAGGTGTAATCTTCATCTTCGTTCTTTCTAAGCAAGCATTGCTCCTCTGATAAAGACATACCCATGCGCCATATCCCTCAGTGGATAAGGAAACCCATGTTTAGCTGAGTGCATACACAGGACAAGCGATTGCACAGTTCGTGCAGGGGGTGACAACACACCAAAGTGTTTTGAAATCACACATCTTGAAAAGTGTCTCATGTCCCCTAGAAGTAAAAGAACAACAATTGAGAAAGAAGACTCATCCTTAGGTTAGTATTTAAGTAGACAAGAGAATCTAGGCGAGAAATGGCACCACAGAGGTCAACGCTAGCAGTCAGCATTGCGGGAGTCCATGTTGCCACAGCGCACGTGTCTTGCCTGCTCTTGGTTGCTCTCTTCCTTTTTATGACTCACTGTACTGTGCCTGTCACCTTTTCTTTGGCTCTCTCTTTCATTCTTCTCTCTCGCTCGTGCATGAAGGCAGCCGGTGAAGGTGTCAGGGAATGTTCACCCTTGCTCAAAGTGTCTTCCTCTGCCAGCCACTCCTCTCTCCCTTTCAAAACTGATTTCTTTATACTATTACAAGTGTTCTCTCTTTTTGTTAAACATTTATTTGGTGTGGTGTCTGTGTGTGGGTGCAAGTGAAGGGTTGTGGGTGTTGTGTGTCATATGTGAGTATGTGTTCATGAGAGTATTAGTGAACATGTTTGTGCATGCATTTAGAGGCCAGAGGTTAGTGTCAGTTGTCTCCCTTAATCATTTTTGGAAACAGGACCTCTTACTGAACATGCAGATCATCAGTTGGCTAGGTTGACTGGCTCCAGAAATAATCTATCTGCCGGTCCAGCACCCTTTACCCAATGCTGGGGTTACAGGTGTCCGCCACCACACCCAGCATTTGCACAGGTACTGGGAATCAAACTCGGGTTCTCATGCTTTCACAGCATGCATTCCACCTACAGAGACACCTTCCCAGCCCCAAATGTCCACTTAAAAAGTTAAAAAGTACCAGTGACTCATACACCTAAGAAACCCACGGCTTCTAGTTTTGTTTTCTGATATTATCTGTTCATTTATATGATTCTTGCATAGTTGCAAATATAGCATAGACAATGAGAAAATGAAGGCCGTATCTCTGGAGGTCTCATTATTCCAGAAACTGGAAAATAAGGCAGTTAAATCAAGCATTTGTTCTGTTTTTCCCATGTGCCCTTTTAGGTAGCAAAATATTTGATGTGGGAAAGTTCTTCCGATAGAAAAGTCCCAGTCAATGAATGTGGCCAGATAAAGAGATGGACCTAACAGTCATCAGTGGCTGTACTACTGCCTGGTTAGGACTTTGAAAGGGAGGCGTCCAGAGGACCATATCAATCTTCATACTAAAAAGATGTGAAACCGTTACATGTTTCATAATACAAAGTTTTGTCTGTGAACTATCCTTCCCCAAATACCTGAATCAAGGTTGCATGCGAGTTTACTATTTGCCAGAGAATACTGGGTATAGAGGGAAAGTTCAGTGACACCATTAGGACAAAGCCAGAGGAAGCGAGGATGTGGGACATCTCACAGGAAAAAGAAGTGGCACAGTTTCTGTGGCGGCACACGTCTTTAATCCCAGCACGCAGGAGGCAGGATAGGTGGATCTCTGTGAGTTTGAGGCCAGCCAGGGCTACACACTGAGACCCTTGTATCTAATTAATTAATGTAAAAAAGTGGCAGGAAGAAAAGAGAAAGGAGGCGCTGTTACAGGCTAAAAGAGACCCAGGAGACACAGTGACCAAGCTGCAGCACAGGAACTCAAATCCCAGGTAAAATACATTAGAGGACTGGAGTGATTAGAACTGTGACCGTATACTTGCTAATATAAAGTCACTACCAATCCCCTCATCATTGTGAAAATAGTATAGTGGTTATGGGTTTTTTTTTTTTTTGACAGCATCTTGTCTAGAGTTAAATACTGACATATTTATGGGGGAAAATAACAATGACTAGGACTGGACTTCTTTTAGTTTGAGGGACTTTAATCCTTAAGCCAATTCTGTATTTATGGGAAAACTGGTATCTAGCTTCAGAGTTTTCCTATACACACTGTAGTCAGGGTTCTCTAAAGGAACAGAACTGATAGAATGAAAAATATATATATATTCTATGTATGTATATATACATATTATATATGTACACACACTTAAACATCTAAAAAGGGGATTTATTAGAATGACTGATAGGCTGTTGTCTAGCTACTTAACAATAGCTGTCTACCAATGGAAGTTCCAAGCATCCAGAGTTGTACAGTGCATGAGGCTGGATGTCTCAACTGGTCTTCAGGATACACTAGAATCCCAAAGAAGTAGGCTCCAATGCCAGCACAGAAAAGGATTTGTCAGGGAGAGCAAGCAGGTAAAGCTTCCTTCTTTCATGCCCTTTACATAGGCTGCCAGCAGAAGGTGAGGTCCAGGTTAAAGAAGAACCTTCTCACCCCAAAGATACGGATTAAGATGGATCTCCCCACCTCAGAAGACCCAGATTTAAAGTGGGACTCCCCAGTTCACACGATTTAATGAAGAAAATAAAATCACACACAGCTACACCCAGGCACTTGAGTTTTAGTTAATTCTAGATGTAGTCAAGTTGACAGTCAAGAATTCACCCTTTGGTTCATTTTCTGTTGCTAACACATGGTATTGGTGTGATGACCCACACCGGTGACCCACACTGGTACACAACAATAAGCCAAGGCCCACGCTTATTCAGTGGCCTGACGTTCAGAACCCTTCTATAAACATTTTTCCTTTCTTCTTCTTTGATTTATTTTTGTTGTTGTTATTTGTTTGTTTCTTTGTTTGTCTTCGAGACAGGGTTTCTCTGTGCAGCCCTGGCTGTTCTGGAACTCACTCTGTAGACTAGGCTGGCCTCGAACTCACAGAGATCTTCCTGCCTTTGCTTCCTGAGTGCTGGAATTAAAGGCCTGGCCACCCCTCTTCCCCCAGCTTTATTTATTTATTTACAAAGTCCAAACTAAAATAATCATAGATATATGATATATCATTTCCCACAAACGGACCAATAACACGGCTAGTAAAGACATTTCAATAAGTCAAAGCCACAATTTTATCATCATACTAAAAATCGCTTATTGTTAATTATTCCATATTATCAAATACCTAGCCAGTGTTCTCATTTCTCCCATTACCTCCGTTGTATTTCTACAATTGGTTTGAGTCAGGGTCAGAGCACATCTGTATCTTGTACTTCTAATATCAGTATGGACTGAAGGATACTTATCCTGTACTGTGAATTACAGGAATGCCTCTTTATTCTGTGTACTCCGTTCCTCAAAGTGCTCCGGCTTTGGCTGTTAAGGGTTTTTGTTTGTTTGTTTGTTTGTTTGTTTGGTTTTGTTTGTAGCCAGCTGCCATTTCTTTCTTACATACCCTCACTCTCTCATTTTTAGGCATGTTTTGCAGTTTTTACTTTCTGCCACTAAAGGTACTTCAGGATCATCTATAATATTTTGTGCACTAGTTCTAAAGTCAGGTATTTTCCCAGAGGATGCTGGGTTATTTGATAGGACTCTGGTATTAGCAGCAGAGTTCTAGGTAATCTCACTGCTTCCAGGTACTCTCAGCTGACAAAACAAGGAAATGTAAGGGGAGCTAGAGAGATGGCTCCGTGGTTAAGAGCACTGGCTGTTGTTCCAGAGGACTTGAGTTCAATTTCCACCGTCCACATGGTGGCTTTTAACCATCTTTAACTCCAGCTCCAGAGGACCGAATGCCTCTGGTCTCTATAGGCACGGGCACTCACATGTATACACACTAAATAAATAAATAAATAAATCTTAAAACATCAAAAAAATAAAATATATGGGTGTATACTCTAATAACTTAGTTACAAATAAATATAAAGTTTTATGTGTAATCATTTGTATCTATAGTAAGTTAAACATGAGTTCATATTGGTTGCTTTGGCTTTTCTGATTCTTGAAAAATTATTTGTGTGTGTGTGCTAAGCATGATCCCATACGCACACAGAACATGTCTGTGTGTTTGTGTGTGTGTGTGTGCTTGTGTTCATATATGCTATAGCATATTTGTGGAGCTTGGAAGACAACTTTGTGGAGTTGGTCTCCTATTTCTATCTTTATGTGGGTGCTAGGAATTAAACTCAGGTAACCAGGCTTCTGTGATAAGCACTTTTACCCACCAAGTCATCTGGAGAGCCAAGTTTGACTTTTAATTCTCTGTGTGTCTATGATGGGCTGGAGATGTGGTGTTGATAATTGTCAAAACTGAAGTATCTGTAAATGGAAGTGGGGTGAGATGATAGTTCATTATTTTATTATCTCTATTTTTGTGGGTGTTTTGAAGTTTCTGTACAAAAAAATGAATAAGTTCAGGGGGCACTGGTGTGATGGCTTAGACAGTAAAAAGCTTGCCATGCAAGCAGGAGGACCTGAGCTTAGATCCCCAGGACCAACAGAAAAAGCCAGGTATGGGGAGATGTGCCTAAAACTCCATTACTGGGGAGGTGGACATAGACTGATCTTGGGGCTTGTTGGTCAGCCAGTCTATCCAACCAAGGTTCAGTCGGGACATAAGGTGAAACCTGAATGAGGATGACTCTGAGTGTCAGTATCGACTTCCGGCTCCTACACACAGACATGTACATAAGTGTACACAAAGAGAGAAATGAACACACAAAAATAGTGTCAGAGTTGGGGAGGGCAACTGTGACCCTCCTGAATCCAGAGAGCACAGTGAGCTAATTTCTAAGCAAATAACTAATTAAACATCAAAACTGGAAAGGTACACACTGACAAAAGTCAGAAATGACAGGTAACAAAAGGAAACTTGTATAAAAAAACTAATAAAAGAAATAGACAAGCGATAATTTGCTATAAAAGCAGATAGAATATACACTTCAAGGCTAAGAGTGCAGCTCAGAGGTAGGGAAGATGTGTGCTCAGTATGTACAGAGCTGCAAGTTCACTCCATAGTGAGCATTCAGGCTTGCACACACACGCGCGCGCGCACACACATACACACACACACACACAAATCTCTACCTCAATAATCTGTGGGAGCATGTCTGTATTTCTATGCAATTGCTCTTATCCAAATAATTGTGCATTACAGAGTAAAATCTAAAAAATGTTTAGTATACTCTTTTATTTTTTTTATTTTTTAGTATACTCTTTTTAAAAGAAAAATAAGTATTAAAAGCTAAGTAATTTGTATTCAAAACAATAACAAAAAAGCTGCCATTTTTAACCTGCAAACCCCAAAATAAGCCATCTAGAAAACTTCGCTGTTTAGAAGAGTCCACTTCCCGAGCTCTAAGCCTTCTCACATTACAGCTTCACCTTGGCTACCCAAGTCTCCTAAAGCACCTATGTAATTTATACATCCATGAAAGTACACATTTAGAGCTCATGAGAATCTCAGATTTAATTTGAAAAGAAAAAAAAATCAACAAAGTTGATTCTTATTATATAACTCTGTGGAGGGAAAGCTTTACAGGAAAGACAACCTGTCCCAAGCCAAGCATGGTGGCTCGTGGCTATAATCCCAGAACTGTAGAGGCTCAAACAAAGGAAGACTGAAGAGTTCCAGTCAGCCTGGGCTGCACAGTGAGACTTTGTCTCAAAAAGAATGATTAAAACAAACAAACAAACAAACAAAAACCCCACTGTTTTCAAATTCTGCTTCTGATTAAAAATATAATGTAGATTATATCTGCAAAAATTTTCCTTGACTGTAATATTTTTCTTCCTTTGCAAAACAAAAAAATCTAAAGCCATATTAATTAACTGAGTGTTAAGAGGGATAGTATGCATTGCTTAAAAATGTATTTGAATCACTGGATGTCTTACTGGTCAGCTGAACTTGTTCAAAGAAATGCTTCAATGTGAAACTTCCCTCACTAATTCAGACCAAAGATAAAGAGAAGGGTGTGTGAGAATCCATCTTTTCCTTTCTGTCTATGGCATGCAAATAAACAAAACTTATTTTTCCTTAAATGCCTGGCACCAAGAGTACTCAACAGGGCTAAAGCACCATTTGCCTGGGGTTGAGGAACTTGGAGAACTGACAGCAGCAACTGCCTTTCTATGCTGACTCACAGCCTATCTCTTACCCGTTTGTTAGTGCTTAACTGATTTGGGAAGTGACAGGCAGCTAAAAACCTGAACTCTCAGGACCCTTGTGGTGCGAGATGTTCCAGAAATCAACCCCCAGGCACCGCATCACCTACTGGGTGCACAGCAGCTTCTGGAATTATTTGAATAATTTATACAGAAGACTAAAATAGACAATATCCTTTGGAAACGTGGTTAGCAGAAACTAGGTTATCTTTCCCTTCCAGCAGTCCGGGCAGCCACCGCAAAACACGGGCATGTGAGCACTCTCTTCCCAGGCTTGTTCTTGCCGCACCTCCTCCCCCAATCCCCCATGAGCTGAAGGGCTGCTAAAACCAGACTTGTCTGTTCTGAACTTATAGAATTTACAGAAACGCTCTGGAGAGGAATGCCAAATTGCTCGTTCAGCCCCTCTGCAAAGAATAACATGTTCTCCAGACATAAGTGACATTCTCAAAATGCTCAGCTCAGGCAACATCTCTCTAAAGACCAAAAGTCATGGCATGTCCCTGCTCTTCACCGATGCAAGCCAGCCCCTCTTCTGCCACGGTCCCTCCTCTCCAGTTCCCACCATGCCACGCAGTAAGCAGTTTCCTTTCATGCAGAGGCCCTGCATGCAAGATTGGAGTTGGAATAGGTTGCGAGCCTAACTTGTTTAGGAGCTATTCCCACTGGGCAGTCTTCAGCGGTAATATAGACTCCCTATATTACTAATTTATTTATTTACCAATAAAAACTCCCTAGCGCAGGAAATCCATTTAGAATGAGGAATTCCAAGATTCTTTATTAAGCCCAGCGACACGCTACTCGGAGCCTGGGCCCTGGCACCCTTGTTTTTCCTTGTTTGCAAAGCAGAAATAATGATACCCAGCTCAGGGGTTCGAGTATGGACTAATTAATGATTGCATGTTGCTAATTGTAAGCAGGCTTCGTGGCACCAGCAGGCAGCATGGCCCTGAGGAATGGCACGTATTAATTACACAGTGTTAGAGCCCAGCACAGCTGCGTCAGTCACAGGAAGGAGGGTGGTCTGAATACATCTACACTCACTTCAGCGAATGATTACATACTGCCCTTTGGGTTCCTGCTCTGCGCTCATCTTCGTGAAGCACCAGTGTTTTATTTCTGTCTCTCAGTGGGTCCCCGTGAGGGAAGGACATGCTGGTATTTTAGTTCTTCTGGGTGTATCACTGTGCCATGTTTACCTGGCTGATATTGAACTCATTGGGGACTCAGTCTGGCAGCCTGAGTACTTAGGAGCATCCCAACAGAGGTGACAGCCAGAACGTGGACTTGCAAGGGGAGCCGCCAAAACTGTTGGTTACAAAACTGCTTTCTAACTCAAAATGGCTTTCTGCTAAGTAAGATATCTATGAGGGGAGATTTTTTTTTATGTTTTAATACTCTTAATTGGGGGGCAGTTGATAAGAAGGGAACAAAACAGGTTTTGGACTTAACTGACTAAGAAGCCTCGCTGGATGGTTAGTACCAGCAACTACCGCCCTGCTCTGGAGAGCCAGCAGAGTCCCTTACTACTACATCAAACCAAGGTGAACAAGCCAAACTCTGCTTGAAAACTAACAAACTCCTAATGCCTGCTAAGTGTTAAGAGGTCCTTGGGAAATAAAATAGTTAAGCAAATCAAACCGAAATAAAAGAAACAGAAAGAATATGTTTTCTCTCAGTCGGAAGACTTTACTGCGCCCTCTGTGTATGCCAGGCATGATGCTAAAAATGGGGACAGCTGCGAGCAAGAGTCAGAAATCCCTGCTTCCTGGTTTATGTTGCAAGACGCGGAAGACAGACAAAAACAAACAGGAAAATGTCACACTGACTTGTACTCTGTGGACAATTCCTACAGACTGAGGTGTCCGAGTGGCCTTCCTGCAGAGGTACCATTTAAAGGAAATGTGACAGGTGAGTGGCAATCAGTCCCTGGAGACGCCCCAAGGTGTGTTCTAGGCCAAGCAAACAGGGGTTGCTATATTATTCTCCCAGTAAGAAAGAGTTCAGGAGGGGTAAGGGGTGAGGAGCGGTGGAAGATGAGCAGCAAGGGAGGCAGGGGCACACCTTGTGTCACAACGAATGGAGAACCTGCAGGAAGACGGGGTTCTCTTCTCAGTCCAGAGCACCTGGGACCCAAGCAGGAGAATGATGGGATGTGACTGACACACAACAAAGTGGTTCCAGCTCTCCTGTACAGAAAGATCAGTAAGAAGAGGACAAAAGGAAGGGACCAGATTGCTGCCACAGTCACAGTCTTAGACTGGGTTTAGCTATTGGTTTATTTTGGGGCAACCCAACAACAAGGATCACATGGTATGCCTCATTTCATAGGTCACATCTACATGTCTGCTGGGAGAATGGAAGGACCCTACATTTTTGTGGGTTGGAACTTTTGCATCCCATTGAATAACATGGAAGTCATGGTCAAACAGCCCCTCCTGGGTCTAGACAATGACTCTCTGACACTCCCTTCATCCGGGCCCTTCTGCAGCCATCAGTGTCCTCTTACCTCCAACTACGCCTGCCAGTGGTTATCAGGTGGTTATTGACAAATCACACTCTTCCAACACCAATTTACCCCTTTCTCTACGAAGAAAATGAACTCCAGTATGAACTTCTTCATGTATGTCACTGCCATGTTCTTAACTGACCAGTGTTTTTTACTCTACAAAATGATGTGCCATCAGGCTCAGCACCCCGATCTCCAGTGACCTGCACCTCCCTCACTTTGAAGTCATTTTAGTTCTGATCCACTTCCTTTGTGTTGTTCTTAGCTTCTGAAGCTGCCTGGTTTGTTCCATCTTACCAAAGAGCCTCCCACAACTGTGTGTGTGACCCCCCCTGACAGCCACTACCCACCCTATTCTTGACTTCACCATCAGTCTGAAGACAAACCTCAGAACCTAGTTTCCAACACTGTGTCTTTAATTGTCTCACTTGAGTAAATAGCATATAGTTTGCCATCAAAACTATTGATGTATTTATTATGCTTTGCACATAGACCTAGCTTCCCCAAATCTGAAGATTCTTCTAAAATATTTCTGTTTCCAAAGAGTTTTTCTCCTGGGGTGGAGACTAGGAGTAAGTTTGGAGCAGCGTGATTACCTGTTCCTGCTCCCACAATATTTAGGAACTCTAGGAGTTCAACATCATTCCTTTGGCCAAATACAATATTCTTATTTACCTTTTGAATTTCCTTTTTTTTTTTTTTTTTACGTTTTTCTACTTGTTTCTGTTTGGAATTTAATCTTAATCATTCGTTCGAAGCCTATGACCATTTATTTAGCTCTTAGAGATGACCTCCAGTTCCGTGATTCTGTAAGACCCCTTACTGGTGCTTTCTCTGAGGTTGCTGCAAGCTTTCCACCCTGCATGAAAAGTACTGGACACAGAAACGTTTCGAAGAACCTTCAGATTTGGGGAAGATGAGCTCTGTGGATAGCATGACGAATGTAGTTTTGATGACAAAATATATGCTATCTACACCAGTGAGATACTTAAAGACACAGCGCTTCACGTCTATCCTGGTTAGATGCTGCTGACAAGTGAATTTTGGTGCAAATTTACAAACTTTAATAAATTAATGACAGAAAAACCTTTAGCTTCTCACATGCTATGAAAATATCCCCATTCTCTCTAACTAGTTTTCAAGTGACTACTTCAAGCTCAGCATTCTCTAAAGTGAACAGATGGATTCCCACGTGAACCAGTTCCCGCCCAAAGACTCAAGTGTGTCACCAGGGGCATGTCTCTAGTCTCTCAATCAAAGTGTTTAAAATCGTGTCTGTCCACTTTCGATCACAAGATACAAGGGATTTGCATTCAGAGTCTTCACTTTATCCCACTCAGCTGCCTCTGGCACTGTTCAAACCCACATGAGCAGTTCCTGAGAGTCCCTCCCCAACTGCTTTCAAAGCTTTGGATGTCCTGTGCACAACTCTTCCACTACACCAAGAGGACCAAGGCCACTCTTTTCCATATTTCATCTATCATGACATATTTATCTTTGCTTAAGACCTCACAACAATTTCTCTGTCTGCATTTAATAAATGGACCCCCATCCATCACTTATGGGGGAAACGAGCTTCTATTCATGTTCCTTTCTGTGCCCTTTCCTTTCTCCTTGGGCCCGCTTGTTATTTCCTACATTCAACCAGCACCTTTGTCCTGATGCCTTTCCTAAATGCAACAGAACAAGGTAGTGTTACATAGAACTAATACAGAGTATCTTAGTTTTAAATTTAAAACACTAGTCTGCCATTTCCTTTAGTCTTGGTTTAGGCTAAGCACTAGTAATGTAGATAATTCTTTATATTTTCTCTTACCCTTCCATTTTGTTACAAGAAGCAGCTTCTAAGATAGCCCCATCAAGTATTAAATGAATAAGTAAATAGCACACACATAAAGAAAGAAAAGGATAAGACATGGCAGAATGTTAACAGTAAAAACTGCAAAAACAAAAGGGACTGGAGAGATGTCTCAGTGATTCAAAGTACTTATTGCTCTTGCAGGGGACCTAGTTCAGTTCCCGGCATCCGTGCAGGGTAGTTCACAGCCACTTGTAACTCCAGCTCTAGCATATCCAACCCATTTTTCTGGCCCCTCCTGCATTCATGTGCACATATTCCCACACAGACATACACACACAATTAAAATGAAAAAAAAAATAGCCAGGTATGGTCACACACACCTTTAATTTCAGTACTTGGAAGGCAGAAAGAAGCAAGCAGGGATCCCTTTGAGTTTAAAGCAAGCCTGGTCTATATAGGAAGCTCTAGGCTAGCCAGGATGACCCAGTGAGAGTCTATCTCAAAAGAAACATAAAACAAAATCCAAGACAAATAAAAAATAACAACAAAAGCCTGCAGAAGGGCTAGAATCTATGCAGTGGAACAATCTTTTTGTACATTGTGAATATGTATTGCTCTCATTGGCTAATAAAGAGCCGACGGGCCAATAGCTGGGCAGGCAGAGGTTGCAGACAAAAAGAGATTTCACTCAGGGAAGAAGGAGAATGAAGTTACCAGGAGACTCAGGGAGAAACAAAATGAACATGCCACGCTGAAAAAAGGTATTGCCATGCGGCAGAGCGTAGATAAGAAATATGAGTTAATTTAAACTGTAAGAGCTAGTTAGCAACATGTCTAATCTATTGGCCAACCATTTATAATTAGTATTAAACCTCTGTGAGTTTATTGGGGGCCGGCAGTTCTAGTGAAAAACTCTGCCTACAGGCCTCTTAGTAGGCTTTGGGTGAATGCTGAGCGCATGGTGACATTAATCCCTTCCTTCATTTCATGTACTCTGACCTTCTGGTGGTTCACTTCTCTGTCCACCTAACCCCCTCATTACTGCTCACGCTCTGAAATTACATACGGCTCCATTTTCTACTTGGGGTGACAGCCACTGCACATTTACTCACACCCTTGGCAGAAGTTGCTGTTTCAAGGATCATGCTTTAGAAAACATTAAGGTATATAATATCACTCATTGTATGAGCATCTAGCGAACTGAGGTCAAAGTACCAACTTAGCCAATGGCCCTCTCCTAGTAATTGCAACTCGATTATCATTCCAAATGGTGGCTTCACAAATGACTGGGAAGAAGGGATGTATCTAAACAGTTAAGATCACTGATGCATAGATAAAAATAGAGTGCAAAAACAATTAATCTGAAGAATGCTATTACAAACCACCACCACCACCAGAAATCCAGTAGGGACAGGAAGCATCCTTGAACGTAAACAATATTTATAAGAAATAATAGATAAGAAGAGTATGCAATAACAGAGCAAGAAGATCTGTATGGATATGGGGGTATAGGAAGTTAATGGTATCAGCGTGACAAAATGTCTTTTATTTCTCTCTTTCTTTACTTGCAGAGCGTACAATTTGTAGAAGTCAGTTCTCTCCTCCCAGCATGTGGATTCTAGGGAACAAACTCAGGTTACCAGACCCAGCAGCAAGCATCTTTAACTGGTAAGCCATCTTGTCAGCCCCAAATCTGTTTTTTTTAAAGTAATATGAGAATAAGGTGAATTAATAAAACCAGTTCATAAAATCAGATACTAGAGGCAGAAGATTATGTATAATCTATTCTAGTCATTTCCAAGAGTTTTTCCAGCACCTCAATGTTTTATTAAAAAGAAATCTGCACAGATTCAGCCAAATGTCAACAACAGACACAAAGTGGTGGTGGTGGTGACAGGTGTCCTCTGAGCTTTGAAGATGTGACCTGAAGCAGACAAGCCCAAGTTCCTCTGCTAGCCAACTTCCTGTTCCTCCTGGGAAGCACTACCATATGATGCCGAGAGACCCAACACAGAGCGCCATCTATTTCAGTTCCTAGCCACTCATTTTCAGAAGCCAAAGCTGGTGGGCTCTGGCCTTCAGCTGCATTGGATGCTTTATTCCCAAGGAGACGGCCCAGTGAGTAAAGGCTCTTGCCGTGTAAGCCTGGTGACCATATTTGATTCCCTGAAGATGGAAGGAGAGGACCTATTCACAAAGTTGTCCTCTGACGTGCTATGGCACATGTGTGCACACACGCATCATGCAGAAATAATAATACACTTTATTTTTTTTAAAAGATGTAAGTTCTTCAGAAGTCATTTACTACTGGAAAGAGACACCATTTCTCAATATGGAGAAATTACTAGAATGTTACAAAATTCCATGAGAACACGAGCAATGTCAGAGAAGACTCCGGAAACCCTGAGAACCTTTATATGTAAGGTAGTGCTTAATCAGAATTTAAAGATAAATACATATTTGGATTATTACAGTTTGAAAATAAAACAAAAACTGGATGATGGTTCCAGTTTTAGCTTACTATATATATTGTGTCTTTGTAAAGTATTTAAACATCCAATATTTTTCATTAACATGTACATTATGGTGAAACATTTTTATCTAACTCCCGAATTCTTAGGGCTTTTTCTTTTCCCCTGAGTACTGAACTGGACATTGAGGGTCGTGTCAATGCTGGGTAAGTGCTTGAACGACAGCCCCAGCCTGCTTACTTATTCATTTAGATGCAGGGTCTCCTAGTTTCTTCAGAGGCTGGACTTGAACTCATTCTATAGCCCAGACAATACTTGAACTTCTGAACCTCCTGCTTCAGTTTATCAGTTATCTGAGATTACAGGCCTGTGTCCACAATCCTGGCTAGAAGTTAACGTTTGATTTTTGTTTGGTTGTCCTGGAGCTCCCTATGATGACCAGGCTGGAACTTGAACACACAGAGATCCTCCTGCCTCTAACTCCCAAGGGCTGGTATTAGAGACATGTGCCACCACTCCTGGCCTAGAAGTTAACTCTTGAAGCAAGCATGCTTTTCTTAGTTTGAAAATTATTTTAGGCAAAGGTTATCAGAACATCTGAGGGCTCTGTGGAGTGGCAACATCATCAACAGGGAGATATTTTACAGGGGATGTTGTAATGCCAGGGACCTAAATTCCTCCACCTCTCTCACTCTAAAGTTAAGCAAACTTAGTTCCTCAGTGCTCAGGGATCTCAGTAGGATCACCATAGGGAGCAGCATGTCTGCTCTTAGGCTCATAAGCCCTTTACTCTGCGAGGTGGACATGGGCCCTTGGATCTCTGTGTACTGAGATGACCCTGCTTGCCTGCACTTACTCCACAATCACAGAGGTCTCTCCTAATTATAAGCTGTCACTGAGGCTCTGTGCATTTAAGTTAGTGTTACTGGTTGTGTCTTCCAGCCACAAATTTGAGTTTTCTCCCAAGTTCTTCTGAACATTTTCTTTCAGACTGATGATTGGAAATTACTAAAAAATATCTCTAGAGAGTTGCTAATTAGCCAATAATTAGCAAAGATTATGCATCTCTGTATAACAATTTTAGGCTTCTCTCTAGGCAGTGTTTTAAACTAAGACTCTCCGACTTTGAGGATCCACTGAGAGAGGGACAGAGAGAGGCACTCGGAGGCCAGAATAGTAAAGCCAACAGTTGTAGGGATAAATAGTGATTAAGACCGACATCCCCAGTATAGGACACATCTGAAAGGGTGCCCTGACTGATGTGGTCAGAGAAGGGCCGACATCAAATGCTTTAACTGTCATTCAACACTTCAGTGTTCTTCAAAAGTGTCTCTATGTGTCTATGCATACAAACATACACACATTTTTAATTAAACTACCTGTTTCGTTAATTAGATCAGTACTCTGACAGGGGAAAAGAAAGAGAATAGTTTATAGGACATGCTTTTTCCTAGAGCATATTACAAAACAAGGCTGACACACATTGTATGCATTCCATCCAACAGCTTCAAAGTTCCCATGCGCAGAACAAAGTAAATGTATCTGTACTATTACAGGTGGAGAACAGAGGGAATATGCATCAAAGCTGAGTGCCAGCTGGTGGTGACAGCTTCTGCATTTTACAGAGCCGTACAGGTTCTACACCCAGAGTGGGGGTGATGGGGAAACCATCAAGGTTGAGAGCCGGAGCCGTCTCTCCATCTTACATCTGGTGAAATGTGGCACCCTAAAGGCAGTTTTGAGCTGTGGATTAGAAGCTGAAAACAGAAGCAGCAGATATAGCTCGATGGTAGAGCTCTTGCCTCACACAAACAAGGCCCTGGGCTTGGTCCTCAGCACTACAAACACAGAACCAGAATCTGAAAATGATCATCTGCTTTCCTCTAATGCCACTTCTCAAACCATCTTGATGTATGCTTTGTGACAGGGTCTCCTGTATCCCAAGCAGGCCTCAAACTTACTATGCACCCAAAGATGACCTTGAATTCCTGCTTCTGGTGCAGTGTTGTGATCACAGGTATGACCAACACACCTAGGTTATGCAGAGCTAGGGATCGAACCCAAAGTCTTGTGCATTTTGGACAAGTATTCTACCAACTGTGCTGTGTCCCCACCTCTCATCCTTCAAGCATCTTTATGGTTTATTATCTAGCTCTAATAAGAACTTAGTACCTAGCACAAAGCAAAACCGTTTTAGAGAAAATAGGAAGCAAGTTTTATATGTATTTTTACAACACAGGGTTCTGAAAAGCTTCACACAGACAGGGCTGAGTCTCAGAAAACAATATCCCACATTGATGAGCTTCCAAGGCATTTACTTCACTAACTAAACTATAGTCAATTAGAAGAAAAATTAACACAAGGCAAGGGGAAGAGAGGAGCGGAGAAGAAAGAGAAGAATGCGTAGGTGTACTGATCGGGATACTGACAGATGGAAGACTAAAACGTTTAGCGATCCACACCAGGAATAAACGCTGGCTCCCACTCACAGGCTTTGTGTTTAAAGAGATACTGTAAACAAAACAAGAAACCCAAGGCTACAGAAGACTCTCAGTAAGGACTCACCTCAAGATCCCGGTCATAGTACCTGTTTCTGGAATTTTCACATCTATTCCGGGAGTCAAGGCCCCTGTTTCGGGAGTCCACACTCCTGCTACGATCGTTAGCACAGCCATTACACCTGCCACAGCCACAGCCACAGCCACAGCAATTCCGGCCCCCCATTGAGGTGCTGGAGTGGATGAGCCTTCGTCAGATCTTCTCCAAGAGGGAAGAGTAAGTGCTGCAGAATGAAGTCAGGGCCCCAGCCACATATGCCGCCGGGTGAGGGCACACGGGGGGGCCTCTGCTCTCTAGCCCAAAGAGGGACTACTGGCCAAAACAAACACTCTACTGAGATTAGCAGAGACCCTGTATCCACTCAAAAGAAGACCAGGCTCAACAGTGCCATCTCTCCAAGTGAGAGATCCTCTCTTGGTGGCCTCAGGAAAACAAGTGAGCATCACAGGCCAGGACGCCTCTTTATTGCAGGCATGATGTCATCCACAGCTTTAATTTTCTCCCATATTGCATTTGCTGGTAGGAATTCAGCCTGACAGTTCAGGATGTCAGAACAATAACAGTAATTACCACTGTGTGGAGCTTTGCATTGTCCCCTGTGGTTTTGGACCACTGGTGATTCCTTACAGCAGGTATGCTGGCCAGGACAGTCACCACCTGATGTTCCAAAAAGAAGGCCTGTCTCCCCTGAAGCTGGCTGTGGTATTCCAGAAGACCCCTCTTAAGTTTTTTCAGACCCCAAGTTTTAAGTCTTGGAAACTTTTTGTGTCATATGCAAGAAATGAACTTAGACAAAGAGAGGGAGAATGCATAGAGTGGCTCTTCAGCTTCCATGCCAATAACTGCAAGCCCCGTGCCTCTTTCCCATTTGCCAGACAGTCCCTCTAAGGATGCAGAGGGGAGCAGAGAGAGGGAGCAGGGAGAGGGGAAGGAAGAGAGGGAGAGGAAGGGAAAGGAAATGATGCCACAGAAGATAAAAATATTTCTCATATATATATATATATATATATTATATCAGGGCTAGATGTGGTGGCCCATGCCTTTAATCCCAGTATTCCAGGGGCAGAGGCAAATGGATCTGTGAGGCTAGTCTGGTCTAATAGCAAGTTCCTGGATAGCCAGAAATAGTTACATGGGGAGAACCTATTTCAAGAAAAGAAAATAACAAAAACTCTTGTTAGAGCTAAGCATCATGGATTGTCACAGCGTCTCTCCATATAAACAAAGCAGTAAAACTCCAAAGAAAGAATAGGAAAAGAGAATTCGTTACAAAAATATAAAATCATCAAAAAACATTTTTTTTTAAATCGCAATCTCATTCTTTTTCCTTTTATTGCTTTACTTTTCTTTTTTGAGACTGTCTTATTCTGCAGCCCAGGTTGGCCTGGAACTCACGACAATCCTCCTGCCTCATAATCCCAAGTGCTAGGATTATAAAGTGAGCCACCATTTCTGACTTTCAACCCCATTTAATTGAAGAATTGCAAATTTAAATAACCGATGCCAACAGACTGGCAAGATTTAAAAAGATTGATTGCACATATCGTAGAAGAGGGAAAAAGTGGACACATTCACTACTGGGGTGAAGCTGAAATCCCTTTTTACAGCCAGTCTGAGAATAAATTCTGAAACACAAAAGCTTTTAGTTTAGCAATTCCACTTTAAGAGAATTTAGCTCATAGGAGTAACTAACAAAAACAAGGGAAACCAAAACAAGACAAAAAGGTAGAACACAGAAGAACTGTGCTGGTCTATCCATCGTATGATGTATGAAGAACATGACTTTTCACAAAGGAACCTGCTGAGTGACCAGGAAAGAGGATAACCAAGGTTTCTTAGTTAAGGAAAAACAAGCTATCAAGGTCATCTTCAAGCTATGGAACAAGTTCCAGGCTGGACTGAACTACAGGTGACACTGTTGGGGACAGACAAGAAAAGAACACATGAGTTGGAGAATCGTGTGTGCTGGTTGATTGAACTTTCTGTTAAAAACAGCCCACGCTGGACCAACTGCTCACGTCATAAGAAGTAAGGGACACAAGCTAGGCCAGTCACCTGTCAAGGTAGGGAGAGCCTTAAACCTCTGTTTTGTACATTTCACTACACCTGGACATTTCTTTGGCCACACGAAAATACAATATCAAGAAGAGAAATGATAAATATGTTACCACGTTGTTGAAAAAAGTAAACACCACCCCCTCCCACAGACAAAGCCTTCTAGCTTGGCAGTACAGGAAATGGACTGGCTTACATATATTTATGTGTTTATTTATACATATGTAAATAAACGACACCCTCGGCAGCTACTTCAAAGGAAGAGACAGCATGTACTTGGGAAGGAAAGAAAACAAATCCTTTACTGAGCTTTCCTGTTACATTCTGGTGACCCTGGCATCTTCAAATGGAAAGCTGGCAAGACGTAAATAATCAATCCTCTCCCCTCCTCCCACTAGATCAGATGATTTAGGTTTTTTTGGGAGGAAAACAACCAACACAGGGAACCCCACTGCTTGAAAGCCATCTATAGGTACCAAGGCAACAGCCTCTGGTGAGCGCCCCTGTGCAGGGAAAGGCTGTGCTATCAGGCTGAGAGACAGGGCTATAGATGTCCAGGCCACTGGGCTGTTTCCCCAGGGAGCCGGGCCTCTGTACAGCGTGAGACGGGAGGAGAAAAGTGGAACTGTTTCTGAGGTCCACACATGGCTTATTTGTGCACACATGTATTCAGTGAGATTTCTTGGTCTTCTGTAAGAGCCTAAACAAAAACAAGGTCCATCCTGGCACTGAAATACTGGCCGCAAGACCAACATTACTTTCCACTGTGAACTGACTGTTTTCCAGTCACGCAGGACTGACGTGACCCTGTGTTCCGCACTTTACATGTTGTTGGCACAAAGCGCCTGACAGAAGCAGCTTAAGGGGAAGGGGGTTATCTTGCTCACAGTCCGCCTTGTCAGGGAGTCATGGTGGCAGGGACTGAGGGTGCTGGGCACACTGCAGTTAGGGGGAGTCTTCCCACCTCATCTGACCTAATCTAGAGAGTCCTTCACAAGCATCGCGCCAATTCTAGATCCTGCCAAGTTGCCAATCACTAGAAACCATAGGAGGCTTTTAAAGTCTCCTGATCTAGCAAGAGGACTCTCTGACAGTCCAGTATAGGCTGGATTCAGAGTGCACTTAAGGCACTGGCAGTGCAAAGGGGAAAGTGAACAGTTTTCCTAGGCAGAGGTCGCCAAGGAACAGCTTGTCTACAAGTATCTGAGAGTGGGATGGGAAGAAGGGGTCCAAAGGCAAGAGACTGGCCTGTGAAGGCCACCTGGGACCAAGAATATCCCAGACAATACAGGCAAGACTGTCACAGTTTATAGCAAATCAGAGGGTCCGGGCAATCACGAATACATTCCTAAGTTTCAACTTTAATCACAATAATGCTTAAATCATTTCTCCTCCTTCAAAAAATGTTTGAGTAAACAGTATTTTCACAGAGCTCCAGGACAGGAATGCAAACATACACCCCATGAAAGCTTGTGTCTCCTACCTGTCCACTTCCCGCCCTACCCCATCACAGCTAATTATTACTAGTGCTAATTAATTAATTAGAGCCTTCGCATCTCCCTATATAGAACAGGCTAGTTGGGAGCTGGCAATCCTCCTGCCTCAGTCTCCCAAGTTCTGGAGTCTGCCTTCACACCCAGCGTTCCTAGCTTTCAATGTACACTTCTATATTCAGTGCATTGATAAACAGATAGATACTTGTATCTATCTGTATGCTCTATCCTGCTGCCTGTTGTATAGGTTACAACATGCTATACACTCTGCTTCCTGTCTTAGACTTTCTGTTTTGGTTTGCGTTATTTTCATTCCTTAGATCAATAGTGACTTAGTATAGAGACGCCTGCAGTGCAGACACCTTGAAATGAAAGACTGATTAGAGATGAAGTACTTACATAACCTAGATAGTTTTTTGTTGTTGTTGTTATTTTTAGTATTAGTGAGCAAACCTTTAGCCTCACTCATGCTAGGCACAAACTAAATCCCAGTCCCTAGAGTTACCTGTGTAGGTAGGCCATGTCCAGGGCAAGGTAAAGTGAACGACAGAAGAGTTGACTGAAGAGGGAAGCAGAGGGGACAAGGTACGTCCTAGGGCTCAGCAGTCTCTAATCACAATACCAAATGGCACAGATTATCCAAAATAAAGTCCCTGAGGATGGAGAGACAGTCCAGAAGTTAAGGATGCTTGCTACTCTTTCAGAGGACTGTAGCCCGGTTACCAGGACCCACATGAGGTGGCTCATGACCAACTATAATTCTGGCTCCAGAGGATCCTATACCCTCTTCTGGCCTCCTGAGGCACACAGACGACAGATGGACATGCATGAACATATATAAGTGCAAACACACACACACACACATTAAAAATAATGAAACCCTAGTAGGAAACTACAATGTGGGATTGAAGTGTGCAGAAGAATGATGCGTTTTAGTCCTTGAGATGGTGACTGTTGGAAGGTTGAATCTTCATTGGTAAAAGCCTTCATCTTAGCGCTATATTTGGGTCTTGACCTTCAGGATGTGGGAACATCACTGTTCTTCAAGTTGGTTTTTGAACTATTTTTAGTGAAATTGGAAACCAGAGTGCCTTAAGACAACATGAGAACCTAGTGACGAATGTTTCTGTCCTGCGTCTCAGGACAGCTTTCAATGGGAGACATGACACTCTGGCCTGTGGGACAGTGTTAAAGCTGGAATAGGATTAAAGTTGGAGGCCTCTCAAACATAGCGTATTGATCTACTGGACAGAATGAGATTGAGGATTTGGCACTGAATGAGAAAGCAGTGAACAGGTGACTTTACCTTTGTAATTAGAAATCTTTATTTCTGTGTACACAAGGAGATATAGTAAATGTCATTTCATTTTAATGGAAGGATTCAATATAGTATCACCAGCTTTAAGGAATGTTGTTACAGAACTTTAAAATTAGTAACATAATAGTAGAAAATGTATGGATCCAAAATAAACTATGGGTAAATTCTGCTGTTTGGGAAGCGCAAAGTATTTAGCTTTGCAAATTAAAAATGTGAACATCAGTTTGAATAAAGAGATGCATCTTTACAGAGCTTCATCAGCTTGGGGGGGGGTGTCTCAGGAGAATCCATACCTTCTCCTTGGGAAGTGAGGCCATGGGCGGTCCTGATCTAGGTGCCTCAGAAAACCTGAACTTCACAGGAAAGGTCTACTAGGGAGAGTGGATTGAGACAAGGGTCGCTTGGGAAGCAGGAACAGTACAGGGCATGCATGCATTGTGGGTTAAACACAAAGAATTTCCTTTTTTCCCCTTAGAGATTGACCCAGGGGTCTTATTCATGCCAGACAATTGCTCTGCCACTGAGAGACACCCTGGGTCTGAGCTACCCTGCATTTAAGTCGAATCAACTTAATTCCATCCAAAGTGATGGTCCTGGTTCTGGCATCTCTGAGTTACAGGTCCAGTTGACCGTCTCAGCCATTGCCTCAAGAGAGGTGAAATCAAATGTACATTGGTGGGCAGGAATGAGGGGCAGCCAGCACTTGCTGTGCAGACATGAGGACTAGAGATGGGTTTCCAGGACACATGTGAATGCTGGATAGATATGGCTGGATATCTGTAATTCCAGCAGCACAGGGAAGGCCGAGACTCCCTTTGTCTGGTCTGTCTAGCCAGACTTGCCAAGTCAGTGAGCTCTGGGTTTAACTGAGATATCCCGTTTCAGTGAATAAAGTGGAGAGCGAATCAAGGAAAATTTCCATCAGGCAATCCCGTGCACACACACGAATACACATCACATGTACAACAGTGATGAGAAAGATTATGAGAGTCAGGACTCAGGAGTAAGAACAAAAAGGAGGTGGAGAGATGCTCGAGGGGTAGAAAGGAGAACAGGGCAACAAAGGGAGAGAAGGAGGCAGCAGTGGACCTCAAAGTCAGCTCTTCCTGCGGTACTTTGGTCATCCCTAGGGAAGAGCATCACAGTGCAGAACAGGTTGTACCTGGATGACCCCATTCTAGGTGACACTTGGGGACAGTGTGGCCTGAACTGTTTCCTGCTTCTTTCCTTCTACCTGTTCTGTCAACACTGGGTTCCCTATTCACTTGGCAGGGGCTTTAAGCTCTGACCTTTCTACCTTCCCTGTCTCTTCTCCCTTCCTGTGGCCTCTGGGTCTTCCCTGAGCAATGCTCAGGACTTGGAGTTTCTTGGCTGTAGCCTGAGGGTGTGAGCAGGGGCTCAGGAACCAAAAGTCATTGAGGTGAAGAGACAATGGAGCTGCTGATGGCAATGCATGGCAAGCAGGGACAGCCTTCACTGTTCCTCCCCAGGGAATCTATCTTTTGTTCTAATTGCTTTTTAAAAAGCAATTCTTTTATTTTATGTGTATGAGTGCCTGGATGTATGAACATGTACCACAAGAGCTCCTGCTGTGCATGGAGGCCAGAAGAGGGCACTGGGTCGACTAGAATTGGAGTCACTGGCAGTTGTGAGCCACCTTGTGGGTGCTGATATCTAAACCCAGGCCTTTGATAAGAGCAGCTGGTGATCGCAACCTCTTAGTCATCTCTCCAGCCCCTCTTTTGCCTTATTCAGAATGCTACCACAAATCATTTCCTGGACTTCAGCAACCATAAGAAACTGAACTTAAATTGTATTTACAGAGATATTTTCATCTTAAATGATAAAGGGCATAGTTTAATAACACTTGAAACTCTAGCTGAGGTCAATGACCACACTTTTCACCCATAGCTATAAATAACTTTATAAATAAATAATTTATACAAACAGAAGAAAGTGAGAAATCAATCTGAAAGTAGGCATAAAGTATAGAAAGTTTATTCATTTAAATTTGATTTTTCATTTCCATATTTGAAATGAAATGCTGTTCTGAGTTAGAAAGTACTCTGATTCTGTGGTAATAATGATACTGCTTTTATTTAGTTTGTTTTCTTATATTAAAATTATTCTGTATCAATTTTCCTATCTATTTTTGCTATGTTATGATGAAATACAAAGCATGCTCTTGTAATCTCATCATGCCTTTCCCCCTACAGCTTAACATCACTAAGCAATAACTTTTTTATTTTGTTTGAGGTATTAAAGTTGAACTATATGACCTTGTGTATCCCAAACACATGCTCTATCAGTGAGCCCAATTTTTGCTTTTACACTAAAATTTACAATATAGAAAAATTGACTGAATCATTTTAAGAGTCAATAGACAGTTTCTAGTACATTCAGATTGATATACAATCAACATCCAGAACTCTTCCAATTTCGCTTTATAACCCAGGGTATTCTTGAACCTGACAGCTTTCTGTCTTCAGTTCCCAGATGCTGGGATTCCAGGCATGAGCCACCGTACTTGGCTTGCTCCAAGTAGTTTCCTTTCAATATATAGTTAATGAAGCAAATGTCTTTTGCATTTGGAGAGATTTCTTTCACAACAGAGTTATCTTTTTTATGCACCCTCACTGATGTTATAAGTTATAAGGAAAGGATGTATTCTGCCTCTTCTGGGGCCTGGCAGCAACTTAGCCCTCACTGTCCCTGAGGGCATCAATCTGATCTCCTATACTGCAGACATTACGGAGAGTGTGTTCATACATATGAGTGAACACAGTTAGCAAGAATACATATCTGCATTTCCTACCCCAGGGAAACTTTTCTTTTAAGAAAATATAATTAAATCAGAGATTGGAAGCAGGGCCTTGTGTATCCCAAGTATAGAGAATGTTCTGTGAAAACACCAGCTAGCAAATACTGCCTGGGAGATGTGGCCATGTCTTGACTCCCAATGCTCAGGAGGCAGAGGCAGGAAGTTCTTGTGAGTTCCAAACCAGCCAGGGCTACATAGTAAGATGTTGTCTCAAAAATAAATGGATGAATAAATAAAAATAAAAAATTTAAAAATCTAAAAAAAAAGAAAAAGAAAAAAAATAACCATGTTGATCATCTAACCACAGGAAGGAGGCTAATGTTTTAGGGGAAAGAAGCACAGAACCCAAATACTGATATTATAGTTCTGAATATGTCCTGAGTAGCAGGAGAAAGATTTATGTCAGTGAGGAAGAATGACTGAGGGCAGTGAAGGCGTGGACTCAACATATTCAGTGAGACTCATTTATTACCATACATGTAGATACATTATGTTATACTGTATATTATACATTGTATATAATATAAAATAATATTAGATAAGTCATATGTTAGATAAAATAAGCATAGCTAACCCGGTCTCAAAAACCAAAAAAGGCGTAGCTATATAATATGTGTCTATATATAGTACATAATGTTCCTTATATGTATGTATTGTTTAATAAGATGGGTTATCTCAGATGTTTTAATTACTAAAATTATTTACTTCTGAAAACCATACATTGAAAATTACACATTAAAGCTGGACATGGTGACACATACCTTTAATCTCAGCACTTGGGAAGTAGACGTAGGCAGAACTCAAGTTCAAGACCAGCCTGGTCTATAGAGTTCCAGGACAAACAGGGCTACACAGAGAAACTCATGTCTTGAACAACCAAAAAAGAGAAGAAAATGAACTATTACCTTTTTAAACATTGCAGACTCTGTAGATGAAGGGCCAGGTACCTCACTGGGGTTGTAAGATAATTGTGGTTCCCCACCATGCAGTGTGAACTCCTGGGACTCCTCTTGGCTTCCATCTGGCACACTGAAAGCTCTAGAAAGGGTGGAAATGGTTTCCCAATGAGTTATCAAGAGCTGAAAACTGAAGAGACATCAAGACATCATTGTAGATAATCTGGTACTCTGCAGCACACCATATGTCTTGATGATGTCACTGTGTAGCTAACTGAATTTGTTTACATCCCATAAGGAAACAAATCCAAATGGATAGGCATACAGATAACCAGATGGACGGGAGATTGTGGCCAGTGAAGGAGAGAACTAGACAGGCAGTTCCAGGGAAGGGCCCTGCTTTAGTGTTAATCTGAAACAGGAAATGCTGTTTGTGGCACACCCATAACTTCAGCTTCTTTGAGGGAGGTGGAGGTTCAGGTGCTGTGACTTCCCTTTCCTTGTGACCCAGATCCAAGCACTGCTGCTATGCACCTGGCCACTCAAGGCATCCTCTCAGATTCTGCTCTAGGACTTAGGTGAGGGGTGAGGAGAGGCCAGGTGATGTGTGAGCTGAGAGGTTATCAAAAGACAGGTTTAGCCCCAGGGCAGCCTTTCCTACAACCCAGATGCTCCCACCATCCATAAGTACTTCCCACTTCCTCTATATCACTTCCTATCTATACCCATGAAACTCCTAAACACAGCAGATTTACTGTCTAAATGCTTTTTCTAAAATACCATCCTTTAATCCCAGCACTTAGGAGGCAGGGGCAGGAGGATCTCTGTGAGTCCTAGGATAGGCAGAGCTACAAAGTGAGACCCTGTCCCCAAAACCAAAAAACAACCCCCCACAAACAAACAGACAGACAAACAAATAAATAAAAATCCACAGTCTCCAGACTGTCGAGCAATGGCTTAAAATATTACCTATGCAATGTTTTACACAGCAAGAAAATGCTCAGAGTCAGGGTAAAGGCTCTATAGATTCTTAGCTAACTTTATAACTGCTTAGATTTCTAGCCATGTCAGATATCAGCATACATAAAAAGGAACAAACCATACCCAACCTCTAGGACACTGAGTGTCTATGAGACCTAGGACTGTAATAGTTTCAGTTCTGAAGAACATTTGCATGTAGACTAGACACTGGCAAATTTCCCTAGCCTAAAAGCCAACCTTGATATGATATTTGCAACAGTAAAGACCAAAGAAAACACCATCCTGAGTGAAGTAAGCCAGACCCAAAAAGAGGAACATGGGATGTACTCACTCATATTTGGTTTCTAGCCATAAATAAAGGACATTGAGCCTATAATTCGGGTTCTTAGAGAAGCTAAATAAGAAGGAGAACCCAAAGAAAAACATATAGGCATCCTCCTGAATATTAACCTTCATCAGGCGATGAAAGGAGACAGAGAC
>NW_026068065.1:117819-138259 GCF_014885135.2 Alexandromys fortis | reverse complement strand
AAACAAACAAAAGAAAGTTGCATAATCGTTCATGTCTAAGGGAGTAGATCTTAGTTTCATCCCTAACAAGCAGGCCAGAGGAGCCATAAGAAAGGCTGAGCATGGTTTCCTGATGAGAAATTCAGGATTTGGAAATGAGTAAGTCGTTTCCTTTGGAAAGAGTCCTTGCTGAAAACCTATACATAGAAGTAATATTATATGCTTCAGCAAGTAGTAGTTAGAAACACATACACGCACACACACACACATACACACACACACCAGTTAAAGGAGGGCATACAATAGAGTAAGGGAAGGTACCTGGGAGGGTTTAGAGGGAAGAAACGGAAAGGGAAAATGATATAATTATATTATAATCTCAAAAAAGACTAGAAAAATAAAAATAACAGGCCCTCAGAAACAGCCATCTTTCAATGGAGTCTCAGAAGAACATAATTTCTTAATTATAATAATTTCTATTTCTGCCTTTCTCTTTCTTTCCCTCCCTCCCCCGTTTCTCCTTCCCTCCCTCCCCGTTTCTCCTTTTCTTTCTTCCTTCCTTCCTTCCTTCCTTCCTTCCTTCCTTCCTTCCTTTCTTTCTTTCTTTCTTTCTTTCTTTCTTTCTTTCTTTCTTTCTTTCCTTGAGACAAAGTCTCTCTATGAAAGCCTTGGCTGGTCTAGAACTTACTATGTAGAACAGACTGGCCTTGAACTCACAGCACTCCATCTGGCTCTGTGTGCTTCACCACACTGGGCTTAATTAAAATCTTTCCTGTGTTCCTTAAGGGACAGACATTTGGTAAGTACTTAAATTTTCTCAGACTCATTTGTAAAACGTAGTCCACTTGCTGGTTTATTTATCCTTCCTATTTCCTTTTATTTGGTTTACTTTTAAAAACTAGATTGACTGTCTCCGTTCAATTCATTTGGTTGCCACTGTTTGTTATAAATGATGGCAAGGTTGTATCCTTGCTAAAGTATCCTCTGTAGTTAAAGAGTCACATGCCTATTCTCAGACAAAACTCAGTTTTGTGAAGCCTGAAGCTTACTTAAAATAGGTTGTTGGGCTCTTTAAGAAAAAGACGGCAGGGCTAGGTGGTGGTAGGGGCCTCAATCCCAGCACTTAAGAGGCAGAGGCAGTGAATCTTTGTGAGTTTGGGGCTAGCCTGTTCTACTAAGTGAGTTCCAGGACAGTGAAACCCTGTCTTGAAAAGCAAAAACAACAACAACAAACAAAACAAAACAAAAAAGACAGCCTAGTGAAGAGAGGTAAGGGTTTTGAATCCTCAGCCCATGTTCACACCGCTGCTGTCCTCAGCCCATGTTCACACTGCTGCTGTCCTCCTCAGCCCATGTTCACACTTCTGCTGTCCTCCTCAGCCCATGCTCACACTTTTTTTGGCCTCAGCCCATGTTCACACTGCTGCTGTCCTCCTCAGCCCATGCTCACACTTCTGCTGTCCTCAGCCCATGTTCACACCACTGCTGTCCTCAGCCCATGCTCACACTTCTGCTGTCCTCCTCAGCCCATGTTCACACTGCTGTCCTCCTCAGCCCATGTTCACACTGCTGCTGTCCTCCTCAGCCCATGTTCACACTGCTGCTGTCCTCCTCAGCCCATGTTCACACTTCTGCTGTCCTCAGCCCATGCTCACACTGCTGCTGTCCTCCTCAGCCCATGTTCACACTGCTGTCCTCCTCAGCCCATGTTCACACTGCTGCTGTCCTCAGCCCATGCTCATACTGCTGCTGTCTTCAGCCCATGTTCACACTGCTGCTGTCCTCCTCAGCCCATGTTCACACTGCTGCTGTCCTCCAGCTCCTGGAGCAGACAGATTTGTGCCCCTCTGTACTGAAGTGGTGAGTGGTAAATGCAAAGTCTTCAAAGTGCTGAGATGAGTGATCTTGACTGCTCAGCCATGATGTCTACATCGCCATGGCTGTTACATACATGAACTCACAGCAGCTGTGATTATCTGCACAAGATCAAGACACTTAAAAGAATTTCAGCACAGAGGTATGAGGGGCTCCTGAAGCCCCAGAGGAACAGCTGGGCAGAGAATCACTTTTCATTAGGTGAGGGTGTCCATTGGAAGGTTACCCTGCCCCAGTGGCTAACCCCACAGCTATGGGCAGTATTAACTGGACTCAGTAAGTTATTTAAACATGAGAACCAAGCTGGGAGGGAGATGTATTGGGTGCAGGGAGAGCTACAGGGAGGGAGTAAGGAGTCAGGGTGAATATGATCGTGATGCAGAGGATACATGCATACAATTTCCAGAGGATACATTTTTTAAAAAAGAAAACAAATCTTATATTGTTCCCAAAACTTACAGTGCTGGTCTCCTCTGAAGACCCTGGTGGCCCCGAGTCTTGAGGCTCTTTTTGCTTTCTACAAATCTGCCTCAGGTTTTCCAAATATTGCTCTACCTTACCAACTTGTTCCTCAAGAATATTAATATGTATAGCCCAGTATAAAACAAGTCCTCAAGAATTTCAATATCTATAGCCAGTATAAAACAGGTTATGGAAGCTCCTTTATTCTGTAGTTATGGCTTCAGAGGTAGCATACATACGAAATAATTAAAGAAGAAAGGATGAGTGACTGGACCAGCAGTTCCCAACCTGTGGGTCATGAACCCTTTGGGGGTCGCACATCAGATATCCTGCATATCAGATATTTACATTACAATTCACAATACTAGCAAATTTATAGTTATGAAGCAGCATCAAGATAATTTTATGGTTGGGGATCAGCACAACATTCGAAGGGTTGCAGCATTAGGATCACTGAGAACCATTGTTCTCATACTAGAAACTGCTATACTGTAAACTGATGCTGTACTGCCCTCTGTCGTCAACAAATATTACTACCGCTTTCCCCTAAACCTTACAGTTAGTGATAGAAAAGAAAATTAGTAAAAGGTGCCTCTGTGTGCTCTGAGCTTGAGGCACCAGGTACTGCAGCCATTCTTTTGAAGAAGGTACTGGAAAGAAGGATTCATAAATTTACTGGTCAACAGAGAGAAAGACACAATTTAATACACCAACTAATGGCAAAAAATGTCTATGTGGTATTTCTTTAGTTTGGCTATTAAATGGTAGGAAAAAGGCCTTCTGGGTAGAGAAAGGCCTTCTGGGTAAGCCCCACCCCACATTAGACTCTATATTAGATTACAGATACACACCACTGTATAATAGACAGCAGACCCGAGCCTGAAAAGGCCCTTGGGGACTACTTGGTGTGATCTATTCAGTCTTGAAAAGACACTGCGTTTGAGAAACCATGAGCCCACAGAACATGGAGCCTGATGACTACCCATGTGTGGAACTGGAAGTCAGGCTTCCGGAAGAGCCTCACAAAGATGCATCTAATGACAAGTCTAGATAGAACCATGTAGATCTGATATTTAACAAAACAGAATAAAAATCTATTTCCCTTTCAGGATCAAGGGTTTTAGATTTTCAAAGCAGGTTTTTTTTCCCCCAAAGCAACAGTGTCTTCAAATTTACAATTTTCCTCAGCTGATGAGAGGGTGGGTACATGCTCAAGAATTTCAGAGCATTCAGGGCTAGTCACCAGGTATCTTAGCTGGTTATGTTAACTCCTCGAAGCCTCGGTTCTCTCGTCCAAGGTAATAATCAGATTGTAAAAAGGGAATTAAATTAGGCAATTTTCATCAAGTGTGTGCCCCCATGCTGGCACTCCATAGGTCCTCAATAAATAGCAATTATTACAGTATACCTGGATGACAGGTAGCATTTCCTGAGTAACACTCTGGAAGGTATCACGCGGACGGCACTCTGAGGAGGCACACTTCTAGCTAGTCGTCAAATCACCTCATTTGACAGACGAATTCACAGAGGTTCAGAGATGTCAACCCTTCACATTCACGGGGCTAGTATAGACTAGCAGTTCTGCCGGCCATAGTGGTGCACGCCTTTAATCCCAGCACTCGGGAGGCACAGGCAGGGCGATCTCTGTGAGTTTGAGGCCAGCCTGGTCTGTTACACAGAGAAACACTGTCTTGAAAAACCAAAAGAGACTAGTAGTTCTAATTTCAAATTCTCAGCTAATGAGTTTTGTACTCTCAAAACCTCCAGTTGGATGGGAGAATGGAGATAGTTTTCTATGCTTAATAAAGTTTCAAAAATTCTAAACATTTTCAACATTTTAGCTATATAAAGAACTTTCTATATCTTCAATGCAGGCATTTAGATTCAACAACGGTAACAGAATGCCCAAACCGCCATCTAGTGGTTGTACAAGAACTAGACTCTGCTTGGCCTTTGTAGTTTTGGCAGTTCTTTCCCAAAAGGCAAGGTTCCCTGGCAGCCTTAACTCCCAGGTGGCCTTTATTTCCCAGCAACTCCAAGGCCAAGAGCATGTCTCAGTGGCCTGTGGGGATAGAAATGCCCAAGTGTCCATCCTATCAGTACAATACAGATCATCTCTCCAATCCAGGACTTGGGACCTTTGCCCTAATACACTGGTGAAATCTAGGCTTCGGGAGCTTTAGAGTCCATGAAACCTAGTAAGCTATCTGAGGGTCAATGTTATGTAAACTTTAGTTATTTGGAATCACTTCGCATGATTAACCAACTATGAAACCTTTCCAGACCCAGGCTAGTCTCACAAAGAGGAATGACCCCATTCTAGGCAGGAAAAGAAATAAAGGGAGGCTGATAAGCACACAACCCCAGACCCACCACACTAACGCTCCAGAGAGCTGGCGAACTCTGGAGAGCTCTGGCCCTCGGGGTTGGGCTCCGTTTATCAAGAGTCTTTGGTTTTATCCATGGCCTCACAAGCTCTCATCCACAGCAGTTGAAGACCATGTCCACCCCACCTTAGGTTGCCTTTCTGACATACAAATTGAGCAAGTTTGTACACTTGTCCAAATTTAAGAGAAGGATGTTGGCTGTTCAAAGTTTCCTTTTAAGGCAGCTCAAATTGTTACAATCTAGTGGTAACACAGAGAAAGTGGAGCTTTTCTTTGAACTGCATCTGTATCCCCCAAAGAAAGGGCAGTGATTACGCTAAGTTCATAAATAGTGAATTAAAAATGCAAGAGAGGGTATTTTAAATTGCTATCTTAAAATTTATTTTTATTGTATTTACATGTATATGTACATGCCACAGAGGATGTGTGAAAATCAGAGGAAGACTTTTAGGAGCCCGTCCTCTCCTTCCATGGGGGGATCCAGGGACTGACTTCGGGTCATCATACTTGGTGCCAGCACCTTTGCCTGCCGAGCTAGCTTGTAGGCTCTAAATCCCTACCTTCTATAACACCAAACAAAGCTACTGAGGACTAGACCATCACAGACCAGGCAAGGAAGAAGAAGCCTGGCAAAATATGGTTATAGGGTCATGGATGGAGAGGACATCCTTCAAATAGCCAGAGGCAGGGCAAAGGTGTCCTTCCTGAGAAGCCTCCTGCTCCAATCAGCTCAGCTCTATCCATTCATTCAAGACCTTTCACTATCACACCAGAGCTTGCTTTGGGAGCTACAACAGGAGAACTCTTTGATAGACACATTGCACCTTTGACGGTATTTTACTCAATACCTTATCTCGAGGGACCGAGTGGAGAAATCTGGTTTTATTAAGCTCCGTGAAAAGCCTTGTTCCTTCATCTATAGCCTCTCAGACAATGTGCTCCATGAACTGCGATAATGATCAATTTTGGTAGTTGCAGAACTTTATGAAGGCATTTCCCTGCAGACTGTTTCTCTGGCCTCGCCGCTCTGCCAATCCTGCTTTGGCTTCCCAGTCTTTTACCTCTTTGCATAGCGGACTGGATGGGAACTCACTGTAAGTCCTTCAAAGGAGACAGTAACGGAGAGACTCTAGTTCCCAGCCTCACAATGTCTTCAGTACAGTAAGTTCCCAACCGGCCCCCTACTACTACTTCCAACAATGCTCCCTTCAGCAATGACTGACCATTCTGCCGTACTCTCATTTGAAAGCCGTCTGATGGGTTAGCACTATAAGAAATGACAGTTGATGGCGCTTCCCTCTTCTGAATCCAGTCTGTGCTGTCCTAGCTCCCTTACCCATCTGTGTCCTGGGCTAATTTGTTACCAGTGGTTTACTTCCATTATAGTTACCAGTGGCTCTTCCTCTCATCTGGAAGAGCAAACTCTTAGGGGGGTTCCTGACATGGCATAGGACATGTCTGTCACGTCACATATCCAGGGAGGGAGTCCTGGGTGACTTTTCAGGGAGGGAGTCCTGGGTGACTTTTCAGGGAGGGATTCCTGGGTGAGTTTTCAGAGAGGGTTTGTTGGGAGAGTGAACAGAGAGTCCCTTCTGCAAAGATAGGTCAACTCATGACCCGGCAGTGGCTTGCAGATCCTGTTGCTGTCCTGAGTTCCTAACACTGTCAATATAAAGCTTCAGCCCAAAAGCACCGCCTTCCAACCACAGGAGTTTCGTGTTGGGCTGCTCCGTCTGGTACTAGTTTCTAGAAGTCTATGGTGACATGATGGGCTTTGAAGCTGGCTTTATAGCACGTTTGATATGCACCTCAGCCTGCTTTGTTTATCTTTACTCCACCTTAGCTCACTAGTCCAAGACGACTCATATCAGTGATGATGACTAAGACTGTCTGAAACTCCAAAGCTCCTGAAGCATGTGGCACAGAACTCATATGCACTCAGCCTTCCAGACACTCACGAGTCATTTTTACCAGCCCTACGCCCTGATTATACCGGCATGTCTATAAACGTGATTACTTTGGAGGCATTTCTACAAACAAAGTTTTAAGAGAAATTGTGGTACCCGGCAATCCACCATATCAAAATCTTTCAGCATTTGCTATACTTCCCAAATTCTCCTTGTCTCACAAATCAGATCCTCAACTCCCCCAGCTATGCATCAGAGGTTTAGAGGCTGTCTTCTGCACAGCAGCTCTGTAAATCCTTTAAAAACCTGAGTGAAAGGAGTCTAATTTAACAGACACCGAGCCTCCAGGTATGATGGGCTCATTCCCTTAAGCCCAGCACTAGGGAGATTGAGCTAAGAGCTGAGGCCAAGGAGTAAGATGCTAGCTTGAGAAAGAAAACACCAAAAAGGAAAAAAAAAAAGAGAGAACTGAAATATTCTCACATATAGTAAGGTATTTACAGTAAAGTTATTTAAAAATATAAGGGTTGGTTTCTCTATCTCTAATTTTTCAGGAAAGGCTTATAGAGGTTAGAGGTAGGCATTTGTTGTTTGTTTTTGAGACAAGATATTGGTATGTAGTTGTAGCTGGCTTGGAACTTGCTATGTAGATCAAGTTGAGCTTGAACTGCTGGCAATTTTTTTGCCTCTGCCTCTTGAGAGTCCTGGGACAAAGGTAAATAGCACTACACTAATGCTAGAAGTTAGTTTTTATATTCGTTTCTTGTTGTTTCAACACGCCCAACTTGCCCAATTTCTAAACACTGGATAGTTGTTCAACAGTATAAAATGGCCAGTAATTAAAACATAATTCCCGATTGCTTGAATCATACCTTTTGGCTTCTCCCATCCATCTGCACCAAGTGGGTCAATTCCACAAGAGACCAGAGTTGCTTAAGGGCCTCCTAGATACATCCTTTCATAGTGACTAGAATTGCCATCATATTCATAATGAATGACTCCAATTAGTATCTTTAATTGATGCTAATACTACAAAAGAAAACACTAATTAAAAATGCATCTAATTAAAACCACTTCTAATTAAAAACCAATAAGGCTACCTCAGGGATCCAGATTTGCTGTCTGAAGGAGACAGAGCTGGGGAGCCCAATTTGAGACAGACTGATAGAGATCATCTCATATCGCAGTAAGAGAAACCTTCTCAGGCACAGAGGGAAGCTAAGTGTCCCCACTTTCCATATACCTTAATGCAGTTGTCCTTTGAGAGACGCTGTTTGTATGATCCACACATCAGGTTCAGAGTCCCCATCCCAAGGGGCCTCAGTAGAGCTCTAACTCTTCACTCTCCTCCCAAACTTAAGACTCCTTTAAAAATTGATTTGTATGTGTCTGTGATGTTTGTATGTGTGTGCCATCCACATATATGGGGGCACATGTGCTCGTGTGCACAAATGCAGAAACCAGAGGGGAACATTAGATATCCTGGTATACCCATCGTATTCCCCCAAGATAAGAATCCAACTAAAAATGGAATTACGTTGACAGCCAGTAAGTCCCAGCAGACCTCCCAGCAATACAGTTACAGGCGCATGAGGTGGCCACAATCAGAGCTGGCGGTGTTGGGATTTAAACTTGGGTTCTCATGCTTGCACAGCAAGCTAGTTCTTTTAACCAGTATGCTGTTATTCACTCCCTGACCCTATATGTGGTCATAAAGACCTGTCTGCCCTTTCCTTCTATACAGTTTGTGCATGTCCTTGCTTGGATTTCCTGTCAATGCCCCCCTCTCCGTTTGGGATCTTTGCCTATAAAATGCCAGCAAATCTAGCTTGTAAAGTCATTTCTCCAAGTTCTTGATTGCAAGGAACCTTGTGCTTCCTTACCCTTTAACCATCTGCTCTCAAAGGAAATGTACCAACATTCTTTGAAGGTAATTGATTCATTCCACTTTAGATACAGTTTAAGAACAGTGGTTTGATCTCTATGTGATGCCCTGAAATATTAAACCACAGGGACAAAAAGAAAAAGAAAATCATTATTGACTTCTCCAATATTGGTTTTTGAAGGAACAAGAAAAGCAATAAAATGGTTTGAGAAAGTGTTTTTGCTCAAGTGTAGCTTATTATTTTATGTGGGAAAGAGAATATTGAAACATAAATCAGGGTCAGTCAGGAAGGGATAGTGCTCAGATACCTTTTCAGACAATGTAGGATGGAGCAGTGCAGGGCTTTCCTCCCTAGCAGAAGTCGCTATCTCTGACTTCAGGAGACTCATATCTTCCCTCCTCTTCACATGGAGGCACCACGAGCTGTGTGACCTCGGGCTTTACACACATTCACAGAGTGATGGAGGTTTACGGTGAGATGGAAGTAGAAGCAAAGAATGCAGGGGAAAAAAGTGGAAGAGTCAAGAGCACTTGTTGCTCTTACAGAGGACCTGGGTTTAATTCCCGGCATCCATATGGTTGCTCACAGCCAACTCCCAAGCACTCAGGTGGTGCAAATGCATACACATAAAATACATTCTAAAAATAAAAATTATAAAAAAAAGAAGTAGAAGAGAATTGGGAAGTGAGAAGTCTTCCTTCGCTAAGACTAGGAAGAGTGGAAAGAATCTCAAATAAGTTAAGGACACTTTTGGGAGGGGAGAGACATGGATAGTGGGGGAGGGAAGCAGGGGCCTAGCTTAACAAATGCACAGCACAGAAAGGTGCAGGCAGGAGACCCTCACTCACCCCAGCCTGAGCTCAAAGGCACTAGTCTCTTCACTGAGCAAGAACCGAAGAACATGTACAGGCAGGTCATGGAACTTGTTTCCAAGCAGAAGAGGCCATTATGAAATAGACTTTTGTAGATTAGCTGGCAACTTCCTGTGGTTTGGTGTTGTTTATTAAATGTTCATATTTCTCAAGTCAGTTACAGGCTTTTAGAGAGCAAAGATTCAAACATTTTTCTAGCCCCAGAACGCATGTTGAATAAATGCCTTTATCTATTTGGAGCTTTAGTGGGGATATAAAACAAGTCTTCTCTTGTGCCACTGGGTAGCTGGAAATCCAGGCTTCCAGCTCGGGGAGAGAGCTGAATCACCAAACCACAAACATTCTGTCCCAAGAAAATATTTATTTTGTTTAACAGGATTGTAAATGATGGAGTGTTATCCCCTCGGTAGACTGGGGACTGTGAGTCAACCATCTGTGTACACAGCGGAGTCTAAGTTCTAAACTCAAGACAAAGGCAGTTTTACAATGTTTGAACGTGAAAATCCAGCACGAGCGAGCAGAACAGCTCTGTTCGTTTTCATTTTCCTCGCCAAAAATATTTCCACACTGGGTTTGTAACAAGTATGTTTAAATATAGTCAATAATTAAAAAAGAAAATCATTTATTTATTTATTTATTTATTTTTGCTTTTTGACATAGGGTATCATGTATTCTGTGTAGCTGAGGCTGGATTTGAATGCCTGATCTTCTTGCCTCTACCTCCCAGATGTTAGAATTGTAGGCGCATGCCACCACCCTTGACTGAAACTTGTTTTTTTTTTATGAACAAGGTAACATCAGGCATAAGAAAATGCTTCTAAATTAAGCATTTCGTAACATTAAAAAGGAAATAAGTTGCACTACTATTTTTCATCTGACATATTGTTAATGTTGAAGGCTACATTGTCATTTCCTGTAGAGATTAATTTTTACTGACAAGAGTAAAAATAATTTTAGTTGCAAAGCTAATTTCCTGTAAAAGAGAAAGAGTGGGGGAAAATGTATAGCACATTCCTATCCAGACAATTACAATAAGAAGGACTGAAAAACTAAAAAGAGAGAGCATGAGGCTCCCTTTGCAGAAATGCTGGAAGTGAAGCACTTGCTCTCGAAGAGGCTTGAGCTTGGCTCCCAATACGTACTGATCACTCACGACGGCCTGCAACTCCAGTTCCCCAGCACCGATGCTCCAGTTCTATTGCATTTGATTATTTGATTCCCTCACTCTCCCCCGCTTCCACAGGCAAACACACACACACACACACACACACACACACACACACACACACACTCACACACGTGTAATTAAGTAAAAACATTAAAGGGAATATTTACCCTAAAACAACAACAGGATGTAATTTTGCAAATTGCTCCTGTCTTATCTTCAGTGCTGCTGAAGGACACTAATGGTTATAGACTCTCAGTAAGCAATTTGTCCTTACTTCCTAAGTGCCAGTATCTTAGCACAACATCCTACATCTCTACTTCTAGAAAATGATTCTGAGCAAGTCATTAAAGAACACTCCACTTATTTGCAGAGGTGCCTATGGCAGCATTATTTCTTACTGCAAAATTTGCAGACAACTAAAGCCATTTAGGCAATCATGAAATTGATGCACCTCCATGTTATGGCATGCCATTTCCCCTTTAAGACACAGCAGTAAAGCTTCTGACGCAATGGCCGACAAGGACACAAGCAATGACCTGCCAACTGGGTAATGCACCAGAAACACAGTGGGGGCAAAACACGGTACCGAGCAGTGCCATCTCCCGCAAACTGGGTATGAGGGTTTAGAGTCTCTCCTATATTTTCTGAACTCGCCACACCTCCTGTTTTAATCAAAATATAAAGCAGCCAACAAAAATGTTTGAAAACTCCTAATGGGCTCCTGTAGGAAGTTTAAATAAGGATTTTTTAGTGTGAACAATAGAAGGTGAAATCCTGAGAAGGGATGGAACTTGTTATATAAATTAGTCAACTATTGACTCAGGCTTTTCCTTCCAATCTAAATTTCTGATAATTCCCAACCTAAATCCTGGACTGCTCCAGGTTACTGTCAGTGCGTTCACAAGAGTCTGGTCTTACATGATTTCCAAGGTAGCATCTGTTTTACACACAGACTCACAGGGACCATCACCTGTGTGAGGTAACCACTGTCTGGAGAGTTAAACAGCAGTCGTTCCAAGGAGCTGCGTGCTTCTGGCAGCTAGACTGAGGTGGAGAACTCAGAAGACTGACAGAATTACTGTTTGCTTGTTTATTTATTTACTTACTTATTTGTGTGTGTGTGTGTGTGAGAGAGAGAGAGACGTGCACATGTATGTTCACATGTATGTCAGTGCGCTTAGAGGCCAGAAGAGGGCACTGGATCACCTGGAGCTGGAGTTAACAGGTTGTGAATTGCCCAGCATGGGTGCTGGGAACCAGACTTGGGTCTTCTGCCAGAGCAAGTCAGCCCTCTTAAGCACTGAGCCACTCTCTGACCCCTCATTTTTGTAATGAGAGTTTCCTGGGACCACCACTGTAGGAGTGTCTATGGCTGCTTCACCACTCAGATGGCAGAACTGAGCAGTTCCAGCTGGATGGCTAAGATATTTACCATTGATTCTTTATGGAAAGAGCTTGATGGCTTCTATTTTAGATTATAAGTTTCTTCATGCTTTCTTGGTTCACTTCTTTCTGAACTTTTGTAGCTTTTATTGAACAGGAAAAAGCACTTCCAAAACTCTAGTAACCAAGCATGAATGTTCAAGCTTACTCACATCAAGATAAAAAAAAATCTTACTGTCATAGATGGGGTAAAATTCTTTGTAATTTTTTAATTTGTTCAAGTTTTCTTGAATGTTAGAGTCACCCTTTACAATGTCCTATTCACCAAAGATCAAGGGACCCACTCTGTCCTAGTTAAGGTTTTTAGTGCTGTGATAAACACCATGACCAAAAGCAGCCCAGGGAAGAAAGGGTTGATTTCTAACTCTCAGGTCACACTCCATCACTGAGGGAGGTCAGGGCAGGAGCTCAAGGCAAGAACCTGCAGGCAGGAACTGAAGCAGAGTCTCCAGAGGAATGCTGTTTCTTGACTTCCTAGGCCTGCTTTCTTATATACCCCAGGACAACTATGGCACCACCCACTGTTGACTGGCCTCTCCTACCTCCATCACTAATCAAGACAACACCCCAAAGGCAGCTGATCTGATGGAAGCATTTTATCAATTAAGATTCCCTCTTCACAGAGGACTCTCTCTTGGGTCACATCGACAGACAAACCAACCAGGACGCACACTTAAACTGATAAGGCTGCTTTAAACTTCCAAGAAGCTCTGCGTCCCCCTTCTCTTAAACTTTGGCCAGAAGACGTAAACGGTCTCGATGACGCCTTACGTCTGTGTAACGTCTTACAGCGTGGAAGTGGCATCTTTGCACACATGTCCATATCCTCTCGGGATCCTGGACCTACGGGTTTGAAGTAAGAGTCATCATTTGGAAAAATAATAAGTGAGGGGGGAGAACACTGATGGAAGAATAGGAAATTGCATCTGATTATTTCTTGAAGCATTAGGGTGTTTTTTTGTGTAAAGAACAAGAGTTATCAGGCAGGGCCTTGGTGGAATCAAGTGTCGGGCTCGGAATAGCCTGGGGTGAACCTGTGGGCTCCTGACTAAGATTCCACTAGAAAACTCCTTTCCAGTACAGTCTAGCCTGGGTTACTCTTCCCAGACTGCTGTCTGTCTTGGAATACAGTGTTGGGACTTACCCCCCAGGTGTTCAAGCCCTCCTGTGACCTATGGGTTTCCCTTTGTACACACCAACTACTTAGGTATCTGAGAAGGGAAAAGAGGATAAGATCAAAGAAGGGTGTTTCTTTAATCCTTCAAATGACAAAACCAAAGTAGTTTATTACTTGTTTGTTTGTTTTGAGACAAGATCTTGTTATATATCCTGGGCTGGCCCAGAACTCATGCCAAGCGCTAGGGTTTCAAGCATGTGCCACCAACCTGGTTACCAGTATTTTCAATAAAGTTGTGTCGTTTCATTTTGTGTAACTTTCTCTCTCACCTCAGTTTTCTAAAGCATAAAAACTAATAAATAGCCAGGTGGTGGTGGCAGCGGCTGTGGCAGCTGCAGTGGCACACACCTTTAATCGTGGCACTCAAAGGCAGAGGCAGGAGGATCACTGTGATAGGTCACATGGAGAAACCCTGCCTCTAAACAACCCAACCAAAGCAAACCAAGCCAAACCAAAACACCTACATAACAAAATTTCTGAAGTAGGCAAACCATGCCAGCAAGTGTGAGAAAACGCCCCTTTGCATTAGCAGGGATTCATCTTCCAGGGAACCTACGTTATGAGGCACAGTGAAGAGACCGTGCTGCTTACAGATGTCACCCGTATGTCACTTTCCAAGAGCTCAGGAGAAGAGAAGCACATAGGAGTGGGCGGTACTCCCGGTCATGCTGGAATAAACACATGCGTCTGTTCCTATAAAGCAGGGTGCAGTCCACAAGCATTCAGCTGCCTAAACAAACAGCATCAATAAGCTGCTCCATGCCAACCCACCTCGTGGGTGGCAGATTCATTGTGTTTTCTGCATCTGCTGACGACACCTAGTCCTATAAGAAGCCACTGTGAACCCACGACAGTTTGTGACAGAACCAGAGAACCCAGAGCTTCAGGGTACAGAATTTCTCAGGTAAATCCCCATAACCCGAGGACTGAAAGAGGCCAGGCAGTGGTGACGCATTCCTTTATTCCCAGTACCTGGGAGGCAGAGGCAGGTGGATCTCTGAGTTCAAGGCCAGCCTGGTCTACAGATGAGTTCCAGGAGTAGCAGGGGCTACACAGAAACCCTGCATCAAAACACAAACAACAAACAATAAAACAGGACTGAATGTGATCCAGATCAAGAAACAAGACGGTGAAACAGTGGCCACTCCTGCAGGGTTGATGCGCCCTCTCGCTGTAATCTAAGCGGCTATGGGTGGAATGAGTGAGTCCGCAGCATGGAAGCCACACGTCTCCTGTAGCTTAGCATTTGTGCTTACCTGCCACCAAGGATTGGTGCCCAATCTACAATGCCCTCTTCTTAGAGTCTGTCTCGGACAAAAATCCCCCAAATGGTTTAAATCCGAATTTAAAAGATTACGAGAAAAAAAAAAAAAGCGAAATTGGATCAAAGGTGAAGCCAGGTATTGTGGCACAGAGTGACTGTAACCTTTTGCTGAGGTAGGACTGTGAGTTCCAGAACACGCTGAGCCGGCAAGACTCCATCTAAAGAACACACCCCCCACCAAAAACACAGGGGTACGGGTGTGCACTGGAGCAATGGCTCAGTGGTTAGGGGAACTTGTTTTTGTACAAACTCTGGGGTCAGTTCCCAGCACCCACATGATGGCTCACAACCACGTGTAACTCTGGATCTGGGGACCTAATGCTGCTCTGACTTCTGGGGGGCACCAGGCACGCTCAGGGACACAAACATGCAGTCAAATACTTATGCACATAAAAAATTTAAAGTATTTTTACAAATTTTTAAAGAGAGTTGCTTTTAATTTGTTTGTTTTAAATCAGAGGCTGAAGAAGTGACTTGGCAGTCCATAACTCTTGCTGCTCTTCAAAAGACATAAGTTTGGTTCCCAGCAGCCTAGTTAGATGGCGCATAAACACCTGTAAACCCAGTTACAGGATATCTGATGCCTTCTTCGGGCTTCTGTAGGCACCAGGATGCATGTGACTGACACACACACACACACACACACACACAAGGTACATAAATGTACACATTAATAAAAAGTTTAAAAGTATATACTTACATAATTATATGATGTATTTAAGGTCTATGTATGAATTAATTTATATAATACTTGGGAAAGTTATCATTTTTTTAATCAATAATTTTTAATTATATGTGTGCCTGAGTGTAGGTTTGTGCGCATAAGTACAGTGCCCTCAGAGGCCAGAAGAGGGCAATGGATCCCTTGGAACTGGAGTTACAGGGAGTTTCCAACCACCCAACTTGGGAGCTGGTGTGGGAACTGCAGCCCCAAGTTGATATCCCTGCCCCCATTTGAGGTGCTTATCTGCAAGGAAAACATAATAAATTCCCTCTGCTCCTGGAGTGGGGAAGGAAGGAATTTTAAGTGCATGGTGACCGGTCCTTGATCCCTGCCAGGGTCAGGTTACAGTCCCTTCGCAGCCCCCTCCTCATTTGGTGCCATGTTATAAAACCAGCCCAACAGACAATAAAGAGAAGCTGTTCCACCTCAACCTTGTGCTCTGTGTATTCATTCAACCTGGACACTCTCCGCCGAGACTCTTGGTTCCAGCCCGCGCTGGCGTGGCAAGCTGGGACTCCACACTCCCATCCTTGGTAAGATCAGCAGGTACTCTTAACCATCAAGCCTTCAACTCATTGACAGATGGCTATTTTAAAGTAGGGAATAGATGAACATGGTGGTGTGTGTCTACAGCCTCACACATTTGAGCAGCCAAGACGGAAGGATTGCTGGAGTTCACAAGTTCGAGGGCAGCCTAGTGCAGAATGAGACCTCGACTCTCAAAACAATGGGAACTTCTGGATGACACAGTGCTTTGGTCTTTGCTTCTGCAAGAAAGTGAAGGAGAGAGAATAGGAAAAAGTGGGGTTTATTCCAGAGAGCACTTTGGAAACCCAGGAATAAACTGAGATCCTGGAGAGAGCAGTGGAGATGACGGTGGCACAGAGAAGCAGCCTGGCGCCACCCCAGCCATGTGGCCCTCTGACGAGGACGGGGCAGCAGATGACACGTCTAGAAGGTAAACTAGGTGAAAGGCGGATAGCCTGGGAGCTCAAATCTGGTTGTGAACTTTGATGAGACAGTCAGCTGTGGAGAGGAATCCCACCTTGTTACACTATATGACAAAGAGGGCACTGGGGGAGGACAGTGCTCAAAATCTGTCTTCAGAGAAGATCTATTGTAAAAACCTGAGCTGTGTCAGACAGGAGTGCACGCTTTTAATCTCAGACTCCAGAGACAGAGGCAGGTTCATCTGTGAGTTCAAGGCCAACTTTGCCTACATAATGACCTCCAGGGTTGTGTAGAGAAACTCAAAACAAACATAACTGGGCTGCCCTGTGGGCCTGAGAGTAACCCTGAACCAGGGAGCTGCCCTGAATCAAGAAGCCTCAGTTTGGCCTGCAATTGCTCTTGGGTAAGGGAAGTCCCAGAGAGGCAGTTGTGGAGCGCAGCAGGGCCAGATACTGACAAACGAAGGGGTGCAGGCCTCAGGAGGCCAGGCTCAGGCAAGGAAAGATGAGTCTTCAGTGTTCAGTACATCTCATTGATGAGGATAACCCTAGCTCTGTTCCTGAGATGGATCAAACTCTGGGGCCACCTCTCTCATTTACTGCCGTAGAGCCTGAGAATTCTTTAATTTCGGGGTGTACTCAATACCTATAGCTGACTCTTCCATCAGGGTTGCTGATGCTTAGGAGGTCTGAGAGGACAAAGACAGGCCCTCTGCCTGGACTGACCGCAGTGATGTGGTCGCTTCCCACCCTTCCAGCACACTAGGGAGACAAACGCCCCTCTAGTTACAATATCAGCCACTGCAGGAGTACAGCTAGAGAACATGCCCAACCCAGACTGCAGGGCAAAGTATGGATGGTGTGTTTTTTTCACTCTTTACTCCTCGGTCTTTTAGGGGAAGGCAACTCCCAAATGAATCCACCTAGGGACCTATTATTAACTTACAAATGCCTGGTCTTAGCTTGTCTTATTTCTAGCCAGCTTTTCTTAAATTATCCTGTCTACCTTTTGCCTCTGCACTTTGACCTTTATCTATTTCTGTGTATCTTTCTTTACTTTTTACTACATGGCTTGTTGTGTAGCTGGGTAGCTGGCCCCTGGAGTCTTCCTCTCTTCCTCTTTCTCACTCCTCGGTCCCTCCTTCCAGATTTCTTCTCCTATTTATTCTCTCTGCCTGCCAGCCCTGCCTATCCTTTCTCCTGCTTTGCTATTGGACGTCCAGCTCTTTATTAGACTATCAGGTGTTTTAGACAGGCAGAGTAACAGAGCTTCACAGAGTTAAACAAATCCAACTTAAAAGAATGCAATACATAGCTGCATCAATGAAACAAATATTCCACAGCATAAACAAATGTAACACATCTTAAATTAATATTCCACAACATATGGCCAATAGAGGTGCCTGGTGCATGAAGAAAAAAAATCTATCAAGGTGTACACACATGTACACATCAGACATGTGTACAGCAACTGTAAAAAGAAAAGGGAAGGTAAGAGCCCATTACTTCATCTGATCCTCCTGCATGTCCAGGGCCAAGAGTCTCTGGTTTTCAAAAAAAAGCTACTCCAACATCTTATCTTGTTTATTAAGATTGATATTATTATTTATATAAGTGTGTACATGTGTCTATGCATATGTCTGTGTGTGTCTGTGTATATGTTTGTGTCTCTGTGTGTGTTCCTGTGTGTGCACCTGTCTGTCTATGTATGTTTATATCTGTGTATGTGTCTGTGTGTATATTTTTGTGTGTGTTTCTGTCTGTCTGTCCCTTTGTGTGTATGTCTGTGTGTGTCTGTGTGAGTAAATGGCCAAGGTAGGAAGGTACTCAAAGGGACCAGAAGAGGGCATCAGATTCATTGGAGCTGGAGTCACAAGTGGTAATGAGCTGTCTGGCATGAGCACTTCTCACTGAATCTGGGCCTCTACAAGAGCAGCAAGAACTGGCTAGGACAGATTGTGGGGCCACTGGTTGTGGCACCAGGATTTATCCCTACTGCTTGCACTGGCTTTTTGGAACCCATTCTCTTAGGAGGAATACCTTGTTCAGCCTAGATATAGTGAGGAGGGCCTTGGTCCTGCCTCAAAGCAATGTGCTAGACTTTGATGACTCCTCTCTGAGGAGTGGGTGCGGGGTAAAAAGGCTGGAAGGTAGAGGGAGCTGGAGGAGAGGAGGGAGTGGGAACTGGGACTGGCATGTAAAATGAAAAAAGATAGTTTTCTAAAAAAAAAATAAGTAAATAAAATTTAAAAACCTGTAAAAAAAATAGAACTCTTAACCTCTCTATCTCAGCCTAGTCCAGATCCTCCCTCCCCATCCCCTCATCTCACTACATAGACCAGGCTAGCCTCCAACACACAAGAATCCACCTGCCTCGATCTCCCAAGTGCTGGGATTAAAAGTGTATGCCCCCTTTAGGCAACTTTAATTTTATTAAATTTTAATTTTTAAGTGTTCATATATATATTTTTTTCTTTTTGGTTTTTCGAGACAGGGTTTCTCTGTGGTTTTGGAGCCTGTCCTGGAACTAACTCTGTAGACCAGGCTGGTCTCGAACTCATAGAGATCCGCCTGCCTCTGCCTCCCAAGTGCTAGGATTAAAGGCGTGCGCCACCACCGCCCAGCAAGTGTTCATATTTTTGTTTGTTATTCTCTGTCATGCATTCATCTAATCTTGCTTGTGCACATTTTCACTACTGGGCAAAGAATTTTACCTCCATTGCTTCTTCCTTTCCTCCCCTTACTGATGTCCAATGGTGTTTATTTTGTTTTGGGTGTGTGTGTGCACATGCCATGGTGTACATACACAGGCCAGAGGACAACTTTTGGAAATGAATTCTGTCTCCATCAGGAACTGAACTCAGGTCATCAGGTTTCCATAGCAAGTACTTTTGCCTGCTGAGCCATCTTGCCAGCCCAACAGTCAAGAGTATTCAACTTTATCTTATTGGTTTTTATAAAATACTCTCATGTTTTTATTATTTATTCAGCTTCTTACACTTACCTCCTTTTTTATATCTTATTTTAATTGTGTGTGTGTGTGGGGGGGGTTTGAATACAAATGCCTGAGGAAGCCAGAAAAGAGGGATGTTGGTTGCCTTGGGACTGGAGTTACAGGTGATAGTGAGCTTCCCAACATGAATGCCAGGACGTTAAACTCCAGTTCTCTGGAAGAATGGTAGACATTATTAACTGATGAACCAGCTTTCCACCCCACATATGCTCATTTTTCCCTTCTTCTCTTTTCTCTCTCTCCTTTCCTTTCCTTTTCTTTTCTTTTTGAGATGTTGTTTCTCTGTGTATCAGTCCTGAATCTCACAGAAATCCACCTGCATCTGCTTCCGGAGTGCTGAGATTAAAGGTATGGGCCACCACTGCCCAGCCATGATCATTTTTTTTTAAAAGAAAACCTTTCACAGAAAACTCAGCTATACTAAGAATTTACTAGGTGCCATTTGAAATATTTAAGAAAGGATAGGTTCAGGTAGGATTTTAAAATAAATTTTCCTATTTATCTCACAATTTTATTTTATTTTATTTTTTCGAGACAGGGTTTCTCTGTGTAGCTTGGTGCCTGTCTTGGAAACTACCTCTTGTAAATCAGGCTGCCCTCAAACTCTTATCTCACAATTTTAAATGAATAAGGTATCAGGAGAAAGTGGCTAAGGAATCAGTCCTTGTGCTTAGCACCTTGATAATTCTAGTTAGTAGCTATGCCCACCCCTCCCCCCAGAACTAAGTATTTCTTACCTTGTGCTCCTCACAAGGACATAGACTGATGCTATCTGTCACTGACGGTGTAAACAGGGGAAGAAACTGCTGTTTAGAGATAAGGGATTAGTTTATAGTCACGTGGGAAGTTATAAAACTGAGATCTCTCTTCTTAAAAATATTTATTTATTTGTTTGTTTTTTATGTATACAATGTTCTGCCTGCATGTCTGCCTGTAGGCCAGAAGAAGGTACCAGATCTCATCATAGATGCTGTGAGCCACCATGTGGTTGCTGGGAATTGAACTCAGGACCTCTGGAAGAACAGCCAAAGCTCTTAACCACTGAGCCATCTCTTCAGCCCCAAAACTGAGATCTCTAATATAAAAGTGTTTCATTAGTTCATAATTTCTTTTCCAGAGAGGAATGTGCCCTGTAATAACAGCTAAAAGGAAAGTCCACTATTTCGGTCCCAGGAAGTGGAAAAAACATTCTGTTTGCAATTTGGCTTCCTTTTATGTGTCAATGATGGCCAGGCTTACATAACCGCAGGAGAACAAGGGAACCCCCCCCCCC
>NW_026068065.1:58210-112671 GCF_014885135.2 Alexandromys fortis | reverse complement strand
CACACACACACACACACACACACACACACAGTTCGACCAGGAAAGTTCACTGGATCAAGGCTGTGTCACTTTAGCTTTTATCAGCGTCATGTACCGGTGCCCACAGCACAGAGGGCAGGTGAGAGTTCAGCCCTTCTGCATTTCTCTGAAGCCATTTGCTAGGGATCAAAAATCAAAGTCATTAAATCAAAAGGCAGGCTGGAGGTGGAGCCTTCCTAGCACAGGCCCTGGCATTCGTTCTCTGGCATTGCTGGAAGAAAGCAGGTGGGGGAGGGTGCAGTAAATGACTTTCTACACGTTGAGAAGCAAGCACATTCCTAAAGGGGAGCCAGGAGCCTGTGATACTTGCTGATTTATCTACAGGAACAGCTCACTTCCAGGGTTGAAGGCTTAAAAAAAAACATCAACTTTTTTGTTCCGGTTTTGTTTTGGCTTGCAGTCATTTAGAAATGACAGCTCCGAAAGGCAGCTCCTAAAAAGGGTGACAATGAGTCATTTTAGTCTCCAAACTAAAGTCCAGGCTCCCCAGATATCTTGTTGATAGCATTATCATGTCTGTATCTAGACACCCCTTCAGTCCCAGCACTGGGAGAGAAACCTCTAAGGGTAGAGACTATCTTCCACCTTCCCCATAATAAACACTGTGGCAATGAGGAAGTGAAAGCATTAGAGAGTGGCCCAAGTCGGAGGCAGAAGAAAGAAGAGTATGTATTTTATTCTTGATATAAGAAAGTCTCTTTAAGAAAATTGGTCATCAAAAGAACAAATAATCCAACAAAAAAAATGGAGTACAGACCTAAACAGAGAACTCTCAACGAGGAAACTAAAATGGCTGAAAGACACTTAAGAAAATGTTCAACATCCTTAGTCATCAGAGAAATGCAAATCAAAACAACTCTGAGATTCTATCTTACACCTGTAAGAATGACCAAGATCAAAAACACTGATGACAACTTATGCTGGAGAGGTTGTGGGGAAAAGGGAACACTTCTGCATTGCTGGTGGGAATGCAAGCTGGCACAGCCCCTTTGGATGTCAATGTGGCGATTTTTCAGAAAATTAGGAAACAACCTTCCTCAAGACCCAGTAATACCACTTTTGGGTATATATCCAAAGGATGCTCAATCGTGCCACAAGGACATGTGCTCAACTATGTTCATAGCAGCTTTGTTTGTCATAGCCAGAAACTGGAAACAACCTAAATGCCCTTCTACCGAAGACCAGATAAGGAAAATGTGGTACATTTACACAATGGAGTACTACACAGCAGAAAAAAAAAACCCAACATCTTGAGTTTTGCAGGCAAATGGATGGAGCTAGAAAACATCATTTTGAGTGAGGTAACCCAGATACAAAAAGACAATTATCACATGTACTCACTCATAAGTGGTTTTTAAACATAAAGCAAAGAAAACCAGCCTACAAACCACAATCCCAGAGAACCTAGACAACATGAGGACACTAAGAGAGACATACATGGAGCCAATCTACATGGGAAGTAGAAAAAGACAAGATCTCCTGAGTAAATTAGGAGCATGGGGATCTTGGGGGAGGGTTGAGGGGAGAGGCAGGGAGGGGAGCAAAGAAAAAAGTCTATCATTCTTGACACCATCACCTACTGAGTTGTATTCACCAATGTTTCCCAAGCAAAAATTAATAAATTTTTAGCAAGGAAAGAAAAAAAAAAGAGTGGGTTGGGGAAGAGGGTCAGAACATCAAGAAAAAGAGAATACAGTTACTGGGGCTATTACAAGACTGGGTATAGTTCAGTGCTAGAGTATTTGCCTGCACAAGAGCCCAGGTTCAGTCCCCAGGAAATAAATCTCCCATAAAATAAGATGTGGGGGAAGGGGGACAAACTGGAACTGAGCTGGAAGCTTCCTCCATGCTGGCTGTTCACGGTACTGGAAGGTGCTATCTAGGCAGACTGCTGGGAGGCAAAATCAATATTTTAGGCTATGGATCCTATGTGCTACCTTATTGACCTTTGGGGAAAGATGTGCCAGCTTGTCCAGCAGTGGCATGACTATTTGGGGGTAACTAAAACTTTCTAACTCCACCCACAGGAAGGAATAGGTGTCTGGTATAAAGCTGGCGAAGACATAAGCCTAGTGGGGAAGCTATTGCCGCTGTCCTGCTAAATGGGCGTGGCACCCCATCACATCGCCTTCTAAACACACCTGTCCACCCTGCTTCAAGTTGGTAAGAGAAGCTTTTTTCAGCAGGTGTTATTAACTGAAGAGGCTCATAACTTGTCAAAGTGTTGAGAGCAAGTGACTGCCGAGTGCTCAGCCCCAAAGAGGACAGCTACACCACCCCTGCCAAGGCTTGGGAAGCATTGCGGAAGACGGAACCAAAGAATGTAGGAGCAGGAGGTAGGGATGAAATGATACAGAACACTGTCTTCTGGGCATGGCAGGCCACTGCACTCTTGAACTCTTAGTTCGTGCATATGCCCTACACAAGATTCGAGCTGTTGGTACTCTGGTGTGGGGAGAGCTCAGATCATTGAGTATTTGTGTCAGTGGGCAGATGATGAGGGAGAAAGAGACATTTTCTTCAGTGGGGTAGCCACTGTTAAGCTGCTCCTACCCCCAATCCCTCAGCTATGCTCCTGTAAGCAGCCCTAATTAAGGCAGTGGGTCTCACACACACAGAATACATGATAGTATAAAGGAGAAGGGAATCAGTAGGGAAGAAGAGGGATAGGGGAATAGTAAGAGTGACTATGGTAAAGACATATAGTGCATGAACATGCCATCATGGAATTCACTGTCGTATATCATTAATAGGGCCTGATAAAGAATGTTTGAAAAATAAACAAAATGGGTTTTGTAAGTGCTTACTCATGTAAACCAGTTGTGGGGCCATAAAGGGAGAATGTATATACAGACTACAGTAAGGAGGCACCATCTGTGAGACAGTAGGAAAACAAAAGTTGACATCAAGGCCTAGAGAACTGAGTTGGGGGTGGTATAGTCCAGGCTAGAAAGTGAGAGGAGCAAGAACCTGACGCCAAGGGAATTCGAGGTCTTCGCACATCAACAGGACAAGACACCAAGTCGTACCTGAAGTAAGGACAAAATGGCATTCTATGAACAGCCTCTGCCTTTCTTCCTTAGAGACCCTAATCTCCCAGGCCAACCTCACTAGTCCTAAAAGCACTGTGGCCCCAGACATAGCCACAGATGGGCCTCAGCAACCTGAGAAGTGTGTAGAAGTATAGTTTCCACTGTCCCACACACTGCTAAGAACCCATGAAGGAGGCTGAAGGGATGGCTCAGAAGGGTAAAGCACTGGCCCCACGAGCCAGACAATCTGAGCTCGGATCCCCAGAACACGTGTAGAAAGCCAGACACAGTGGCACATGCATCTGCAATCCCTCCAGTGTGCCCCTACCAGCAAGTGGGCAGGGACACAGAAGACTCTTTAGCTGTTAGCAACAGATGAGAGAAGCCCTGTCCCAAATAAGGTGGAAGGTAAGGACTGACACCCGAAGTTGTCCTGTGCACCATGTATGTGGGTACCCACATGCACACCTGAACACACACAAACCATTCACATACACACATACAAACCACATTCACATACACACAAACCACAGACACAAATACACACAACACAATACTACACACACCACAAACACATACACACCACACACATACATACCACACGCATATGTACACCACACACACATATGAACACACCACACATATACACACCACATACATGCACATACACCACATACACCCCCCCACATGCACACCCCTGCACACCCACCACACGTACACATCACACATATACATATACCACATACACACACCACACACACATACACACATACTACAACATATACATACAACAAACACACACACTACACACACTACATACACACACCACACACATACACACCACATACATAAAATAAACACACACACCACACATATACCACACACATACATATATACAACACACATATATACACTACATATATACAACAAGTACACACATGTACTATACACACACCACACACCCACACCACACACACATACACAGCACAAACACATACCCACATACCACATAAATACAACAAACACACACTACACACATACCACACAAACACATACACACCACACACAGGACACATACCTGCACACACACACTCTCACACACACATACACAAACACACACACACACACACACACACACACTGGGCACAAATGAGAGTAACTCATTTCTCCATACTCCACTTCTTCCTGACAACTGCTAAACTGGAATGATGCTCCCTCTACTGTTGGGCTCACATAGGCTCATCTCCCGTCATTACTGTGACCTCTCAACATCATGAGTCCCGGATAATCTCTTCAGCTCTTCTACCTGGTGTGCTGCCAGCCATATGCCAACTCGACACAAGCTAGAGTCATCTGAGAGGAGGCAACCTAACTTAAGAAAATGTTTCTGTAAGATCTGGCTGTTGGCAAGCCTGTGGGGCATTTTCATAATTAATGGTTGCTGGGGTGGGCTTGCTCATTGTGGGTGGTGCTATCCCTGGGCTGGTGGTCCTGGGTTCTACAAGAAAGCAACCTGAGGAAGCCATGTGGAGCAAGCCAGTAAGCAGCACCCCTCCATGACCTCTACATAAGCTCCTGCCCCCAGGCACAGCTCCATTTCAGTCCCAGCCCTGACTTCCCTTAGGGGTGGACCATTACCTGGAATGGAAAGTTAAGTGTAAGCATCTTGCCTTCCCAAGATGCTTTTGGTCATGATGTTTCATCACGGCAATATTAAGCCAAATTAAGATGCCTGGTCTCCAGTGTTGACCACTCTACGAGTGTCTGCCTCAGTTTCCCCGATATGGTTTTCATTTGTTATTCCAACAAAGACTCAGTCCTCAGGAGGCCTCCCTACTTGGCCCAGACAGTCTTCAGAGAGCTCACTCTCCTTTTGCACACTCCACGCTCCTCATTCCCTGTGTTCTCATTCTAACTGTCCTGGTATTTGGTATTTTGGGAAAGGAGGCTTTACGCATAAGTATACCTGAAAGTGGAAGCTTGCCAAAAATGTAACTTCACCAAAATACATACACCTTTCTTTTCTTTTCTTTTTTTTTTTTTGGTCAGGGAGACAGGAGCTTTTTCTGTAGTCCTATAGACGAGGCTGCCCTTGAACTCAGAGATCCTTCTGCCTCTTCCTCCCAAGTGCTGGGTTTAAATTCATGTGCCACCAGTTAAAAAAAAATCATAACCATTTTTGAGTGAACCTTTTATTAATCTTTGAGACAAGGTATCATGTATTCCATCCTGGAATCAAATTTGATATATAGCTGCAGATGACCTTGAACTTTGGATCCTTCTGACTCCACTTCAGGCACTGAGATTACAGGCTGTGCCAACATGCCAGTTTATGTGGTTCTGGCAATCAAGTCCCCACCCCACTCCTCCCCCACACTCAACACAATCACTCTACCAACTGAGCCACATTCCTGACTCTGCAAAGGTTTGGCCTAATGAAGTATGTGCTTCTTTATTCTAAGAGTATGCCCAACAGTTCATCGCTGTCATTACCTAAGATTCCATTGAAATATAGGAAAGGGCTACACTTTAAAGTCAGCTGGGAAGACTTCCGTGAGGGGCATCCCTTCTGCATGGGTCTCACCTGCTAGACTTGGGAGACAGACTCCACAGCATAAGTGAGAGGCAAGTTTCTAGACCTGGCCATCCTCCTGCCCAGAAAAAAACAAAAGCTGCAAAACACTTGTATTTGCTGCTTTGACAGTTTCGTCCTGCCTTAAAGTTCTAGATAAGTTACAACTGAACTTGTTAGAGGCTGTCTACTGTACTGAGAGCACTGGGGAGCGGGTGTGTGTGTGTGTGTGTGTGTGTGTGTGTGAGAGAGAGAGAGAGAGAGAGAGAGAGAGAGAGAGAGAGAGAGAGAGAGATCAGGAGTTCAAGGTCACCCTTTGCTACACAGTGAGTTCTGGGCCATTTTGAGCTATAAGACCATTTCAAAACAATAGCGCAAAGTAGTTACTGGTGTAGCAACACATCCCCGTAGCTCATTTATTCATTTGTTTTCAGAGCTAAGGATTGAACCCAGAGCGTTGTACATGCTGGGCAAATACTGTGCCCCTGACTCGCATCCCGATCCCCGTGTGTTCCCACTGGGACCCTCTCAGCACTTTAACACTTAGAAGGCTAAACTCCGTTCTTGTGTTTCTTTGTTGTTCCCACGGTACAATGTTTATTATAAACACATCATAAATGTCTGGTGAATCCATAATTATAAATCCAAGTAGTTTCTGCGGCTCTTCCTGTCACTGTGACAGTCAAACATCTAGAAAAATAGTCAGAAGTTGGTGGAGAGGCTGTGCAGGTGACAGGAACTGCGCCCTGGCGGCTTGGCAGCCAAACTCTTTTCCTCTCGGCATCTCAGCTGCCGTGTGACCACCCCGCTTTTTAATGACTGCGCTTTAAAACTTTAATTTTTAATTTAAAAATTGATTTAAAACTGTAAACTCCATCATTTCTTCTCTTCTCTATTGAGGAAAGTAAAACACACTCAATACAAAATAATTCAAGAAACAGAGAAATGCAAGAGGAATTGGGGTAGAACTCAGGGGTGGAACACTTACTTAGCAGATGTGAGGCTCAACCCCCCCCCCCCAGACCGCAAAGAAAGAAGAAAAACCAGAAATAAGGTAATAATTGAATATTTAGAGTGGAGAGGTTTCTAAAGATTGCTCCTAGAGATAATCACTGCACATTTGCACGCTTTAGTGTCTGTGTATATGTGCCCAGCCATGCTGAAGGGACACACACACACATACATGCACATGACTCGGCTATAGATTGTTCGTTTATAAACGTATCCACAGTGTGCCACAAGTTTCTATGCCAATAAACACATATGTGTCTAGTGAAAACCCTAAGTTGGTTAGTAAATCTGTTTTGAAGGACTTTCAGAATAGTCAGTCTTTTGCTTGTATTAATGAATTGCTTACTTATTTATAGCATGTATTAATCAATAAATCATGGATTCATTTACTCAAATATCCCAAGTTTCTTCCTTTTCAGAATTTTAGCTGAAGCCTCCACATTTGAGAACAATGGGAACACGTTCTGAAGACAGGTATCGGAGAAATCTGTGGCCCACATACCACAACACAACAGAACCAGTTAGGCAGCTCCCAACCCCCATCACTGACCTCAGGCATATCTCAAATAAAGCTGGAAATCTGAAGGGAGACTGACGAAAAGCATGTCACAATAAAGCACCTGTGTGTCATCCCACATCCTGTCCCCATCCCTCCGCCTTGTCTGTTTCTCTCCTGCTGACAACAAAGGCAGCATGTGCACTTTGAGAATGTTCAGTGGGGATTAGGAATGCCTGCAGGAAGGACAGTCTCTCTCTCTCTCTCTCTCTCTCTCTCTCTCTCTCTCTCTCTCTCTCTCTCTCTGCCTCTGTGTGTGTGTGTGTGTGTGCGCGCGTTGTGCTTGGTGAATGAACTTTGGGCCAGGGAACGTTCTTACACCCGTTACCTTACGATGCACTGGAATTTAAGGACATCCATGGACAATGCTCATTTCCTGCCCGAATTCTGAAAGCAGACGGAGGAAGAAAGGGGGCACCAGAAGAAGGAGTGTACAGAGGGAGCAAATGAACTCAAATCCACAGGAGTCTTCCAGGTGGGCACTGTGCTGCCTTCTCTGTCCCCCCCCCCCAGAAGCCCTGTGCTGGGGCTAGGCACTAAGGCTGAGGAGTGGGCTGCCTGGACACAGCTCAGGGAATTAATCTCAAGAGTAGAGAAGCAAGGAAATGCTGCAGGAGAGAGAGGGGCCACACTGCAGGGACAGACATCAGCAAGCTTGAGAGAGAACTGTCAGACTACACCAGCTAAGGAGAAAGACTTCTACCGCCTTCCTCTGACTCCCCGCCCACTGCCCAGCTTTGATGGCAGCAACAGAGAAGCAGGCCGGGGGATGCTTTCCCAAAACAGACTCCTAAAGAAAAATAGGCATTCAGTATATGGAATTTTGTCATTGATTGTTTTATGTGATAATCAAAGTCACTTCCTGAAATCAATTAGATACATTTCAAATGTATGAACGTTAAAGAGAAGCTTGAGTTTATTTAATGTGAGTTGAAATTATGGGACAGTTTTGGATAGTCTGTCCATTTTGACTTTGCATTAGTGACAACATGATCGATTCACACGAGGAAAAGACCAGGGTTCCTGCAAATTCCCACCACAGGAGGAGTGCATTTACTTGGAAATTACAGTTGACGAGGGCATCATTGGCACAGCTTCCGCCCCTGATGCTGTCTCTACCAAAGACGAGGAGATTACGAGTCCCCTTTCTATTTTAAAGTCACATAGTTGGAAAGCACCTATCAGGAAGTCTATAGAGTTCGGGTGACTTTTTGTTTGCTTGCTTTTCCAGACTCTGTGTGGCCCTGGCTGTCCTGGAACTCCCCATGTAGACCAGGCTGGCCTCATACTCACAGAGATGCATCTGCCTCTGCCCCCTGAGTGCTAGGATTAAAGCCGTGTTACCACACTCAGCTCTCAGGTGGTTACTATTTTAGGTGTATGACTGCTTGCTTGCATATGTATCTGTGCACCTTGTGCCTGTAGGGCTTATGAAGGCCGGCAAAGGGTGTCAGATTCCCTGGAGCTGGAGTTCCAGGCTTGGGTCCTGGGAACCGAAGTCGGGACTTCTGTATCAGCGGCACGTGCTTGAACTGCTGAGCCATCTCTCTAGACCCTCAGGTGACTTTTGCTTGAAGAAAATGGGTTAAATCCTACCTTAACTTCTCCACTACTGCAAGATTCACAGCATGGAGAGCCTCCAGTTTCTTATTCAAGGAGAGGTATAGAAAGTACACTTCCATGTTTCCCTCATCCACGACATCACCAGCATAATAGCAAGTTCACATCTGTGTTATGAGACCAGACTTTCCCTGTCTCTCTCCTAGAGAGAATGGAAGACTTGAGAAATCAGCTTAAACTTATCCCTCAGAGCTAAAGGCCTCCTATGTCGAAAAGAAAGACGACAGCATTCTCCAATTCTTAGCAAGAACAATTCTTATGCCAGAACAATCCATGATGTTCAGTATCACAGCATCCCCAACTCTCCAACTGCATATGACAGCTTTTTTTGTGCTCCCCTCAAAAAAAAAAAGCAATAAAAATTTTTAGCATCTAGCTAGGCAGTGGTGGTGCATTCCTTTAATTCCAACACTCCAGAGGCAGAGGCAGGTGAATTTCTGTGAGTTGGAGCCTGGTCTACAGAGTGAGATTCAGGACAGCCAAGGCTACACAAGGAAACCTGCCCTTCACTCCCAAAAACAAACAAACAAACAAAAGAATTTTCACAAGCTTGAAACGGATAAAATTCAAATTTGCATAAACCCTGTTAAAAGTCACTGTCTTGTTATAGTAGACACTTGTTTACTCTTGCTAGCTCAGAAGTCTATCCACCTTTCTTGTAATTGTAGCACACTGCTTTCTATCTGGGAAATCATGCCTTCCAGGCTCTGACTGTGTGGTTCTTCTGGGACTTGATCAACGCTCAGTTGCCCAGAGCGGGCCTCACCACTGTGACCAGAAGGTTAGAATATACTCATTTCCCATCCACAGACATGTAACCCAAACCAGGCTGGTGATCCGCAACTCCCCAAATATTTCTGTTGCAACCGACAAGTTCTTCATTTTGCAGGATCTGCTAGCTGTGATGGGGATGGGGATGGGAATGGGGATTAGAACAGGGCTCAGGAAAAGGCACATTATGGTAGAGGATGGGAACATGCTACCTGTGAATGTCTGCCCTCCCAGAAGACAACAGAGCCAAGAAGAGGCAGTGATCCCACAGCTGGGAACACCTTGGATCTCCCAGGTGTATGAGTCAACACAGCCCTTTCCGTTCTCCCGCTCTAGAATTCGCATGGATTTCTGGGATTGCTCCTGACAGCGCTCTGAGGCAATGGCTGGTGGAAGATAGGCTTCAGCTTTGTGGGCTTTCCACATACGCTGGTGGGGAGTGGGTGACAGGAGAAACACTGCAGTCTGGTGCCTCAGCAAATTCCGCATTGGAGCACAAATAAGGACTAATCATCTCTGAATCATTGATTTTCCTTTATCATTCACCAGCTTAGGCCAATGTAAATAAAGACAGATGGTCCTAACCACATGGCTGGGCTGTGTTTTCCAGCACCCATCAGCTGCAAAGTGCTGTAGACATCACAGCCTGGCAACTCCATCACCATACCCTCTAGCAACAAAACACGCCTCCTACACACAATGAGAGGTGCAACAATAATGGAACCATGGACACTTGCTTTCTAACAAAGTCAAATTTTAAAGTAACAGGATTTGGGTTGAGATGATTAAAAAAATTAAACAAAAAGAGGATGAAACCCTCCCCTACTTCAAATACAGAGAAACACCTGCATACCTTAATTAGTTAAAATTTTAAATGAATAAATGCACCCCAAAGTAAGAAAGTATTTTTGTATTTCCTTTTTACTTGTGTGCATGCACATACGTGCATGTGGAGGAGATGGTGCCTTGCTAGGATTAGTTCTCTCCTTCCGCCACATGGTCCCAGGGCATCCAGGTCACTGGGCTTAGCAGCAAGCACCTTTACACACTAAGCCATCACTTGAACCCAAGAAGGAGAATTTTAAAGAAGGGATATGAAGAAAAAAGAATAGGAAAGCTACTCAAACTGTCAACACAAACAGTATGACACTATCTGTCAACACTTTGGCCAGCTGCACTCAGTAGAACTGGTTCTTTAAGGCCAGAACCATATATGTATGGTGGCTTCTGGCCCCCAGCAGGGAGGATGAACTTGGCTTTCCACAGAAGTCTTTAATAAGTCTTTAATAAGCTTCCAAGGCTGTGACTAAGAAACTGGCATTCCAGTTTTTGCCCAGGAAGGCCTAGAACTCATTACATATAGTCCAGCCCAAGCTGGCCTCAGATTCACAGTGATCCTCCTGCTTCAGCCTCCTGAATTTTGAGATAACAAGTGTGAGTGGCCATCTTCAACCATTTACAATGTAAACTTTGAGGTATAAAGCCTTTATACATAAAGATATAGTCCTACATTACCTAAGAATGCCTTGTAAGAAGTCCATTGCTATGCAGTATAAACTCTATTTGACCATTACAGAATGTATGTTCATGAACCTAGACGGTATAGGCTACTAACAAGTAAGCCTCATGGTACAGAAGTATGTATGTATGTATGTATGTATGTATATATATATACACATATATATAATAAAGACAACCCCAGGATCATGATAAGCAAAACAACAGAAGATCAAATCAAACACAAAATAAAATGATGCAATCAGAAGAAATGGTAAACAAGAAAGAAGTCGAGCTGTTTTGGGCATAAGATGATAGTGGGACTAGACTTTCTTAATGAGGAGGCATATATTCAAACAGCAATAAAATATAGTACATTAAATAATATAAGCAAGTAACATGGTCATCATTATTATGAGCCAGTTTATAATTATACATGTTGTATGCCTGGAATGGAATCTAAGGACTACATGCTAGGCAAGAACTCTACCATGGAGCTTTCCCAGTCTTGCTATATGTTATATGGCTGGCAGAGCAGCAGGCATTTGTCAGCCAGTGTCACTATACCACATGGTGCCCTGAGCTATATGGTCAGTGGATAGTAGGAAATCTTCAGCTCTATTATAATCTTGGAGGCTATCATCACATATGCAGCCTGTCTTTGACTTGGCATGGGACATGTATTTGCATCTAAGAAACTAAAGCAGTGTGTGAAGTCTTTCTGTCCCTGTGTTGCTTTTATTGGTTAGTGGATAAAGAAACTGCTTTGGCCTGTGATAGGGTAGAGTAGAGCTAGGCTGGGAAAAGTAAATTGAATGCTGGGAGAAAGAAGGCAGAGTCAGGGAGACACTATGTCGCCTTGCTGGAGACGATGCTGGATGTTAGACAGAACTTTTTACCTGGTAAGCCACAGCCATGTGGCAATACACAAAATAGAAATGGGTTAACCAAAGATATAAGAGCTAGCTAGCAATATGCTTAAGCTACTGGCCAAGCAGTGATTCAAATGATAGAGTTTCTGAGTGATTGTTTCAGGTCTGGGCAGCTGGGAATGAACAGGCAACCTCCTACAACACTAAAGTATCAAAATTGTTGAGTCTTGATGAAACTGGTAGGCTAAGCTACTCCTAGGTATATCACTAGAGGCTAAAGCACCTTTGGGATTTCCATGGCAATCATCCTCCATCAATGACACGTTCATATCTGACACACCTTCCTAATCACCGTAGGTCACCAGATGGGGGCAAAGCCCTGGATGAGGTCCTTGGCACTGTAATTCTGGATCACAATAATAATGACCCTGCCACTTGCTTAATAAATAAATAAATAAATAAATACTCGGTGAACATACCGTTTCAGCTCTTGGAGCTAACACCCTCCGCAAACTCTGAAGCTTGGGTAGGAAGCGAATTTCGAATGGATTTTATTGCCTTGCTGAGCTGCTTTCCTGGTTTGTATACATTACTTATTAACCACATTTATCAACCATCATTTTTACCTAGTTCTTAAGATTAGAACAGGTCTCTTGGAGTTTATCATTTTTACAGTGAATACACTTCCTTAATTCTTGTTCCCACTCTCACAACCAAGGTATTTTGTAACAGAGTTGACTGTTCATGCACAAGTGCACGTTCATGAAGCACTGGACACTGGATTGCTGAAGACGCAATTCTTATGCTTCGGTTTTAATTCTTAGCATTCAGCCAATGAACACCACTGGCAGCAGAGCCCTTGCTGTCCTAGCACAGAAAAGCCTACGTGTTGAAACGCGGAGTAATCCCAAGTCTCTTTCCACTGTACTACGAGGTGGCGGATAACACAATGGGAGGATCACTAGGCTGGTGATAAGGAGGGCAGGAATCTGGCTCTTACCAGTCTTCTCCCTTGGAGACTTGCCTTGCAACCAGCCACCTCCCTGTTTCTGTTTGCAGATGTATAAAATGGAGATTACATCAACAAGCCCCTAAGCTCCAACTTGTCTGAAGATGGAATCCTGGAAACCTGGGCCCGAATCCTTTCTTGATAGGACTCCCATGTGTCCTCAAGCAAGCTGACTTCACTTTGGTACTTTTCACTGGATTCCACGGCTCCTGAGATCCTCCCCGCTGACACTACGGGGAGTTACCTTGGCCAAGGGTCCCAGCACCTCTGCAGATTTCTGCTTCACCCAGTTTGTTTATTTTGAAGTGCTGAGGATAGAACCCAGGGCCTTGTAGAGTAGGCATGTGCTCTCCATTTGAGCTACACTCATAACTTTTGTGATACTGGCTTTAACCCATCCATCTAGCGTTTATGTGTTTTAAAAAGAGATTTTTATTTGATGTGTATGAACATTTCCCCTGCATATATGTTATGTGCACTGTGTGCACGCAGTGCCCTCGGAGGCCAGAAGAGGACATTGCCCTCCCTGTGACTGGAGCTACAGAAGGTTGTAAGCCCCCTGTGGGTGTTCTCTGAAGTGTGCACTTAACCACGGAGATGCCAGCCCTCTTACTTCTAGATGTGTGATGGCTGAGAGGCAACATGGCACCAAATGAATCATAAATAAGGAGTTGGCTTAGAGAATCAGGAACGCATACAATGAATGCTAATTTATATAATCACAACACGAAACCTGGGATCCCTTGCAAGCCCACCGCAAACCCAGTTACAGTGTCTGACTACTGGCGCACCCCAGAAAACCCACAGGTTTTCCTGTGCCCAAAACCACTGCAGTGCTGACTGAACGGTTTTCCTAGGTGAAGCAGCTTTGACAGGAAGTAGTGAGGTGAGTCATCGAGTTCCTTCAATCATTGTGCAATGTCTCAACCCTGGTTGACAGTAAACTGGGCACTTCTGATTTAGTATGAATTGCTGGCTCCTTTGGCTGTGCACAAAATTTGTTTCTCTATGGAATAGTCTACTCAGGGAAGATTTCATGAAAAACTGACATATTGTCCTGAAGTGTAAAAACCAGTAAAAGCATGCTTCACCCCAGGACCGACTCTTAGACTTTGGTTAACTCACTTGGCCAGCAGCCTTTAGGAAGCATGTGCAGAGTCACACTAGGCGTGCGTGTTGGATGCAGCTGTCTCTAAGCTGCTCGAGTTCTGTGTCTTATAGGACTTGTGTCAGATGGACTCAAAAGGGCTGAAGAAAATAAGGCTGATTTTCCTTAGAGCAAAGCAACAAGAGTTCACAGTAACATGGAAATGGTAATGGTAGCTGAGAAGCGCAAGAACAAAATGAAAAAACACGAGGCCAAGATGGCTTTTAAGAGAAAGAGAGCACCTATGGTAGAACATCTGCTTGACATGCTCAAAGCCCTTAGGTTGAGTGCCCAGCACCACATACACACCCACAATTACACACACACAACCATACACACACACAATCATATCAACAAAGTAGCTCATATCAAAAGGTCACCCAGCAGAAGTCACCGAATATTTGAAAATGTAATGTAATATTTCATTGAACATTGGAAAACATAATACTTCATCGAATATTGGAAAATGTAATGTAATACTTCAAAAGAATACATATAATGTATCTTTTGCCCTTAGTTACTGAAATGGTTTTGGAACTCACTACTTGTTTAGTTTGCTGGATTTTTATTTGATTGATTGATTGATTGATTTTAATGAGAGCTTCTTTATTGGCACATGGTCGGGAACTCACCAAGGCCAGCTGGATTGGGTCTGAAAAAGCATGGGATAAAACCGGACTCGCTGAACATAGCGGACAATGAGGACTGCTGAGAAGTCAAGAACAATTGCTGGATTTTTAAAATGACTGTTATTCTATACTCATATCTTGGGCCTGAGAACCTTCAAAAGTGAGGAAGGCAGGGAAGAGTTCAGTCTACATATTGACTTTAAAACTTTCTGAAGAAAAAAAAAGATGAAAAAGAAGTGTGTGTCATACTCAGTGAGCTCACTGCTTACTGGCAGGTTGATAAGAATCACAGTACTGCAAACAAAATACCACAGATTTGAGAGAGACATGAGTATCGCAAGGGTCTTGCTGACAGACACAGCAGCTCAGCTCCCACATGAGGACAGCGAAAGGTTATAGCAGGATTCCCCGGAATCTTGCAGGGTGTAGGTGACTATTACACTTAATCTCGGCTAATCCTTCATTAGAAATGTTGTAATGCAGAGATTATGGCCCAGGGATCTGGGACTCAGTCCTGATCCACCTGCCGCTTTCGTAGTGCCAGACTCGGCAGTAGCCTTCCACTGACCCCAAACCATCTCAAACAGGCACAATGTGCCTACTGTGGAGTAGCGTTCCCAGATGCCGCCCTCTCCTTTATCAGAAACGAAGAGGAATAAGACTCAGGCCTATAGAACAATCACGGTGAAACACTGAACTGAATCAGGTGCCCAACCCTCACAGCCCTTAAATTTTTCTTTGATGTCTGTATTGATGAATCAATCTCCAAAACAGTGATTCTAAATTCTCTTTGCATGTATAGTTACACTCCTAGTAAAAAGAAAACAATTTCAATTATGTAGGAGAAAAAATTCCAGAAGATTCTCAAAGCACAGTAACTATAATTAATCTACTGCGCCGTGGCCTGACCTGGTGGTGCACATCTGTAATCTTAGCACTGGAGGGGCGAAGGCAAAAAGGGCAGGAGATATAGACCAGCTTTGACTACAAAGCATGTTCAAGGTCAGTCTGGTATTCATGAGACCCCATTTTAAACAGACGACAAACCCATTAATTACTATATTGATACTTGAGTTTGTTAAGAAAGATCTTGCTTGTTTGTGTGCTTATTTTAGGGGTTGGGAAATGAACCCAGAGCTCCACATTTGCTACTGAGGCTCTACCCCTGAGCCATTAAGAGTTCCCAAGAGAATAGATGTTCTCATGAAGAAACACAATGTAGCCAAGTGAATTGATAGACTATGCTAATTAGCTTGATTGTGGCAATCATTTCCTCTCTCTCTCTCTCTCTCTCTCTCTCTCTCTGTGTGTGTGTGTGTGTATGTGTATGTGTCTGTGATGTTCACAATCACTAAGGAAAAGAAAAAAATCAGAATAAAAGTCACTTGTGCTAGGTATGGTGGTGCACCTTTGATCTCAGCACCCAGGAGGTAGAAACAGGGAAATCTTTGTGAGTTTGAGGCCAGCCTGGTCTACCTGGTAAGTTCCAGGACACCCAGGCCTACATAGTGAGATCCTATTTCAAACAAACAAACAAACAAACAAACAAACACATAAAAGAGCCATTTGTAAAAACAGAGTTTTTAAATACATAATATCACAGCAGTCTAGTTGAGATATTTTCACACATTTTGATGTAATCAATCAAATGTGTCAGTGTTCCTATCAATGAGGGCTACCCTGTGGTTTTGTTTTTCTATCAGAACAGGGTGTTGATGAATTCAAAGACTGCTCATTTGGTCAACAGACAGTTCCATTACACTTGACTTTTCTCTAGTTGCATATGTTCACCATGGTGTGCCAAAGATTTCAGGTGTTTGTTTGGTTTTTCTGTCTCTGGTGCTGAAGCAGTCCAAACAAGTAGAAACCCTGTTCCCAGCAGGTGGCTCACAACCATCGGTAACTCGAGCTCCAGAGGATCAAAGGTGTGGACACATTCACACACACTAGACAGTTTAAGAAAGCTACGGGGGGTCTTCTTGAATGCAAGCAGAGAAAGGACATATGCCAGGTCTCCTAGCTGTTTTCATTGCTGGGATCATCACCTCAACCACGTGGTTATTTCACTCATGGCTCTCAGCCCACCTTCTACCCCTGAGGGAGGCCGGGGCAGGAGCCAGAGCAGAGACCAGAGAGGAACCTCCTGACTGGCTTGTTCCCCATGGCTTCCTCATCCTGCTTTCTTATACAACCCAGAAACAGCTGTCAGAGGTGGCATTGCCCACAGTGGACCGGGTCCTTCCACATCAGTCAATCAGTAATATACTCCATAGGCCAATCTGATAGGGGCAATTTTTTAGCTGAGTTCCCCTCTTTCCAGATGACTCCAGTTTGTATTAAGTTGACACAAACAAATAAACAACAAACAAACAAACAAACAAACACCTAACTAGTATAGCAGCTAAAGTTATAGAATTCTATTTTGTCAGAAACTGACAAAATCACACACAGACAGAACAATACTATCACTACTACTATTTATTATTATTATTATTATTTTACTAAGGTCCTGGATGCTCACGGGTCCAGACCTGATGATGGCCTTTGTACTGAGTTCTGGGGTAGTGTCACATGGCAGGCAACAGGCAGCACATGAGTGTCATGTCTGTGTCTCAGAACTATAGTTATTTGGTTTTTAGATACAAGAGAAGAGTGACAACTTTTGCTTGTACTGAGTTTCTGAGTTCATTTGGCATTCATGCTGAAACAGGGTTCCATACTGCTTACTAGGAGGTTAATAGATCGTTGAAAGCCTTACACTATAAACACAAGGAACATGAGGTATGGACCTCTAGTGTTCTAGACAAGCACTCCACCACTGAGCTGGAACTCCTCTTTTTTTTTTTTTTTTTTTTTTTTTTTGAGTCAGGTTCTTATTCTGTATTCTCGATTGATTTCCTATTTGCTACAAGACACAGACTGGCTTCAAACTTACAGTTATTCTCCTGCCTTAGCTTCCCAAGGATTAGGCACTAGGTACCCATAAGGTGTACATGCATATATGAAAGCAAAACACATACCCACATAAAATAAAAATAAATAAATCTTTTAAAAATGTGCATTGAATAATATTTTATTTATTTATTTATTATGTATACAATATTCTGTCTGTGTATATTCCTGGAGGCCAGAAGAGGGCACCAGACCCCTTTACAGATGGTTGTGAGCCACCATGTGGTTGCTGGGATTGAATAATATTTTCTGAAGTTTAAAAGAAAGGCATAGCTATGCATTAGTATTCTTCGGGCACGTTGCAGAGTTTCAAATTTTTCAAAGGTAAACTAAAAAGATGATCTTATAATTCTAGTAGCTGGAAGAACAATCCAATGGAATGAACTCCTCGGTTTGCCAGGTCAGCTGTTAACACAGGTAATTGCTTTGCCCTAAAATGTCATTTACAGATCATCAGGAAAATGGAGAGCTGTATGGGATAAACTCATGCTCGAAGATGACGGCAAGCACTTCTGTGCTCTTCCACTAATGCCAGGTCTCTCAGAGAGAACACTGTAAAACGCGAAGAACACTTGCTGCTCTGCTCATCAACACACTATGAATTCATTAAGGCAGGGCACCACAATTAGGAAGTAGTTTTTCTTTGACGGATTGAACCAGTCACATGTTAAAATACGTGTTTAATTTTTATTTATGTGTATGTATGGGCGCCTGCAGGAATTGATGTGTGCCACATGCCTGTAGGTGCACACAGAGGCCAAAGGGCATCAGATCCCATGAAACTGAAGTTATGTGTGGTTATGAACCTCCTGATATAGGTTCTGGGAACCAAACTTAGTCCAGCCCCTAAATAAATATTTTTAACTTATCATCAAAAACCAGAAGTTATATAGGTTACTTTAATGCATTAGGAAACAAATTTAACTTATTTGTTCAGAGTCTTCTTTACTTCCAAAAACAATCTTAGATATTGAAAACAACTTAAAAATAACTTTATTTTAAAAGTGTGTGTGTGTGCGTGCATGGGTGCAGAAGGAGACAGAACAGGGGCCAGATTCTTTGGAACTGGAGTTACAGGTGGCTGCAAACTCTTGATATGGGTACTAGGAACCAAATGTGGTAGTTAATGGCAGTTGTGAGCCACCATAACTGGGCCTAAGGCTTGTAGAAGGTTGAAAAAGGATCAGTGGTGATTTCAAGGCTAACTTGGGCTGTTCATCAAGTTCCAGGGCAGCCTGAGCTACGTAGACCTTACCTAAAAAATACATACATATAAAAAGATCATTTTTCAGCCCAGTGTGGAGGCAAACGCTTTTAATCTCTGCACTCTAGATGCAGAGGCAGGAGAATCTCTGAGTTTGAGGCCAGTCTGGTCTACATAGCGAGTTTCAGGACAGCCAGGACTACATAGAGAGACCCTGTCTCAAAAAATAAATAGCAGGAACAACAACAACAACAACAACAAAAACAAAAACCTCTAACTGAAAATTGTGAAAATTAGACACAACTCATATAGGCAGGAGCGATCTGGTGACTAAATGTACAGAATAAATTGTAACACAGTCATGCAATGGAAGAGTTCACAGCAATCATCACTACAAAACAAAATACAGATGACTCTCACAGAAATAATATTGAACATGAAGTCAGACACATACTATATGATTCCATTAGATGAAAATCAAAGAGGAAAATTAATCTATGGTGAATAGATCAGGGAGTTACAGAAGAGCTTCTGGGCCATGGTCATGCTCTACAATTTAATCTGAGCCATGATATAGATATGTACCCATTGAGCTGTCCACTTAATTTTATATGTCTCTGTGTACATTACAGAACAACTAGAAAATGAGAGAGGGACAGAATAAAAGTAGGGGAAGAGAGGAGATCAGATTTATTTTATCATACCATTATTTTACACAACATAATGTAATTTGGAAAGCACCAAGAATCAATACTAAGCTCTGGGTCTGTGGCAGCAGCTCTGCTGTTGGAACGCTTGCCTAGCTTGTAGAAAAGGACCAGGTTTGGATCCCCAGCATGGTGACTCAGACCTGGAACCCCAGCAGGAGGACTGGAAGGCCTCAGTCATCTTCAGATACAGAGTAAGTTTGAGGGCAGCCTACACTGTATGAGACCTGGTCTCAAAAAAAAAAAAAAAAAAAAAAGAAAGAACCTGTGGTAACTTCAACAGTTTTTGTTTTGATAGGAGGTCTCAAAGTCCGGCACTTTCAAGCAGTGCAGTGTTTGTTCTTTGGTTATGTCTCCCATCTTGCGAATGATTCATCTCAGTGCGATTTGTCCTCCAACAATAGCAGGCTTTATGAACACAATTAATCAAACCACACACTTAGACCTAGGGACCACTGCCAACGAGCATCAAGCAGAGCACCCTTGTGACATGGCTGTTTTGTGGAAGGAGGAAAAATTAGGTATGGCTTGGGAAAAAAAATTCTCGCAAAGGGTTACTCGGAAGTACATCCTCTGCAAAAGGTGAGTACCTAAATTACATTTAGAAAACTAAGAAGGAATACCTTAGGATTGGAGAGAGGCTCAGCAGTAAAGAGCCCCGGCTGCCCTTGCAGAGGACCCATACATAATTCACAGCCTTTCTTAACTCCAGTTCTAGGGACTATCTTCCTCTGGCCCCTTGGGCACCTGCATGGTACACACAAGTACATGCAGGTAAAACCTGTATGTACACACATAAAATAGCTGTGCTTTAAAAAAATAGCTTTCTATATAATTTTAATGTTTTGTTTTGAAACAGGTTTTTCTGTGTATATTTGGAGCCTGTCCTGGAACTTGCTCTGTAGACCAGGCTGGCCTAGAACTCACAGAGATCCACCTGCCTCTGCTTCCTGAGTGCTGGACTAAATGCATGCACCACTACTGCCAGCCAAAAATAACAGTTTTAGAAGTCAAAATACTGGGACTGTAGAAAGGTGCAGTGGTTAACAGCACTTACTGTTCTTGAATGGGTCCCATTCCCAGCACCCCACATCAGGCAGTCCCCAACTACCTGTGAGTCCAGTTTCAGGGGATCCAATGTCTTCTGGCTTACTTGACACAAAATAGATAGATAGATAGATAGATAGATAGATAGATAGATAGATAGATAGATAGATATAGATATAGATAGTTAGATAGATAGATATAGATAGATAATGTAAATATAAAAAAGTCAAAATACCATAATATAACAGACACCTACTATTCATTAGAGTCAACTAGACTAAAATACACGTCAAAGTACAAAATGTAATTTAAAATGTTTATATCTATAGAAATTTGGAATCAGAAGATGAGACAGAGATAATTAATCATTGTGTGTGTGTGTGTGTGAGAGAGAGAGAGAGAGAGAGAGAGAGAGAGAGAGAGAGAGAGAGAGAGATAGGGTCTCACTATTAACTCTGACTGGATGTGTCCTGGAACTCACTATGTAGACCAGGCTGATCTTGAATTTTCAGAGATCTGGCTATTCTTGCCTGCCCCTGCCTGCCCCTGCCTGCCTCTGCCTTGGCAGGTGCCACCATGACTGGCTCAAAAAATTTTATTTGCAGAGATTGTTTAACTGGTTTGCCTTGAAATTTGAAACAGTATATTTGGGGTTTGGGGTTTTTTAGGTGTATGGGTGTTTTACCTATATGCATGTCTATACACTACGTGCCTGTTTAGTGCCCTCTGAGGTAAAAAGGGGGAAATGCACCCCTGTAATTGTAGTTACAGATGGTTAAAAGATGCTGTGTGGTTCTGAGAATCGAGTCCAGGCTCTTTAGAAGAGCAGACATTGTTTTTGACCACTGAGCCATCCCCAACACCTGGTTTCTATATTTTCAAGATAATACATTAGTTTTGGAACTACTCTACTCAATAAAACATTTAAACTGGAAAAAAATTTAATTTTATAAAAGAAAAAGAAGTTTCAGCCAGGCAGGGATGGCACACACCTTTAATCCCAGCACTTGGAGGCAGAGGCAGGCGGATCTCTGTGAGTTCGAGGCCATCTTGGTCTACAAAGTGAGTACCAGGACAGCCAGGGCTACACAGAGAAACCCTGTTAAAAAAAAAAAAAAAAAAGAAAAGAAAAGAAGTTTCACTCACCATCTGAAGTAATAATATACTGTAGTCAGTGTCCTGAGACTAAGGCCAAATCATAGCTACACATTTTAATTCTGCCTCTGAGCCAAATCAAGAAGCCAGACACACTAATCTTAAAATGGGCCAAGATGTGTCCCAAAGAGGAAATACAGGGCAAGGATCCAACAAGCGTGTGGAGTGTGAAGCACCATCTAATCACTAGCCGTCCAACACAACTCTCACAGGAAGTTATCCTTGGTGAGTATGGACTTGTCACACGGGTCAGCCCAGCACGCGCAAGGCCCCGACGGAGTCTGATCCCCAGTGCTTAAAGAAAAAGGAAAAGCCATGGGTGAAAATTATGCAGGAAGTGTTGGGAAAGAAAATTTAATTTGGAGTGAAATTTAGCACTGTGCTGAGGAGACATAGGTGAGATTAAACAAACCAGCCCCACCGTTAGACAGGGAGAAGATACTGCCACTGTTGCGTTCTCTGCTTAGGCAATGTCTGCCTTCCTTCCTTCCTTCCTTCCTTCCTTCCTTCCTTCCTTCCTTCCTTCCTTCCTTCCTTCCTTCCTTCTTTTCTTTCTTTCTAAGTTGAAAAGTACTAAGTATCTCTAGCTACCATAAAATAAGGAATTCCATGTTTATTTGAAAATTTTATTTATTAAAAATTTATTTATCTAATATGATTTATTTTATGTGTGAGTGTTTTGCCTACATTTTATGCCTGTGCATCAAGTGTGTGCTTGGTGCCCAAAGAGGTCAGAAAGCACTGCATACCCTTGAGCTGGAGTCACAGAGTATGAACCACACTGTGGGGCCTAGGAATTGAACCCACGACCTCTGTAAGGGCACCGAGTGCTCTTAACTGCTAAGCCATCTCTCCAGCGACTCCATTTTTCTCTCAAAGGCACAGTAGTATGCTGATGGTCTCTTTCAGCTAGCTACCCATGTAGTACAGCTCCAGAGTTTTACAAGACGTTAGGACTGCCTATTTATTTTTCAGGTAGGATATCTCTCCATCGCCTGGGCTAGCCTTGAACTTGAGATCCTCTCATTTCAGCCTCTCATTTCATAGAGTGCTGGGACTACAGGTGTGTACCATCTTGCACCATCAAAAAACCAGCTCTTACTCTAATTGCCAGTAAAGTACAGAAAAAAAAAACTGGCTTGAGAAAGAAACTTTTAACTTGATCCATGGTAAAAAGTGTCTGATGGTAGATGTCTTGGCACACTGACTATCGATACCAGAAATAATAATCTAGTGTGGAGTTGAAGCCCCCAACCCTTTCCCCATTTTGGGTTTCATGTAGTCTAGGCTCGTCGTGAACTTCTGATTTGTTTGCCTCAACCTTCAAGTGCTAAAACTATAGGTGTGTTCCACAACACCTATTTGTGCATAGTGCTGGGGATCAAATCAACTGCTTTGTGCATGGCAGGTCCTAGAAGCACAGGGGTGCCATGACTGTGAGGATGGAGAGCTCAGGGATGGTTAGCTGGGGAACAGAGCCTCTTCCTTCTTTCTTGTGCATCTAAGGCAGATTACAAGACCTCAGTGACTATTTACTTGTTTCCTCCCTCGCTTCTGCTTGCATTTGCACGTGGATGTTTCCTCTTTCATAGTGTTACTGCATTTATCTCTGCATTTGTTCTCATGGGTCCTGACGACTAAACTCAGGTCACAGGCCTGGCAGTAAACATCTTTGCTCACTGGTCATTTTGCCTCTTTTAAAAATGATGCTGGGGCCAGGCAGTGATGGTGCACGCCTTTACTCCCAACACTCGGGAGGCAGAGGCAGGAGGATCTCTGTGAGTTCAAGGCCAGCCTGGTTTACAGAGAGAGTTCTAGGCCTGGCTCCAAAGCTATACAGAGAAACCTGTCTTACAAAAAACAAACAAACAAAAATGATGCAGGGAATTATTGAGTATGGGGCACTGTGGTGGTCTGAATAAAAATGGCCCCAAAGGGAATGGCACTATTAAGAGCTGCGGCCATTTGGGGACAGTATGTCACTTGGGTGAACTTCGATGTTTCTCAAGCCAGGACCAGGTCTTTCTCTTCTTGCTGCCTGCAGATTTATATGTAGAACTCTCTGCTACCTCTCCCTCCAGTACCATGTCTGCCTGCATGCTGCCATGCTTCCTGCCATGATGATAATGGACTAAACCTCTGAACTGTAAGTCAATCAAATGCTTTCCTTTATAAGAGTTGCCATGGTCATGGTGTCACTTCACAGTGATAGAAACCCTATCTAAGACAAGTGCTCATCTTTAAATGGGGCATCTATATCACACCTCTTCCTCCCAAGGTTCATTCAGGAATACTGTGGTGGTTTGAATAAGAACAGTACCCCATAGGTCCATATATTTGAATGTTTAGTCATTAGGGAGCGGCACTATTTGAGAAGAATTAGGTGTGACTTTTTGGAGTAGGCGTGGCCTCGTTGGAGGAAATGTGTAGTTGGGGTGAGTTATGAGGTTTCAAAAACCCAAGCCAGGCCCAGTTTCTCTCTCTTCCTGTTGCCTGGCTACCCAAATGTAGAACTCTCAGAAAAGGGGTTGAAAAGATGGTAAAGGCCAGAGGGAATAGATGTCTACATTAAAACAGTTGCAGATACTGCAGCTGTGACAACACTCACAAGACTTGGACAAGACCAAGCCTGCTCTATACCAGCAGGCATCAGGGAGGGGTTCATGGAGTCACGCTCCTCTCTGAGAAGCTACTGGCATTTGATAGTTCCTGAGGACAGGAGAGTTGGTTTTCTTCAAGGATACAGGCCCTACCCATGCTCCTGTAGACAGGCCAGACTCGTGCATATACATGCCGTGCTACATGGACTCTGGGTGTTTAGGGGAGAGAAAGCAAATGAAGTTGGGAAGGAAAAGTGGTAGGGGGATAGGGAATGAATTGGAGGGGAGAGAATGGGAAGTAGATCTAATTCAAATATACTGTATGCATGTATGGGTATTAAATAAAATATCTTTAAAAGGTGGCCTCACTGAAGAATGTTCAGCCCTAAATGGGACATCTATATCAAAGGCTCAGGGATCAACATGGAAGAGGGGTAGGGGAGGCTGTAAAGCCCACAGGTGGTAGAGTGCTTTTGCAAGACAATGCTTTCCAGACACAAGAGGGCAGTTGCATCCACAAACTCACAGTGGCTATGACGTCATACACAAGACCTACACAACATTAAGCTTGCTGAAACTCCAGAATGGGTGACAGAGAGACTCACAAAGTCCCACCCTTGCTGTGGAACTACTGGCAATGGCTGCTGGAGGAGGGGGAACTATGATACTTCTCTTCAACCATTAGGGGCTACTCGCCCTCCAGTAGGTGACTCTACACCCATGGACTCACAGTGGACAAAGTGGTGTGGGGAAGAGCCCCAGAAACTTGGGAAGGAAATGTGGTGAAGGATAGGAGAGGAGTTAGAAGGGAGGGAGTGGGAGGGAGGCGGATGTAATCAAAGCTTATTATATAGATATATGGATTTTCAAACAATAAAAATTTAAAAATGAGTATTTTCACAGAACAAGATATCTGGGCTTATGATATAACTGGGTAGTGGGAGGCATTCCTGCCATGCAAGAGATCCTGGATTTAATATCCAACACAGAGGCTGCTTCATTGTCCTCTGGAACACCATTGAGTGTGTTGTTAAATCTTGCTTTGTGTCAGAGGTTAAACTCATGGGAAGAGGGAGCCTCCGCTTAGAAATTGCCTTTATAAGACTGGCATGTGGGCAAGACTTTGGGCATCTTCTTGAACAACGGTTGATGCATCAGGGCCCATCCCACGGTAGGCAGTGCCATCTCTGGGCTGGTGGTTCTGGGTTCTATTCAAAAGCAAGCTGAGCAAACCATGGGAGGAAGCCAATAAGCAACACTCCTCCATGGTCTCTGCTTTAGTTCCGGCCTCCAGGTTCCTGCTCAAATTCCTGACCTGTCTTCCCTCAATGATAAAGTGTGACCTGAAAGTTATACGATAACAGTTTTGCTCCACAGGTTGTTTGTTAAGTATTTTATCACAGCAATAGAAGGTAAATTAAGACATAATTCTAAGCAAAAGGGACCCTGATGACCACCATGAGCAGTCAATGCTCTCCAAGCTCTTCCCCAGTAGAGGAGATGGGCTGTGCTGGGTTCAATAGCTGCTTGGTGTCTGCATGGAAGACACTGCACATCTACACATAGAAATTCAGATTATGAACAGGGAGGAAATGTGGTGTGTGTATGTGTGCAAGTGTGTGTGTGTGTGCTTGTGTGCATGTGAGGGCAATGCTGATCAGCTACACACAGGTACTAGTTGTATAAACTCATTAGTTAGACCGTCATGACTACATGGCTCTAAGTGGTGTACACATGGCTGGAAGATGGGGAAGACACACATGCAAAGCAGCAGGAAGAAGTTCTGGCAGAACGTGAATAAAAGCTGAGAACATAAAGGCGCAATCAGAATGAAAGCATTGCTTCCAGTGGCAGCCCCATGGGGTGTCCAGTCACACTGGCATTGTGACCGATCACACAGCTTCATGCTACAGCCTCATTAGGAGTCCAGTCCAACCAGCATTATTTGTTTTGTTCTATGGTCTTAAAGGAAATGAAACCCAGCCTTCCAAAACTATTCTCATTCTAGATGGTTTCATTTACACATTTGCATTTCTAAAAGAATTGATACTTTATTCTATTTGATTCAAATGATTGCTTATGCAGAGAATAAGTATGAAATGTGGCATTTATAGAAAGCTCAGACATGAATGTTAAAGTCAAGAGAGCTGGTTGTGGTCTCAGATCTGCCACCAGGCAGCCAAGTACACTTGGGAAGTCCCTTGAGGGCATCCGGTTCTCAAGTCTGACTTGGAAGGGCATGTGACTCTTAGCTGTGACTACCACCTTGGGAAATAAATCAAATGCAGACTAGACTTTACAGCACATCTACCAAATTTGAATCTCCAGAGGTGGAGCAAGAATCTGCTTCCACTGTCCATGTGATTGTGATCTGGACACAAGATTTGATGGCCTCTTCCTACACCTTGAAAAGCCCCATAACACTCTGAGCCCATGATTAGTCTGAGTTGAATCCACAGCATCCTTTCAAAAGGATGTTGACTAGAGTCTGGCTGCCCGCGGTTACGATCTGCCTTCTATGGGCACAGACTGGGATTTCCCGATTGAACTATATGGGTGTTAGTAATTGACAGTAAGCAGGTTACCTAATAGTAATAAAGTGTGGTGCTTTAACTGTGAGCTTCATTTGCAACGTGGTTAACCCATGGACTCAAGGACAATTATTTACTGGGTCACATTTATTGTTAGCAGTTTGTGTGCGTGTGTGTGCATGTACATGTGCGTGACCTAGGGCTTCATTCATATTAGGCAAGCACTCTAACACTGACCTACACTCCAATCTATTGTAAATGGCTCTTGTTGTGTATACATTTTAAGCGAGTTTTACTGTGTTGCTTAAACTGATCCTGAAGTCGTGGGCTCTAGTCATCTTCCTGCCTTAGCCTCCTGTGTAATATGCCATTTCACTCAGCTTAATCAAAAGTATATGTATTATCAAAAGCCTCTATTAGCTTCTGCACACAGGTGACAGAGAAAACCTCGTAAATGTTAACTCAGTATTGGCACAAATGTTAAGAATAAAACCTAAACTTTACCAAAAAAATGAAACGATCATCCTAACATGGCACACCTGCTTTTCCTCAGCATCAGGAGCAAACAATAGAAAGACAGTTTTTCATTCTGTGGTACTGAGGAGCCCACAGTATGGAGCATGCTAAGCAAGCCCTCTAAAACTCAACTGCACTCTTGGCTCCAAAAGATTTTTAAAACAGACCTCACCTTTATGACGCTGAAGGAACAGGAATTGGATCCTGTGCCAAGCATTCCAAATGACTGCACAGATATTTCAAAACCTATGACACCAGACACCGAATGCTGGTCTGATTCTTCCTGGGAAATTATTTATCTCCTAATATGCTTTCATAACACTTTAGAGAACTTCCTTCCTTACCATTTCTAACATGAGCGTGGTCCTCATGGATGCTACTCCCTCTAAAGTGCTGTGTCCTTGGTGTGGCCTGCAATTAGGCCCTGCAGTTTTGACTACTGACTGCTACCCGTGGACTGCTGTCAACAGCCCTTTCTGCAATGCCCACGCCAAGCCTCTCAGATCTAATAGGCATGCTGCAGCCTGCCCTACCCTGGGTGCTACATGCCACTGTGTTGAGAAGTCGGATAGGCCATCCCTGAAGCTGAGGAGGGCTCTCTCATTCCAGTTCCTTCCTCAGTTCCTGGGTGATGTTTCCTTCTAGGAATGTATCTCTCCCATCTGCTGCCTTACAGACAGCAGTCTGGATGCAGTGCTGGCTGTACACTGCAAAAAAAAAAAAAAACCCGACTGCTGCTGTCTGTGCCCTGGTCCATGCAACTGGGGACATCCAGACGTCCAACCTCTTAGTGCTACTTTGACTATCTTGGTGTGTGGGTCCTCTGGTTCTTCTCCCCCAGGGGTGTCATAGCTCTGAGCTCAGCACTCTTTCCTACCTTCAGCTGCTTCTGTCCTAATGCCAAGAACTTTCTGTCATAACAAGAAAAGATACTAAGAACTTGACTTGCCCTTCAATCGCCCCTATAACAACTAGTTATCTTCTAGACCAATAGAACCTGGAGAGAGACCACTAAGAATAAAGGTGTATGCCACCACCGCCCGGCTACTAAGAACCTTTTATTCCAATGAGAGAAGCGAGCTATAAAGAGGTAACATGGTTTACGTAAATGACAAAGCCAGAAATCACTGAATCAGAAACAGAATTAAAATAGTTTTGTCCAAAAGGTCAGTGCTGAAAACTCTCAAATCTATTAAAGAAAGCAGGATGATTTTATATTATATACACAAATATATGTGTATCTTATACACATACACACTGCTTATATTTGTAGGTTGTGTGTAGATATGCATGCTGTCATGTGTGCCGCAGGAATGTGTGTACAGTTGCATGAGCAAATGTGTGCATGTTCTTGTCGAGGCTCAAGGTTGATCGGTATCCCCTGCCATTGCTCTCCACCTTCTGCATTGAAATAGGCCTCTCTGAATTTAGAGATTGACATTTTGCTAGTCTGGGTAGTAGCTTGCTCTGGCATTTCTGTGTCTACACCTTCTTTTGCACTGAGATTATAGGTGATCCACCATACCCACCTGGCTTCTTTTATGGATTCTGGAGACCTCAATTCCATTCAGTCTTCACACTTGCATGACAGGCTTTACAAGCTGAGCTATCCCCCAGCCTGAGAATGCATTCTGCCTTCTTTCCCATGCAATTGCCCAGATTGTTCTTGCCTCCACTGGGAGTAGCCATGATTACAGGTGTGGGCTACTGTACCTGGATCTACTTTTTTTTATTTCTGACTCTTCACCATCAGTAAGATCTTCTGTGCATCAGACAGGAATGGATTGCCCCAACATACGCTTATGATATATCTAAATTAATATAATGGAGATTAAATATAAGGACACAAGAAGTTCATCGAAGCACCATTCATTTTTGAAGCTCCTTCCCATTATCTATATGAGTAAATGCATAGCTTTTGCAGCTTTCTTTTCTATTCTATTATCTTCCAAGATAGATTAGGTTTCTACTTAAAAGAAGTGTTCAAACTCCAACCCTGTTCAGTTATTTCATGACTCTGATGACCCCCTACTTTTTCCCAAGGGTCATTTCCATGATAATGCTGGAAATAACAATCAATAAAACCGATTTAGTTTTCATCTATGATAGGTATTGTTGCTTATTTCATTTATAATACCACAAATTTTCCAATAACATTATATATGTGTTTGTGTGTGTGTGTGGTTTGTATTTGTGTGTGGTGCATGTGTGTGTGCAATTCTGAAGGATTTTTTCAGTACTGAGATTTGAAAGGCCCTCACAGCGCCTCTGCCCGCACTCTGCTCCTGAGCTGTCATTAGGCCTTTTTCACTTTGTATTTGATACAGAATCTCACGACTTTGTTGATAATGGCCTTCAACTCACTCAGTCTGTGACCTGATAGACTTTGAATTTCCAAACCTCGTGCTTCAGCCTCCAGAATGGCAGAGATTTGGGGCCTGTGCCACCACTGTTGGCTAAGATCGGAGGATTTTAAGATTACTTAAACTGTTATTTTAAAATATTGAATTTGTTCTTCTTAAAACAAAATAAAAAAATAAAGTAAAATGAATCCCAGGGCTTCAAATTTCTGTCCTAATTATTTCCTTAAATACCTATTAGTTACCTAATGTGTCTGTACACAGGTGGAGGACTGAAATACACACGTGGTGACGGAAACATACCATCCCCTACTCACTCCTCCTACACTTATTAGCAGCCATCAGACTCATCCAAATGGCTACCCCAGGGCCCTCGGACCCACCTCCAAGTTCATATGCATAGGAGAGATTAGATTCCAGCTACTTTGGGTTTCTCTTTCTCACCCAGGCCTTGATCACTGAGTTTCACAATCCCTGTGCAAGTTGGTGCTGCCCTGCTGGTCTATACTCTTGGCATTTGGAAGTGTAATAGAAAGTTCAAGGTCATTTTTAACTACAGAAGGAATTTGAGGGAAACAGGGTTACATGAAGTCCAGTCTCCAAAAATAATAAAAATAAAAATAAAACCAGAATGCCTTGGGAATTTAAACAGCAGCCCTTTGAAACCGCAGGACCTTCAATCTCCCCAGCAACAAACTGGAAAAACCAACTTAATGCAAGAGCTACAAAGTGATCTCCAAGCTTTCTGCCCTCCACTGGCTTGTCTTGCACAGTTGAGGCCCAAGCTCTTGAGAGGTGATGGGCATGATTTACAGTAACACCACTAAAAATGCTAAACCAGGAAGAGTAAGAATTACTACGGGGGCATTTGAAACTGTCAACATTTGAGCTTTTTAATGGACTTATCTACTCTTACCTTGTAGTCCACCGGGGGTTGAAACTTACTGTGTAGCTAGGCTGACCTGAACGTGCCATCTTCTTCTTCCAGTCTCCCAAGTGCTGGGATTTCAGGTGTACACCAGCACGCCCAGATCTGACATTTGAATTCACTAAATATGTGTTCAGCGCTATTCCGATTCTACTTATGGAAAGTCTGGAGTTGTGCTAAGTACACTATCTTGCTTACAAATTGTCGTGTGCTGTCTGGGCACACTAAGAAGTGACTCTGGAAGCAGACTCAGCCCTCACCACTTTAGACCCAAGAATGTTTATGTCAAACGTCATCTAAAACCCCTGTGCAGAGTCAGGCTGACTCTTGGCTCTCTGTAAGAGGCAAACAAGAAAAACAGCAAGTAATCCAAGAGTAGAAGTATTGGTGCCACTGATAAAGTAAACCATTTCCAAGAAAGGTCACTGGTGCTTGTCCTGTGATGTAATAATGACCACAGTGTGGCTGGAGAGATGGCTCAGGAGCTTAAAAGTACTTTCTGCTTTGTCAGGGGATGAGAGTTTGGTTCCTACTACCCATGCCAAGTGGCTCACAGGCACTTGTAACTCTAGCCCCACCAGGGGACCTGACACCCTCTTCTGGTTTTCCTGGGCACCTGCATGCACACACACACACACACACACACACACACACAGCCCCTGTCTCTGTCACGCATAAGAGAGCACACACACAGACACTCTGTCTCTGACGGTCTCTCTGTCTCTCCTCCCATCCCACCACTCGCCACAGGAGTAAAAATAAAATAAATCTTAAAAATGCATATAATGAAACAATGGAAAAGTAACCCAGAGGCTCAGCCATGGAAGGGGCTCTGCCAGGAACTCTGAGTGGGGGAATTTCAGCACAACTTCCCAGTCATTTAGGCGGGGAGATAAGCGTCTAATATAACGATGTTATCTATCTGCAGCTTACTCCTTGTTCTTTCCGTTGGAGCCTCACTTAAAGGGGTGATCTGCTCCACCCAGGGCTCCTGATCCAGCTGGCTGCCTCACTGGGGCTTCCCCACTGAATTTCAGGTGAACATTTGTAAGTTCCCAGTTGATGATGTCAGCTTTTGTTTGCTCTCTCCATCAGCCACTCAGTCTTCTCTCTGTCTCTGTCCACTCAATTGAGGATGCTCTGCTATCTGCTGCTTCTCTCTAGCTGACACTCTATTTATTCTGTGTTCTTGCTCATTCAAAATGGAAAGCCTGTCTACTGGAGGTCACTCTCGACCGTATAGACACTGAAGTTAGTGGGGGCACATTTGCAATCCGGTGCTGGGGAGGCTAAGACAGGAGGACTGCCAGTTCAGGGCACGGCTATGCTGCAAAGCAAGACCCTGGCTCATAAAAGAAAAGAAACCAACCTCCCCGAAAATGCAAGTTAAGATTCAAACATAAAGTTCTGGTCAGAAGGTTGCCGCTGAGGCAACAGTTTTGTGGGTTTTGTTCCACTGAAGGCCTCTGTGTCATGGAAGGGAAAACTCCAGACATGGAAATGCCTAGGAGCAGTGTATCTCTTTTTTTTTTTCTTTTCTTTCCTTTTCTTTTCCTTTTTCTTTTCTTCATTCTGCCCTTTCCTTCTTCTTCCTCATCTTCATTCTTTCTTTTTTTTTTCCTTTTTAAAGACACACTCTTGCTCTGTAGGTTTGGTCCGGAACTTGTTGTGTAGACTAGGCTGGCCACCTGCCTTCTGGAGGTGGGGTTAAAGATATGAGCTACCACACCCATTGGAACAAATATGGCAAGTGCTTGAGGATTCAGTGGCCAACGAGGTGTTACTAACACAAATTCACCATTTTCTACAAGTACATTTTTACTTCACTAATCAAATAAAGCTTCTCCAGATCCATCCTGAACTTCATCATTTAATTCTCGTAATTTTACCCATATGTTAAGGTGGGGGTGGTGCTGCAGGAAGAGGAAGACGGACACAGTCATGGGCTTGTGAGACAGTTCATCAGGGAAAGGCATTGGCTTCCAAGCATGACAACAGGAGTTCAGCTCTCCACGCTCACACGGTAGAAAGAGAGAATGGATTCCTGCAAGTCATCCTCTAACCTTCACATTCACAGAGTGGGATGCACACACACACACACACACACACACACAGAGAGACAGAGAGAGACAGAGAGTCAGAGAGAGACAGAGATGAGATAGAGGGACAGAGTTGGTGAGACACACTAATAGATCTGTTAGACTGCAAAACTCTTTTCTCTATTTTCTCATGAGATCTATGTGAAGCAATACCGAGGAAGCACTAGATAAAACTCTGGAGTCCTGGGATATCATCTTGACTCTCTGAGTGTCACGGCCAAATTCCTTAACCTGTGAAACAGACCACCAAACCAAGAACCTTCTGGGAATATCTAGGAATTCCATGAGCTTCCTGTGAGCCTTGAAGGAAAGGTGACCTCATGGTCCTGGTGGAAGGTGAATTGTACAATTACGTATCCAGCAGTCATGGTTCCCCCACACAGTTGGCACTGTGGTTTGAACATCAAGTGTTGCTCACTCTCACAGGGTTGTGTGTTGAACTTGGCCTCTGGTTAGTCCTTTGGAATGTGGGTGAGTCTTGGGGGTTATAGCCTAGCACCACTTTGGACCAGAATGCCTTCTTCCTGATCCACCTACACAATGTGACCAACTTCTAACTGGTCTCTTCCTGATCCACCTGCACAGCGTGACCAGCTTCTAACTGGTCTCCTCTAACCTCTGCTGGCACACATAGGACATATACCACACACACATATGCACACACAAGAAAAACAGTTCTTTTGAGGGGAAGAAGGCTTAGAGAGTCATGTGACTCAACAGCGACACCCCCCACATTTCCACATTCACCTCTGTAACTATAAGTTTAGTCTCTTCTGCCATCAGTGGTTACTAGTAAGTGAAAATAATTTTGTATAATGAATTTTAAAAGTATTATACTTCCACAGACCTATATTAGATTAAAACTAAAGTAATTCATTTCCATGGGCATGAAATAAAGCAAACAATGTCCCATATAGATCATGAATACATGTATTCATATGTATACACATATACAGATATGTGTGTGCACATATACACATGTGTGTTGTAACAGACTAGGACTTTTAAGTAACCTCTTGAGTCCTAGGGTCTCAATAGTCCACATGGTCCAGCTCCTGTCAATGAACACCTAAGCAAAGCAGAGGTAACTTGTGATTTAAAAGTTCTCTGAGATGCTAAACAGACCCAGTAAATTTGTTGATTGCTGCGGAGTTTGTTTTAGAAAAACCGTAGATGGCGAATCAGAGCTGATTCTGATGCAAAATCAAACGAAGTTGGCTGCCTGCATCGTGCTCCGTGCCTCCTTTTAAGGCTTAAAAGGACATTGCTCACATGTGCTCACAAATCCTGACAGTGCTTTCACCAAGGGGATTTCTGGAGCCAACATGCAGAAGCATAAGAACAATGCAAGTCTACACAGAGGACTTTAAACATGGATGCGCAAGCCACCCACGAACAAGAGGGAAAACCCAAGGAGACTTACCAGAAAAGCCACAAAGGTAGCTGCAGTGACTAAATCAATAACATTCAGAGAAAATTTAAAAACCTGAGAATATTTTCCCTGGAAGAGATCCAACTCAGCTTTTAGGTACAGGTGCTGAAGCAATTGCCTCTTCTCCCTGTTCCAAAAGAATTTGCTTATCCCTCTATCCTACCCAAGTACTTAAATTCAAACCACACAGTTTTTCACCAGCATCAGCTCAGACCTGAACTAAGTTAACTCTATGACCTGACTCTGAGTTGTCTTTCATCCTTCAGCACTACAAAGCTTCAAAGCAGAAATACACCAAAAAGAGCACAGCACTTAGATTATGTCAGCTAGAATCACAACGGGGGCCAGATGGCACCCAACGGAGATGACCAAAAGGGTTCAAAAAACACAGTTTACAGGTGAGGGAAAACAGATAAAAAATGACAGGGTTCCTGAGCACTCCACAGTAGGAAGCGATTACTATCCCTAGGCAGAGGCAAGGGGAAGGGAGCAGTGCTGGAGTTGGCAAGTTCCCAGCTAGAGGCACGGTCCACCCATTGGAAGCTGTAGTCTTAAGATGCCAGAGATCACTATGCTTATGGAGGCACTAGTGGACAGCTCCGGAATTAGTCTAGATGTTCACTCAGATAAATGGATGAAGAAAATGTCGCGTACAGATTCATGTTCAGCCACAAAGAAAAATGAAAGGGTGACATTTGCAAGAGAAATCTGGCATCTCTCAAGCTTCTCTACATATAGAGATCTATATAAGCATCTTTAAGAACTTAAGCACTCACAAGGTTCAGCCCAGTCAATGTATCTTTCAAATGAAGACAATTCTCAACCTTGTAACAAATTCTAACAACTTAAAATAACTCAAGACTTGAGGTGTGTGTGTGTGTGTGTGTGTGTGTGTGTGTGCATGCGTGTGTGCACACACTATCATATATGCACATTGAGATAGGGTCACTCTATGTAGCCCTGGTTGTCCCAGAACTCTGTGTAGTAAGGCTAGCATCAAACTCAAGAGATCCTCCTTTCTCAGCCTCAGGAGTGCTAGGATTAAATGTGTTTGCCATCATACCTGTATTAGTTTCTTCCCCTTCTCTTATCCCTACTCTTCTGATGTTATAAACACAACTTAACTTGCCACAGGTATTCTAACACTTCATGCAAATATAAATGAAGCCCCAGAGCATGTGTATGTGCATATGTCTGTTTACATACAAACATATGCTGTGCACATGTGTAATCTGTCTTTGGAGAATATATAGCTGTGTTTCTAGTCATGCCCATGTGCACCTGCACAGACATCACCTGCAGTCCCCTGGAGCTCCTTTGGCTGGAGAACTCGAGAGCTACAAATCCTTTGTCTCCTCTGAAGTCTACATCCTTAGTCCTCAGTCTCTTGCACACATTTAAATATGTTCTCCCTTTTATCATAAAGGTGAGTGTGGAAACACTTCTTTGATTTAATGGTGGACATGGCAGCTTCTCTGGAAGGAAGATGGGCTTTGCGGTTGTTTCCTATAGAGCCTGGAGTGGTTCACCACCCCACAGTGCACCCTAGGGCTCAGCACACGGCAAGTGTTCACCATGTTTGCTCAGTGAAAGACTTATAGTACCACACTCAAAGACACTGTCACGGAAGACCGTATAACACAGAGCATGATGCACTCAAGAGGCAGAGGCAGAAGGATTGCCATGAATTCAAGATCAGCCTGGGGTATATAGTAAGTTCCAGGCCATCCTGAGCTGCAGAGTGAGACCCTATTTTAAACAAACAAAAACAAATAAGTGACAGTGTATATGGGGGTAGGAGAATTGAGGAAGGCAATCAATGCATGAAGAAAAGAGACAGGGAAAGGAGGGGAACACAAAGTAAATAAATAAAGAGGGGCCGATGAACTGGCTCACCAGGTAAAGGTGATTGCTACCAAGCCTGATTATCTGAGTACAATTCCTAGAACTCACACAACCAGTAGAAAGAGAAAACCAACCCCTACCTCAAGCTGTCATTTGACCTTTGTGACACACACACATACAGCTCAAATAAATATTGTTTTTAAAGTTTAAAGGTTAAAAAAATATGAAGAAAGAAGAAATGTTCTATCAAGACACTTTGGGGACAGGAGAGATGGCTCAGTGATTAAGAGCACTTGCTGCTCTTACAGAGGACCTGGGTCCCCACATGACAACTCACAACTGCTTGTAACTCCACTTCCAGGGCATCTGACCTTCCTCTTCTGGCCTCCTCAGACACCAGGTAGGGACATGGTGTACAGACACAGAGAAAACACTAATACACATAAAATAAAAATAAATCTAGGAGCAAAATTTGGACTTGATGAGGTTTCAAAAGAGGGGCACAAAGCAGGGTGGTAAGGACAGAATGGGACGTGAAGGGTTAACTACCTACAAGCCTCATGTGGTCTGTGATGCTCCAGGAGAGGACCACTGACTTGACTGACAACACTGTGGAAGCTTCTGGTAAGATCATGTATCAAACCCTCTGGTGTCCACCACTTCCTGACAACATAGGAACTGTCCTGCTGATGGACTCTTCTGTCCCCAACATCCTCCTTCTTGTCCTCTACGACCCTCACATCACAATGTGTGCTCAGTATCCACTTCCTTAGAAGACCTAAGTCTCTTCAGCTGTTTGGATTAAAAAAATAATTCAGCTTCTGGAGATATTTATCTGTTTCATTTTTTTCCCCAAGTTACTAGGGGTGGATCTGGGAGGAGTTGGGTAAAGGGAGTGAATATTAAAATCCATGTATGAAATTCTTAAAGAATGAGTAAAATATTCTTAAAGATTTTAAAAATAAACATTTAAAAATATACATAGAAATAAATTGTCATTTGTTCACATAGCTTTAAAAGTTTGTCACACCAGGCACGGTGGCTCACATCTTTAATCCCAGCACTCAGGAGGCAGAGGCAGGTGAGTCACCATGAACTAGAGGGCAGCCTGGAATCCACAGTGAGTGTCAGGCCAGCCAGGGCTTCATAGTGAGATCCTGTCTCAAACAAACAAATAAAATAAGACAAAAGTCTGTCGTCGTACAGGTGGAAACAGGAACTGAGCACCAGCAAGCATTCAGGTTCTTTGTTCCCGAATTGTGCACATTACAACCAAGGGCCTCAAGCTCCTGTTGCCCTAACTTCCTAGTCAATATGGCTGCCCTGTGGACTGTGAGCAAAAGTAAATCCTCAAAAAAGAAATCTACCAAATACACAAAAACCCACAGTTTAAGTAAACGGGCATAAAAAATGTAATTATTTCAAGATTTTTTTTTTTTCTGAGAAATGATTTCACACTGTAGCCAGGTTGCTTGAACGCCAGCAATCTTCTTGTCTCACCCTTCCATGTGCTGGAACTGTGAGCCTGTGCCACCATGACCAGCTACTTGAAGGATTTTTATACACCCACTTTTATCAAATGATCCACACCTTCCAAGTCAACAGAATCTTCTACACATGTGGACTTGGGAGGGCCCACGATTTCCTGCCTCTTTCAAAGGATGGCCGAGCATGTGCAGAGTATCTCCAAGTCGACAGTATTTCCTATCCACGTGTACTTTGGAGAGTACGCAGTGACTCTGGCAAAGGGTGGCCAATCCTGTGCAGAGCCAACACCCTCAACCTCCCTTCTAGATTCTTCACATATGCAAAATTATCAGAAGCAACAAGTTTAGTTATCACTCCAGGGTCGGAGTCAGCGATTTTCCTCGAACCACCTGTCACAGGTGACCAGGAAAGAAAGATAACCCATGATTTTCCAGAGCATGTGAATGTTTTCTCCCTGAATAGTTCCCTTTTCTACAGGGCCCCATAATAGTTCCCTTTTCTACAGGGCCCCATAATGTTCAGACTGTCAAAACAGAGAAACTCTCTTTCCTGGGTTTTAAAGGTAAAAAGAGTAAATGGTACCTCGATTTCTTCATCCTCCTTTTTTTTTGAGACAGTTTCATGTAATACTGTCTGTGTCTCTAACTCACTATGTAGCAAAAGATTACCTAGAAGCCCTGATTCTCCTGCCTATACCCCCATCTCCAATGTGCTGGGATTCCAAGTATGCATCCCCATGCCAGGCTAGATAGTTCTCCTCTACCTCCTATGCACAAACACCCTCCAGCAACAACCTGGCCAGTAGGCTAATTTACTTTCCCAGTGATGTGGTGAGAAGAGCTTGAGTTCAGGTACCACAAAGAATCGGGTTCAACTATCGTGTTGCACTTATTCATTTCTTTCAGATTCTGTTCTCTCAGAAGCCAGTGTAAGACTGAATGGCCCGCTTTGCACAGGTTAAATAACACACTGCACTGGAAAGTAACCGTCTTGTAGCAAGCACTCAGCATCTGGACATGCCCCTTGGCCTATTTCTTTCTCTTTTCTCTTTGTTTGTTTCTTTGTTTTAAGACAGGGTCTATGTCGGTCTGGCTGGCTTCAAACGCACAGAGTCTGCCTCTGCCTCTCAAGTGCTGTGAGTAAAGGCATGCACCACTACACTTGACTAACCTATTTCTTTCTGTCCAAAGTTCCTATGCTTATTAATTATAGGAAAACTGATAATTATCTGGCTGAAAAAAATTCTTTCTACATTATCCTAATGTCATGTCTATTTTCCTCAGAAAACATGTCTAAATCCAACTTATTGTCACTTTTGCCCATTGTTGATCATGATGGCATTAGGAAAGAAATTTGAAGCTTCATGTTGGTGACACATGTCTGAAACGCCAACACTTGGGTGGTGGAGGCAGGAGGATCGGGAGTTCATGATCAGCTTCATATTAAGTTTGAGGTCTCTGTGGGACCCAGGAGACCCTGCTCAAAATAAATAAGTAGTGTGCGTGCGTTCCTCTTTAACTTCTGTAGGCCTTGTGATGAGTGGAACTGGGGCCCAGGCATGTTTACACTCAGAGAAAGGCAAGCAGCAAGCCTGTGTCAGCAGGGGCGACCATGCAGATAGCCCCTGAGGATGTTCCCTGCCTACCCCCTCAAAAGTTATGATTCATAAGGGAATGGCAATCCCCTCTGAGGCATTTTTTAAAAAGAGCTTAATAAAAATTAACGTACTGAGAAGGGTACAATTAACTCTTAACAATGCAGGAATGCCAGGACATCTAGAAACTTGCTATGGAGTAAGATCAGGACAAGCTTAGCTTGCAAACTGCAAGAGTCAACTTTGAGCAAATTCCAGGCATTCTATCGCTCATGCTTTGCTTTCATCTTGAATATCCAAAATCTTGCTTTCAGACCAGCCTGTTTGAACATGCTTACCAACATACAGGAATACAACGCTTGTTTCCATTCAAAGATGATCCCATGAAAGACTTCTGATCAATAATTGTCTAAGGTCCCAAACTTGTTTTGGAGCCCATTTGAAAACCGAGTATCTTTGTACCCTGCCCTTGCAGTAATTGCATTTTCTTGGTTTAGAGACAACAAAAATTTTCAGGAGAGTTAACAGCTGGGACTCAAGCGAACATTCATGAAGCAGCAGAGCCAAGTGTGGCTGGCAAGCTTCAATACACAGGCTTGAAAAGGCCTGCCCATGTAGTCACGTGGCACACAGATAAAGAAGGCGCTTCGACTTGGGTGTAGACAGGTGCTTCTATCGAACTTCTATCGCGGATACAAAAGCAACCAAACCGGGCATTCACGGGTTATTTATGAGTCCGTCATCATCATGAGAATGTTCAAACAACAAATCATAAATAGAATACGGTATGCTACTGACATCAAACCCTACAAAGGGAGTTCCTGCATATGGCATAGAACAATTCAGGTTGACTCCATAATTGTAATGACAGTTTATCACTTTAAAATCTGTTTGTGACCTGGCATGGTTGTGTATACTTTTAATCCCTGTACTCAGGAGGCAGAGGCAGGCAGGTCTCTGTGAGTTCAAGACTAGCATAGTCTATATAGAGAATCCAAGGTCAACAGCCAGAACTACATAGAAAGACCCTTTCTCAAAGAACCAATAAACAAACAATTAACTAATCAAATCTGCTTGTCGGCTGGAGAGATGCCCAGTTGCTAAGAGCTTGCATTGCCCTTGCAGAGGACCTGAGTTCAGTTCCTATCACCCACATCCAGTGGCTCACAAGCACCTGTAACTCTATCTGGGGATTTGATGCCCTCTTCTGACCTCCACAGGCGTTGAATCCATGTACAAACACACATAGAGACACATAATTTAAAATAAAACAAACACTTAAAAATAAATTTAAAAAATCTGTTTGTATAGATTTTTTTTTGTGCAGTGTGTGTTAGGTTAGTTCACTATGGTGACAGGGAAGGGACTACTTAGCAGAAACTCTGGAAGCTTTGACCATGTCAGAAACCAGTCTACATAGCAGACATCTGTTAGCTATGAGTGACCCCCAACTAGGGGCCAGTCTTAGAGTTGCCGGTTATGGAATAAGGGGAAGGTTTCCAGGGGCATGGTTACCAGAAGTAGGTGAATGATTTGAGCTCTGTCAAAGGTGACATGGGCTGGGAGTGGTGGTACAGCCTGTCACCCAAGAGACCCCGGAACAGAGTAAAAACCAAAGCCTGATATTTAGTTCTGCTTCCTCTCTTCATGTTTTCTTCTCTGAACTTTAGTTTCCTTCTCCACCCAAGGGTGTGGGCTTCGCAGGGCCATCTGAGCCTCCATGGGATGATGTAGCAGTGGGGTTGATAATCTGACAAGCATAGGGTCAACCTAAGGAGGAGCCTGTACTTGGCTGATGAGTCCTCAGACATACATCAGGTAGAAAATTCACCATGCAGAGATCTGCAGCTCCCTGCGCTTGAGTGCTAAGGCAGTTCTTGAGAAATCATGATATCCCTACCTGGCCTAGCACCCACTACAAATGTAAAGAATCCTCTGAACTTGCATTCCTCAGCCTGTGCCCTACTGCCACAGAGAAAGGCTGGGCTCGAAGACAGGTTTGCCTCTTGGTGATACATACTGCTTCCTGAAGGCTGGGCCAGGGGTTCAAAGAAAGGATCCAAACACAATATTTCCACTTATACATACAGCAATTTCTAAAGATGTTTATTTTTATTGTATGTTTATAAATGTCTTGCCTGTACATATGTCGGTGCATCTGTGTGTCTGCAGCGCCTTTGGGGGCCAGAACACAATGTCACCCTAGAACTGGACTTACAGATAGTTGTTAGCCACTCTGTGTGTCCTGCAAACCAAACTCCAGTCATCTGCAAGAACTTCAGGGCTCTTAATGTGTAAGCCATTTCTCCAGCTCCTACGCTTCCTTTTCTGCATTAGCCAGAGGCACAGCACATACTCAGCTATAGCTTGGTGGGAGAAGCCAGCATTACTGTGAATGGGATTTTGGGTTTTACTTACATAGCTGGGCCTCTTCATAATTTGTCAGAATGCTGCTCTAGTGTGAGGGGATAACTTCCACTGAGTAGCCCATCCAGAATACAGCTCACACACATATGATCTGCTTTGGAAGGCAGAGGCAGTAGGATCTCAAGTTCAAGGCTTGCTAGAGATACAGAATGGATCAAGACCACCCTGGGCAATTCAATGACATAGTCTCAAGATTAAAACAAACACAAACAATAATTTTTTTTTTTAAAAAAAAAAACCTTTAAAAACCTACAGAAGCGGCAAAGGAGGAAAAGAATTTGCTGCCAAACCTGGTGACCTGGCTCAATCCCTGAACCCCATATAGTGGAAGGACAGAGAAAGTGATTTTGATTTTTAAAAGTTACCTTCTGAACTCCATAGACATCCACACATACAGTCACACACATTGTCACACACACACACACACACACACATACACATAATTAAATAAGATGTAATTAAAAATTATCTATGTGGTAAAGTTCAGTGGTACAGTGTTTGTTTAGTATGAGAGTTCCTGGGTTCAATTCCCAGTACCACACAAACACACATGAAAATGCAAAGTACAAACTCATACTTCAGTGCCCTCTGGGTAAAACACTAGAATTATTTATTTTAAAGTGAACGTGGGAAAGATGTATGTTGATATGCCAGGCATTTTGATTATGAATATAAAATTTGGTCTTAGTGGTGATTTTTTTTTTAAGATTGAACCCAGAGCCTCACCCATGCTATATCCTTAGCCATAATATAGATTATGCATTAGCTCATCATTTGGGAGCTGAGGATTGATGTGAGATTCTCCTGTGTATGCTGTGAATACCACTGGTTAATAAAGATACTGTCTTAGGCCTGTGATAGGGCAGAAGAGTAGAACTAGGTGGGGAAAACTAAACTGAATGCAGGGGGAAAGGAGACAGAGTCAGGGAGAAGCCATGGAGCCGCCTTCTTACTACAGAGGATTGCAAAGGCCAGACTGAACAACATAGCTTCTGTCTAAAACAGATAGAGAAACAAAAACAAATGAAAGGAGGTGCAGACAAAGCCAGACCCTCCCAGCAGGAGCTTTCAAGAGATCCAGACAGCAATTCAGCAGAGCACTCCAACGTCCAGACTCCTGAATTTCCAGTCAATGGTTCTGTAGGGGCATCACTTTAACCTGCTCCTTCCACCAGGGCTTTGATGTCAGTTTGCCACATTCTAAGCTTTATTCTAGGTGCCAAAATGTGAAGCGAGAACTGAACCAGACCCTGGGTCTGACAGCTGGAGCAAAGCATGACTGTACAACCCTGGGTATGTGCCTTGTGGTTCCAAGAGCCACTATGAAATAAAGATCTCAGGCTCTTCTTTAGATCTGGGATTGAATATAATTGAAGGCAGTCATAACTCGAAGAAGATGTGGAGCCTTTCATGATTTGTATATCAGGGAATAAAAATCTCTCATGAATTATTCAGTATGAGTAAAATTTCATGAGAGGAAAAAAAATACCTTCTGCTTCCTCAAGATAATCCTTCTTTTGACCTCAACACATTGGATTAAATCTTCTAGTTCCGCACTGAATGCATCATATGCTCCTTTAGCGAGTTTCGTGCACACGCCCCACCCTCCACTAGACTGAACTTTTCTTAGGTGACTCTTCCAGTTCCTAGTATCAGTGCTTCATGTTTGCTGGCTCTAAGCAATGGCTCTCGGAAATTCAAATCATCTCATCATTTCAATAAGATAGAGGCTTAGCAGCGTAGGATTCGAGAGACCTAGGGTTCAATCCCTAGTACACACATAAACACACACACATAACATATACAGAGACACACATACAAACATACTCATACACATAAACACACAGACACAAACACATATACATACATACACACACACATAAAAAGGCACACATTCAAACATATTCACACACAGCCACATACACACATATGCACAGATATATACACATATACACACATACACATATATACACATATACACAATACAAAAGGGAAATTTTGGCGTTAAAAAAAATCAACCCATAATCCTGGAATAACGATAAGATTATATGGCTTGCAGCTGGACAACCTCAGAGAATCCAGGCCCTGAATAAACTCTTTTACAAAACAGATCATCAATTAAAATGGGACAAATGACTGTACCCACTAAGCCTGTGCTTGTCAACCTTTCTAATGCTGTGGCCCTTTAATACAGTTCCTCATATTAAAGACACACAACTTTAATCCCAGCACTCAGGAGACAGATCTCTATGAGTTTGAGGCCAGCCTAGTCTACAAGAGCTAGTTCCAGGATATATGCTTCAAAGCCACAGAGAAACTCTGTCATATATATATATATATATGTGTGTGTGTGTGTGTGTGTGTGTGTGTGTGTGTGTGTGTGTTTTGAATACAGCGTCTAACTGTGTATCTCTGGCTGGTCTGGAACCCACTCTCTAGTCAGGCTGGCCTTGACCTCACAGAGATCTGCCTACCTCTGCCTCCTGAGTGCTGGGATCAAAGGTGTATGGCACCATACCCAGCTTTAAAATAATTGTTGTTCTTTTTTAAGAAAGAAGAATGAAAAAGAGAAATCACAGTCATTTTCGAGCACTCACTACGTGCCAGTGTTCTACACACTCGACATGACTCCATCTGTTTACTTGTACAACTGGTGATCCCTTTTTCTGAATGAGGATATTGTGACATCAAATGGTTCCAAACTTGCCAGGATGACATAACTAAGTGTCACAGTAGGCAGGGATTTAAACTCAGAGAAGCCAGGCCCTGAATAAACTCTTTCACAGATCATCAATTAAAATGCGACAAATGACTGTACCCACTAAGCCCGTGGTTGTCAACCTTGCTAATGCTGTGACCCTTTAATACAGTTCCTCATATTGTGGTGACCTCCAACTATAAAATCATTTCATTGCTATGCCGTAGCTGTAATTTTGCTGTTATGAATCAGAGCTATCTGATAAGCAGGATATCTGATATGTGACCCCTGTGAAAGGGTCGTTTGACCCCCCAAAGGGTTGTGACTCACAGGTTGAGAACCAATGCAGCAGGCCACTCTGGCCACTGCTCCTGGGTGCACAGCACACACACTGCTGGCCCTCTGATGAAGATAATAAGGCATGACATGGGAGAAGCTTTGACCCCAGAGGGCAGTAATTACTTCTGTGAAAAATAACACAGGATTAGCATGCTTGCCACAGTCAAGGTGGAAAAGACTTGAAGACTGAACTGGAGGAAGAGACCTATTTTATTTAAAGAAACAACTGGTTTTTAGGATGGTCACACTAAAGCCACAGATACTCCCACAATACAGAACTCTAGGACTTCCAGGCATCTTTGCAATGGCCAGCTCTCTCAGCAAAAGAAGCACTTCCCCCATCTTGCCCTATTTCCTTCCCCACTTCTCCTTCTATATCTTTGCTTGTATGATAGTTTTAGATTCATTTTTGAAACAAGTAATACATTAGTCTCCATTATCCTGAGAAGGAGAGGGAAGAGGATTCCAAGACAGCCCACTGAAGACCCTGTTTGTGTAAAGGGAAGGGACATAGAGATTGATTTTATTATGTTTTCTAATACAACTGGCCTCCACATCACAACCCAGCATGGACTGCAAATACAAAAGAGGAGGTTGGAGAGTGGATACTGATGCATAGAACCCACATTCTTTATGCTGAACCTCTAATCTGGCACCTACAATGCCTGTAACACCAGCTCCAAAGGACCCAGTGTACTGGGGCGTCTATGCAGTGCACTCACACACACACACTCATACACACACATATACGCAATAATTAAAAATAAACATTAAATTAAAAATAAAAGAGAACATCCTAGTGAAAAATACTACACCTTACTGAACATTTACAGCTATTTTTTTCCTTGACATTATTTCATAAGATATTTAACAACCAGTTAAATATCTTACATTGTATTAGGAATTAAAATCTATTAATTACAAAGTATATGGGAGGAAGGCATGATGGTGGCCCGGCCTGTATTCCCAGTGCTTGGAAGGCTGTAACATAAGGAGGCCTTATGGAAGGCCGGTTCCAGTTCAGACTGGACTATACAGCGAGACCCTAAATAATAATAAAAACAACAACAATAATAAAGTATATGGTAATAGCCGGGTACAGCGGAAGCCCCACTGACCTGACATTTGGCCATCCTCTTTAAATGTCAAGAACTTTCTCCCAGCGATAAATGAAATATTTGTAAAGATGCTGTGACTAGAAACATATTCCAAGGACAGACGAGTAATTTATTTTTCAGAGTTTTTGTTAGTTTTCTGAAGGAAAGAATGAAGTGTTTCCTCATTGGCCTAAAATACATTAAAGCTCTAGAAGGAAAACCTATTTGCCATTTCACCACCAGATGTGTTTTCTTTTGAATAAAATACCAAGTCATGTGTTGTCACATTTTGATGGACAGAAAACAGGACTGGGATTCCACTGAGCCAACCATCAATTCTGATAGGATAACTGAATAGCTATTACACTTACAATAAAATCAACACAAAAATCAACATATAACTTAAAAGTACATTGACTATCATTACCCTTTGCTTTTTTTTTTTTTTTTTTTTTTTTTTTTTTTTTTCTTTTTTTGGTGACTGGCCCAACTAGGCCAGCACCCTGTCACTGAGGTATAGTCCCAAACCCTATATTTTAAGAACTAGGTACTCCGTAATTTGTCACTGATTCTATTGGAGACACTTAACCCGGGGCCTCTATTCTTTTAATAGAGTCCAATCTTGCTCACCATTTTCTCCTCCCTTGGATCTGGAGGCTAATATCCATGAACATGGGAGGTTTTATGATTAAGGCACGAAAATCAAAATAATTCCAGACCTCTAAGGCATTCCTAGAGGTATTTATGGTCATGCCAACCTTTCACTTCCCTCCTGCTCTTTGCAGCGGCTGGCCGGTGCAGACTACTGATGAAAGACAAAACCAAGGGCCCCAGCATGAGTCGCTGAAACTCGGACTGAGCCAAAGCTGAGCGGCCCGGACCCCGTGGCATAGTTTCGGGGCAGGAAGAGCCTTGCAAAACAGGGTGAGCCTAGGCTAAGAGAGCGGGCGCGGGAGGGATTTGCACAAGCAACGCTTACCCGGTCTCACCGAGCCCCGCGGGCGGGTGCGGGACGAACACTCCACAATTGGACCGCGGAGACTGCTTCTTCTTGGAGCGCCAGATGTGGAAGGTGGGGTGCTTCTTGGGGGCCTTGGACGGGCTGGCCTCTCTGGATCCGCCCGGCGACGGTGGCGACAGCGGCATCTCCTCCTCGTGTGCCTCTTGAGCCGGCTGCTCCGACGCAGTCCTCGCTGGACCCCAGCCGCGCTGGAAGAACTCACCTGGGCGCCAGCTCGCCCGCCTTTCCCAGTGTGTTGCCCGACCCCGCCCACTTCTCGCCCTAGCGAGGGACGGAGGAGGGAGAAAGGACAAGGACCTGAGAAGGCTGGGCTGCCGGAGCTCCGCGGAGCAGGGCCGGGCCGCCCCATAGCGCCCCCGCGCGGCCAGGGCTGCAAGCCCAGGTGCGGCCACCTCGGGAGCATCAGGTACCTCCGGCCCGCCCCTCGGCTCCGGCTGCGGGGCAGCGACACCTATTGGACACTCCTGGAACAGCGTCCCCTGAGCCTGGAGTTGGTGGCCTCCCTTGGCCTGTGTCTGACTGGCAGCGTGAGTGGTGGCTTAGCCAGGAACTTCACCTGGGGAAGGATGGGAGAGGCACGTCCCCAGGCCGCGCCCCATGGCAATTCGGACTCCTTCACTCTGGGTGGCTGGGCAATCACGGGCTGGGTGGTTTCTGACGCTGTTTGTAAACACGAGAGCCAACTCCTCTGCTCCTCAAGAGTCTGAGCAGTTAATTTGGACGCACATCGCATAAAGTACTAAGGGATTAAAAAACACACAGAGGCGGACATTCCCAAGCTTTGCAGTTCTGAAAGGGCTCTACATATCCCTCACAGTGAATTAAATGTTAGTCCCATAAGGTACACGTCCTTTGTTTTACTGCTCATCACTTTCTTTACTGAAGCGGCACTGAGATGACTAGGTAGCGTGGCCTTCCTCATGGCGGCCAGCACGTTGCTCAGCTCCTCCTGCTTCCTCTTGGTGCGTACACGCGTGCCCACCCGCTTCTTGATGAACTTGAGCGCGCGCTTGTCCTTGGACACCTTGGGCAGCTCCACGGCGCACCGCTCGCTCGTAGGGCACGAAGCTGCACACCTCCCGGATCATGTCCCGCACGAGCTTGGTGTGTTTTGTGAGGCTCCTGTGCCGCTGGCTGTGCCTAGGCTGGCTTACGTTCTTCGTAATCTTGTGGCCCTTGTTGAGGCCCACGGCCATGGGGTAGCGCAGGGCCATGGCTTCTCCTCTCCGATGGCGGCCGCGACAGGAAGGACAGTGCCGCACGGAACCCTGGGATATCTCGCATGGCAGTGATTTTAAGCGACAGAGGTACATTGGGAATTCTCTGAAGAGCATTAAGACCACTGTTTAAAACGGAACCCCACCACACTGCAATGCCTTCTCTTTTTGGAAGATGCAGCTCAGGCCTTCATTCCTTCACTTATTATCCCAGAGCATGCACTGGTATTTCATTGTTTCCCTACAATTGTGTCAAGATATCAACTACAGATAGTTACAGCATACATGGTATGTTCCAGGCCTGTCTAGACTACTAAATGAGACACTGTCTGAAGGAAGCAAACGCTCCGAGGATAGTTGCATTCACCTTAATCCCAGCACTGGGGAGACAGAAGCAGTCACATCTCTGAGTTTGAGCATGGCATGGCTTACTTAGCAAGCTCCAGAACAGCCAGAGACACAGAGTGAGACCCTATCGATCTTCCTTCGAAAGAGAAAGAAAACAAAGATGGACAGAAAGAAGGGGAAAGAAACCAGGGTAAAATATAACATTTTGAGCCAGGTCCTGGCTTGAAGGCACATGTGGATAATGTACATCAAAAGGAAGAAATCATTAGCTACTTCAAGGGATAGGGAACTTGTGAAACCCAAGGTATTAAGGACAAAGAAAGGGAACCGTCAAAAAAGATTTGTAAAAAGCTGGCCCTTCAACTGCTAAAGGGCCGTGATAATAATAAGACAGAAGTAGGGGATGGGGAGAGAGAAATGGGAAAATAAAGGAAATGAGGGGCATGAAGAGAGAAAATCCTACTGTTACTCATACTTGAGGCAGACGTAAATCAGTTCTTTTGTTTCCTTATTTTTGCAATTCCGTTCTCCATTCTTGACCTTCCAGGTGAGCCCCTCCCCTTGTTTGTGTGACTTATGAATCCCAATCGCACTTTTTTTAATCACTCTTTTCCATTGCAGTGATGCAAGTACTTTACAGATCTCTGTCTCCTATTATCCTCAGAGAAACAAAGGGCATTTCTCATTTCTCTTTATATGTTCAAGGCACAGATGGCCATTAATTGAAAATTTCAATTAAACCAATTGATGCTACGGAGGAAGGTGGACATCTAAAATGTCCAAGCATAGATCTTTTAGACTGTACACATCACATAAACAAAAGTCACAAGGCTCTCTCCACTATCATGGTCTTAGACCGTAGTAGCACAGGGAATGACTCAGTGTAGGCATTTAACATATACTTATGATATAAATGTTCAAGAAATTCAATTAAACTGGGCATCATGATACAGGCCTATCACTCCAGCCCTTGGAGGGTTGAAATGGGAGACCAAAATTTTCAGGCTAGCCTGCACTACACAGGAAAACTCTGTCAAAAAACTAACTGAGCCAGGTATGATAGTGTACACTTTGTATTCCTAGCACTGGAGTGACTGGGGCAGGAAGTTTGCTACAAGACTGAGGCTAGCCGGCGCCATACTGAGGACCAGACCAGCTTAGATTATAAACATTACCGATTCTCACCTCTCTTTCCCTCCAAATGCCAAACAAAGTCGTCATGGGGGTAGATGTTTACATCCGAGCACTTGGGAAGCTGAAGCAAATGATTTACAATACATATTTGAGGTCAGTCTAGACTAAACTCTTTTTAAGAAGTTATAAAAAGCCAGACATAATAATACATGCTTATAACCTACACACTCAGGAAGCTGATGCAGGAAGATTCCCAGGAGGTAGACCCTGATGTGGTCCTGCCACAATCTGTGTTCACGTGCTGAGAGGGGGAAGTGGCTTCAAGGAGAAGATCTGAATTGTCTGATCATCACATCAGTTTCATAGAAGTGGCTAGCCCCAAATAACTTCAACCATCTTTATTTATACATCAAAACAAGCATGTTTTCCCAATGAAACCCCCCCCCCGCCAAACAAGTAAGTCAAATAAGTTTTTCCCAACTTTTACATTAAAATATCTTTAAATCAAAAACAACACGTATCATTTTGCCAGCTTGGCCAAATACTGACCCAGGTACATTCTATTTTTACAAAACTAAAGGCGATAAACATAGGCACACATTTTCAAGAACAATATCATTCAAAACATAATTACAGAGATTTTGATGATCGTCCTGTCAGTACTGAATTAGAGCTGCTCCTGGGGTCCAAAGTGACAGCTGGCATCCCTAAGTAGGAAACCTGAGAAGCATCAGCTCCTTAAGAATTTTAGGGGAAAATTTTAAGAAAAAAATGGGGTTTCCAAGAATGATCACATTTTCCCATACATATTAACAAAATGATAGTAAAACCATCAAGGTTTCTCTCTCTGTGTTACAAGAGAGAAAAGACAGTGTGCAGGCTGTGTAGTCCCAGCAGTATTCTGTGTTGTGCTGAAGTCTACTGGCCCTTGCCAAGTGAGTCTCTCCCCATGGGCTTTTGCCTCATCTGGAGACCCGTTGGACAAACACTCATTTACTTTCCCCAAAACTGGACCACTCAACTCCCAACAAGACCCTGTCTCAAAAGAAAAACAAAAATCAGACAAGACAAAGACATTGGAAGCACACTACATAGAACACATCAGAGCTGGGGTTAATGTAATGTAGCAAGACAGGCAAACAGATAACATGTAATAAAGTTGATGCACATTCTAACCAAGGTATTTCAGACATTACTTTTCAGTTGATGCAAACACAGATTCATTCATGTTTGGTTGAGTTCATTCATTCATCCAGGGATATTGGGTGGTTTGTAAAATGTCTGGGAGACCTGGTACTGAAACATTCCCAGTCACCCTGACAAGATACTCTAGCAAATGACCTCATTGTTTCTCAGCACCAGAGCCTACTTACCACACCTCCACCACTGACCTCCCCAAGAATCAAAGGCCTGTCTACATAGACCTTTCTAGATGATCAGTCTCCTGCCTCACTCCCCTGGAACACTCAGAACCCATTCCGTATGTAGGCTTGGGGAAGTTCTATGCAGGGTTTCCTCATTAAAAGAGTCTGGTCCTTTAGTTGCTTGCTAAATACCAGGACAATTTTGGCTGTCCGCCGAGACATGGAATTCCTGTGGTTTATAAAATTGGCTAACAAAGAAGGTATTCAAGGAGGCCATGTGGTTGGTGTGTGAACAATGGCCACTTCCAGAGCAGAGGGCAAAGAGGATTAAGGCTTCAGACGTGACTAAATGTATCTTGGTGGCTCAGGGAAGTTATCAACAGGGAGGTGACCAGTTTGTGAGTGTCCTGATGAATAATGAATAAGAATTCCCAGAGAGAAAAGAGAGGGTGTATAGTCTAGGAAGAATAAACAAGGTGGATCAATGGCAAGGATTGCAAAAGTGCACGTGTTGTTAGGGAAGCTGAAGAAAGGGCAAGAGGTGAAGAAATAGGAAGGAGATATGATGGTTAAAATCAGGCAGAGGTGGTGGGGAGTAAATGGTGAGTAAGGCTCCTTGAGTTTGGACTTGACTATATGGGCAACAGAACTAGAGGTTGGATCTTAAGTCCCCAAAGGTGCAATAGTGAAGGCTCAGACCATAGTATGGAGCGATTTGAAACTGGAGGGCCCCTCAAGGTGGTATTACAAACTCTCCAGATCATTGGCACTATGTCCTGGAAGGAGATAATTGAATCCTAGGCCCCTTTTTTCTTTTTGTGTTAAGACCGTGATGATGTGGTCTTCCTTGGCCATCACCTTTGCCATGATGGGCTGCCTCACTTCAGTTAAAAAGAACAGTTAGAAAAAAAAAGAACAGTTAACCAGACACAGAGCTAGAGGCAAGATTAGTACATTTAGTGACGTTCCCATAATAATTGACTTTATGAATTAGGCTTTTGTTTTATTTATTTTTTTTTTGCAAGTTGTGTTGTCTGTGTGATGGGTTTTATAGTCTGAATGGTACTTACATCATGGACTCAGTTGATCTAAGGTCTGGGGACCTGTTATATTCCCCACTGATTTTACTGAATGAGCCAAATCATGGACTCATCCTGTTTTAGTTTGACATGTAGGGTTCCATTGTTAATCCAAAGATATTAATGAGAATTAAAGGCCCAGCCAGTGCTGATAGCAATTAGTTAGCCAGGGGAACTAAGAAAACAGAGATTGGTACCCATTATTTCTTTAACAATGGCAACATTTTTTTTTCTAATTACTCCTGCTCCACTAACATAGAAATGGTGGGCTTTCCCCAAAGTTCCGTTCCCTTCCTTCCTTCCTTCCTTCCTTCCTTCCTTCCTTCCTTCCTTCCTTCCTTCCTTCCCCCTCTCTCCCTCTCTCCCTCTTTCTTTCTTTCTTTCTTTCTTTTTTCTTTCTTTCCTTCTGTCTGTCTTCTTTCCTTTCTTTTTGACTCTTTCTTTCTTTCTGCCTGTCTTTTCTCTTTCCTTCTCTGTCTGTCTGTCTGTCTGTCTGTCTTCCTTCCTTCCTTCCTTCCTTTCTTGACTCCTTGACTTCTGTCTGTCTTTCTTTCTTTCTTTCTTTCTTTCTTTCTTTCTTTCTATCTCACAAAAATCTCAGCCTCTCCAATTTTGAGGGATAAATTCTGCAATGGAATCTAACTTGTTTTAATTTAGAAATAGAAGCTTTTAATACCTCTAAGTTCTGATCAATATATCTGCTTAGTTTTGAAAGCATCAAAAGAGGTACATTTAGTCAAAACATTAGTGTAAGCCTATCAAGTAGCCTCAGACCCAGTAGTGCTGTTATCCAGATGAATTACCCAAGAAGATAGAATGGCAGGCATCAGAATAATGGCAAATGCCCAGATTAAAGGTTTTGAATATTAGACAAATTTTAGTCTCTATAAGTCCTCTAACATTAATTTGGGCTACATGCAGTCATAGTGAGTTTTGTCAGTCAATGGGCAGACAGTCTGGTTAGTTCTTATTCTGTGTAGTGCAGGGGTCAGGTGTCTAAGCATAACCAGCAATCCTGGCTGATTTTTGACTGGGAAGGATTAACTGTTTCCTATCTCCTAAGGTCCCTTTTTATGGCATAGATTCTGATTCCCCAGGTTTTTTTCTGTTTCCAAAAATCCAGACTCTTTTAAAAGCAGTTTTGTTGTTGTTGTTGCTGTGTGTGTGTGTGTTTTTCAGAACTCTCAGTTTTACAACTCTAAATTTTGCAATGTAAATTCCCTTGTTTCTGACAACTGGGAGTGAGGAGGTAGCTGCAGGATATACATAGATTTATAAACTCTGTATTCTTATTTCAAAAGATAAATTCCCATAGTTTTCTCTTTTCTCCATACAACCAAATGCTTAAAATGGGCATCAGCAAGAAAAGGTCAAGATGGAGTATGGAATATGGTCTATAGACATATAGCCATCCCTTCTCCTGTATCTATCCATCTTCCTCAGTTCCTGGGTCTAGGCCTGAGTACAATGGGGTGTGGACCATGATCCTGTATTCATACCAAACGTTATTTATGAAGATGCAGAGGGCCAAGGAGTATAAGGGCCTGGGGACCACTGAAACCCTAATTTTAATGTCCCCACAGTTCAGAGACAGACCATTGTGACTTCTGTTTTCTTGACCTGGGTGTGGTAGATCCACAGTGTAATGTGAGCTACCTTCTCAGCCAGAGGAGTGGAGAGAATCACTGCACAGTGGATTTCAGTACCCCTTTGGCTACTTGTTTGCCCCAGACAGTATCACTGGGCTCAAACAAGGGGTAACTGGTAGCAGTTTCACAGGTCAGCTGGGTCTCTCAATAGTCCAGTGAATAGCCTTTATGGAAGACTGGGGGGCCTGTAGTGACTTCACAAACTCTGGTATCCAGAAGCAGCAATATCCAGCTGCATCTAGGGATTCTTGGACCTGTCTCTTAGTCTTCAGAGTTGGGATCTGAAGGATGGCAGAAATCCTACTCTGAGATAGGCTTCCTTTGCCTCCTTTCAGCTGGTAGCAAAGATAGGTAGCCTTCTACAAAAGTTGGACTTTTTAGCTGACATTTTGTATCCTGATGTCTTTAACTCTTTCAGTAGCCCTTCAGTTGCCCTTTTATAATCTATTTTCATAGGAAACCTCTGTTGGAAGGGCAGGAAGTCTGTATTTAATGTTTGAAATCCGGGGAGAACCTGGTCCAGGTATATTGCCCACTGTACCCTCCCACTCTGCTTTGTTCCAGAAGTTTCTGAGACCCTTGGTATCTTCACATCTGGTCTCTGGGATTTGGCTGGGGCCTCCAGAAGTGTGTGACAGAGAAGAGTGCTTAGACATGGGTTTAAGCCAATAGAAAGTCTTTATTAACTTACCTGAGACTACACTGGGACATTGGGATCCCAATGTAAATGTAACCTAGAACCCTTCTTTTTTTTCTTTTTTTTTTTAAATTGAGAATAGGAAAAAAAAAGTTTCCGCCTCCTCCCAGCCTCCCATTTTCCTCCCCCTCCCCCCACTCTTCTCCCCTTCCCCCCACTCCTCTCCCCCTCCCTCTCC
>NW_026068065.1:54564-56278 GCF_014885135.2 Alexandromys fortis | reverse complement strand
GGTGGGGAAGAGACAGAAATATTTAATAAATAAATAAATAAAAATAAAAAAATAAAAAACAACAAGTATTAAAAAAAAACAAAAAAAAAACCAAAAAAAAATATATATATAGGATAGCTTTTTCCTTTTCCGGGGACGGTGCTTAGAGGCACTCAGGATGGTCCAGTGTTTGACATACCGTCGTAGGCTCTCCTACAACACAGCCTCCAACAAAACTAGGCTGTTTCGAACCCCTGGCAACAGGATTGTTTACCTTTACACCAAGAAGGTTGGAAAAGCACCTAAATCAGCGTGCGGTGTGTGCCCAGGCCGACTCCGAGGGGTTCGTGCTTTGAGACCGAAAGTCCTCATGAGATTGTCGAAGACAAAGAAGCATGTCAGCCGGGCTATGGTGGCTCCATGTGTGCCAAGTGTGTCCGTGACAGGATCAAGCGGGCTTTCCTTATTGAGGAGCAGAAAATTGTTGTGAAAGTGTTGAAGGCACAAGCGCAGAGTCAGAAAGCGAAATAAACGTGCGGCTTTTTTAATAAAGGTCAAAAAAATATATAGGATAAGGCTAGAAGAGGATCAAATATGAAAGTCTTGGCCACATAAATGACTTTCTTGTAAGAAAGACCCTCCATATATCAGAAGGCAGTCAGACAACAGAGGTGAGAAGGTAGGGTAGAACTCTTCCCACTGGACAGCAATCCTACCTATTTCAGAGGCAAGCTTCCTCCAACCAACACTGATTTTTTTCTTTATTTAATCTTGTATTACATTTTACCTGAATTTAATCTGGCAGCCTGAGAGACTATAGAAATGCCTATATTTCTCTGCTCATCCCATAAATAAGCAAATAAGCAAAAAAGGCCTTTTTTCTTAGGCCTTACACTGGGCTATGAGGCTTCCTCACTAACAAGAATAATACAAGCAGAACTTGATTGTGGGGATGGACTTTTAATATTTGTAAAACTTGGGAATATTGGATTAATTGAAGATTTCTTATGAATCATTTATACCTTCTCCCAGGAGTATGACTTCTAAGATTTTCCAGGAAATTCCTGAGCATACTTCCCACCAACTGTTGATTTTAGGGGATTATCTTTATTTACTTGAAGGTCTTCCTTATCACTTAGAGGTTGGGATGTTCATAAAGAAGCCAGAGATCTCTTAATGAGGCTCTGACATACTTTTTGTTTGAGACAGGATATCTCTGGTGACTTGGAGCCCGTCCTGGAACTTGCTCTGTAAACCAGGCTGACCTTGAACTCACAGAGATCCATCTGCCTCTGCCTCCTGTGTGCTGGGATTAAAGGTGTGCACCACCACCACTGCATGGCAGATATTTTTTTAAAACATACACCCCTGCACTTACCCAGGGACAAGATAATCAAAATAAGGTAAATTATAAAAGATCAACAAGATTTGGTTGCCTTAGAGGAGTTGATCAGCTCAGATTACAAGTCTCTTTCTTCTCTATGCTCAGGAGATTACATGGCTATACTTAACAGTTAGATTAGCTGAAGTTACCTCTGCCCTACTCATACTGATGGGCAAATAATGGTGTGCAAAGATGATACAAAGAATGAGGTGTCATAGCACACGCCTTTAATCCCAGCACTCGGGAGGCAGAGGCAGGTGGATCTCTGTGAGTTCGAGACCAGCCTGGTCTACAAGAGCTAGTCCCAGGACAGGCTCCAAAACCACAGAGAAACCCTGTCTCAAAAAAAAA
>NW_026068065.1:37073-46412 GCF_014885135.2 Alexandromys fortis | reverse complement strand
AAAAAAAAAAAAAAAAAAAAAAAAAAAAAAAACAAAACAAAAAAAAAGAATGAGGTATCAGGACCTCCATCTCTTAGAAAAGTTAGCTCCTGCAATGGCACTGTGTTGTCATATAATAACCAAAGAACAAAAGGATGCCAGGATTAGATATATAAATACATTCTATAAAGATATGTAATGTTTATTATATTGTTTTATGCCCCAAATTTTAATAATAACTGCAGCAGCTTTGTCCTGAAGATTTTTCTTGGGCATTGTGACCATTAAGAGTTGATCATACACTTCTCATGACATGCCAATTTGTTCAGGCTGGCTTGAAGATTTTCTATCTAGTGTCTGTCCTTGAAACCTCAAGAGTTGCCTAAAAGTTGGGTCATGGGTTGATGTGTAAAAATTATTGTAAAAGATAACAATTTTGTTGCAATTTATGAATGATTACTAAAAGATAAATGAGGAAGTTAAACATGTTTTGAGAGCAGAAATGATAGGACCTATGTTTTGTCAAAACATAAACCTATTTCTGCTTTCTGAATTCTGTATAAATAAAGAAGCAATCTGGCTGCAAATCAGTCAGGCTTCAAGATTCTCTCAACCATAATGTCTGCTTCTGTTGACAGAGGTTTCTGTCCTGCCCAGTCCTACAGCTGTCCAGTCCCCACACAGAGGCCTACATTATTAGCCCACAGTTCTTGTCTGTGTTAGGCACATGGCTTGCTACCTTTTATCAGCAAGACATTCTCATCTTGCTTCCTCTGTTAATGACTGTAGGCTGAGCATTTTCCCTTCCCAGAATTCTCCTGTTCTGGATGCCCCACCTGTACTTCCTGCCTGGCTACTGGCCAATCAACATTTTATTAAGCCAATACAAGGGACAAATCTTAACAAGGTACACGATTATTGTCCTATAGAACTCACCCCCCCCCCAATTTTTTCCAGAACAAGAACTCTGAATCTAATCTCCTTCATTTAGCTTTTTTTCCTGCCCATTATCCATAACAACTTGTAACCAACACTCTAAACAAAGAAAAACATCCATAATTCATGTTTTTGGAATGTGTACATAGTTTTCTGTACCCCAGCACCCCGGCCACCTCGCTAGCTTATGCCCGAAATAACAACGCACAAACTGTATTCATTTAAACACTGCTTGGTCCATTTCTATCTAGCCTCTTCTAGGCTAATTCTCACATATTAATCTAGCCCATTTCTAATAATGTGTGTAAGCACCCCAAGGTGCCCTTACAAGGAAGATTCTAGCCTACGTCCATCCTAGGTCGGAGCTGCCTGGGAGAGCGGAGCCTGGCATCTCTGCTCCAGAGAGCAGAGCTATCGCGTCTCTCTGAGCTCACTTCCTCTTCCTCCCAGCATTCTATTCTGTTTACTCCTCCCACCTATGTTTTAACCTATCAGGGCCAAGGAGTTTCTTTATTGCTTAACCAATGAAATCAACAGATTGATATATGATACTCCCACATGAGTTTTCTAGGCTACTTCCTGCTGATTGGGGTACTGGTAATTTTATGGGGACCTAAAGAAAATTTAGGATTATGGTCAACTCCTGATTGGAATATTCGGTGAGGCTTGATCATCTCAGTCAGCATTCTTGAGGCTGTTTTGGATGTAGAACTCAGAGGAAAATCCAACAGAGGTTCTCTGAAATGTTGGATCTTCTGAGCCAGCCTCTTCTATTGGATATTTTTCAGGGTGGGGGGGCTTCCTTGATCAAACCTGATTTTTATTAGCCCAGAATGAATCCACAGCCTTTCATTTCCCATAGAAACAAAAGCAAAACCTCTTCTCCAAAGTAACATCTTTTGAGTTAAAATTTGAAGTCAGATATTTTCAAAATATATATGTTGGATTAATACAGCAGCATGTATAATCAAATGTCTTTTAGCAGTTGTTGCTCTTTCCTCAGCCACCAAACAACAATTCAAATACAACACAATTAGATACAGTATCAAGATTCTCTGCATATTTTCCACTTTTATGTGGCTTTATTTTAAACTCTATTTCCCTTATTTTTATTTTTAATTTTTTTTGAGACAGGATTTCTCTATGTATCTTTAACTGTCCTGGAACTTACTCTGTAGACCAGGCTGTCCACCTTCCTCTGCTTCCCAAGTGTTGGGATTAAAGGTGTGTGCCACCACACCTATCTACTCTCTTTATTTTTTTGCTTTTTAAGGACTTTATCCTTTTTCTTTTCTCCCCCAAGCCTACATATATTTTTAAGTACATGGTAAACTGTTTAGAGGTTTTTTTCATCTGAATCTATCTTTATTGTATATCTCTCTTTTTCTGACCACACGAGTCTTTAATTTGCTAAGTGATACAGCTAAGACTAAAGCCGTGGCTTTGACGACTGGATCCACCCCATTCCTTAGCTTTCTGAGAGTCTAGCTTCACATCAGAGGTACTGGCAGGATCCATATTTATTGCCACAGCTCTATGGAGTTTCAAAGTTCTTGTTACCACCAAGAAGTATGCTGTTGGATATTCATGAACACTATTTAAATGTTTGGTGGTGAGGCCTCTTAAAAGGACTGCAAGGTTTTTGCAGCTAAAGCTGAGTCAGGAAGCCTCTCTTAAATGAGACATGCTTGCCTCTAGCAAACAGAGCCCAACTGGGAAAATGTTGCTACCAAGAAGCTGTGTTTAACTCTGTTCTTTTGTGTCTAGAATTATTTCCCAAGATCTCTTAGGTTTTATGTGGATGTAGTTGTCCACGTTGGTGCCATTTGTTTTTGGGGGTTTCTGTCCTGCCTGGTCCCTCAGCTGTTCAGCCTTAAAGAAGCACACAAAGCCCTATATTAATTATAAACTAGTTGGCCTGTTAGTCCAGGTTTTCTTATTAACTAGCGTGTATATTTTAAATTAGCCATAATTCTTGTCTGTGTATGCCACATAGCTTGGTGCCTTTTATCAGTTAGGCATTCTCATCTTGCTTCCACTGTAGATGATTGCAGACTGAACCTTTTCTCTTCCCAAAATTCTTCTGTTCTGGATGCCCTGCCTATACTTCCTGCCTGGCTACTGGTCAATTAGCATTTTATTAAGCCAATACAAGGGACAAATCTTTACAGGGTACAAGACCATTGTCCCACAGCACTAGGCACCAATTTGTAGGTGGAGGCTACTTATTTGTTCCTTGTTGCACAGACAAAGAAATAATCACTCAGGAACTATATTATTTGCAACACTGTTTGACCAATAGCTTACGTGTATTGATAGTTAGCTCTTTCATCTAGAATTAACCCATTTATGTTATTTTATATTTTACCATGAGGCTCATGTCCTTCCAGCAAGGTTCCAGCTGGCAGCTCACATCTTTCCCCTCTGGTGGCTACATGGCATCTCTCTAACTCCATCTATTTTCTCCTTTTTCTGCTTTGAAATTCCACCTTGCCCTATTCTACAAGCGACTGACTGAAACAGATTTATTCAATGGCCAACAAAAGCAACAAATAGACAGAAGGACTTCCCACATCATGCTTCAATTCTCCCTCGTATCTCCTTGCCTTCTTTCTGGAACCTAGTCATAGCCAGCACTGATTCCTGGCAAAGTTAATCCTTAATTGTAAACAATTAACAACTAGAGCAAAATAAATGAAGGAAAAATCTTTAATTTATGAGAGCCATGGGCAGGACAGTGATATGATTCATGATAAAAAGATAACAAATAGTGTATGCGGTTGGTCATATAACAACTGTTCTTTCCTTCTGCCTAGAGGCATTTCCTTGAATATATCTGGACCTAAATGATTCCACAGAGAGTAAAGTGGATTTTATTATTTGATAAAAACAGATACTAATTTTTTGTTTATTTGTTTGTATTTTGAGACAGGGTTTCTCTGTGTTTCCCTGGCTGTGCTGGAATAGAGCATATATCTGGCTGGCCTTGGACTCATTGATCTGCCTACTTTTGCCTCTCCAGTTCTCAGATTAAAGTCGTGCCACCACATCAAGGCCCTGAGGTTAGATTAGATTAGATTAGATTAGATATTTTGAGGAGTAAAATTACTGAATGTTATAGATAGAGAATTTTTTAAGAAGATGCAGAGAATTTTAAAAAATTACAAGAAATATGCAACAAGGGCCCCTGGAGTCTGTTGTTGAATATCAGTCTATGCACAAGTAACGTGAAACTCCACAAGGGAGGCCAGGAACAAAGATCAGTGATTTTATTGTTTCTAGACCGAGAGGTATGAAGACTCTGAACAGCAAAAATGGAGTTTTCACTGAACCCTTGGGAAATTCAATGATGATTACCAGGAGGTCATCCAGCAATAGGAGGGCTAACTTGATTCAGTGCAAACCCTACTGAGAAATTAGCTTTTGGTCTTCCCAAGTGGCTTAGAAGGTTCAGTACTTACTACTATTCTAAACACAAATCCTATTGAAATGGAAAAGGCTTACTCATGTAGAATACTATAACAACATCTAAAGAGATCTGTAATTTGGAAAGTAATCTAGACCGGAGGCATTTTATAAAGAATCTTTTATCATCTGTCTTAGTCTCGGTCCTCTGTACAGTGACACTAACATGGGATTAAACTTGACAGCACAGTATTAGAAGGCCTTGCTATGACAGTAAACAGGAAGAACACCGAAGGGTCTGGAGAAGTCCTCCATCAGCACGGAGGAGAAAAGCAAGCAGATAGGAAACAGTGCACACAAGGATAGTGCTGTACAAGATTCTGAAGTCTCCAAGCCACGGTCATCAGTAAGAAGGACCACATGTCCCTGCAGGAATAGGATGTCCTTAGAGTATGAGCTGTATTCAGTCCCCTCATAGGAGCTACCAATGAAAGGTGAAGAAAGTTTCAGAAGTAGAAAGGTGAGTCTTGGTCAGTATTTTTCACTAGCAAGGTCTGTTCTTCTGGCTACCATGGCAGTCTCGTGTCTACTAACAAATTTTCACTGACTTTGTTGATGTTTGTAATAGTAGATTGTTTAATAAAATATATTTTATTTGCATTTTGACAATTTAAAACATGTAAACAATACATCTTGATCATATGTACCCTTGCTTCCCCTCCTCCTCTTTCCAGGAGCCCCAACCTTATTACCTTCAGATATTCTCAGTACCTCCCTTTCCCTACTTCATGTCCTCACCTTTTTGTTGTTGTTGTTGGTAATAACCCATTGAATCCAACTAGTGCTGTCTGTTGGGATGCTGACTGATCTTGTTTACTTGATCTTGGACAGGTGATCATAGGTAATGTGAGTTTATTAGTGCAAAAAGCATGCCATGTTCTAAAGACAGCATTTTACCATGCTCAATCCCATCCCCAGATCGTAAATCCTTCCTGTCCCTCTTCTGAGATGGTCCCTGAACTTAGGAAAAGAGGAGGTTTGATGCAGATGTCACATTTAGGACCGAGTGTTAAACAGACACTTATTCTCAGTATGTTGTCAAGTTATGAGTATCTATAGTACTTGATAGTAACCACTGCAGAGAGAGTTCTCTGGCCAAGGTTGAGGAAAGCACTAATTTATCAGTATGCATATAAATATTTAGAAGGCTGTTTGACAATATATAATTCAGAAAACAAAAACAAACAAAATGAAACAAAACAAAACCCCCAAACCCCCAAAACAGTAATAGATTTCTCCCCAGGGCCATGGACTTTTGTTCAGATTAAAAGTATGTAGTCTGAATTCTTTCCTATGAGGCAGAATGCAAATCTAATCCAAAGCAATTGGTTACCCCATAACCTTTGTGTCTCTATTGTTTGTTTTTGTTGTTATTGCTGTTTGTTTGTTTTGGTTTTTGTCTGTTTTGTTTTCTGAGACACTGTTTTATTATACAGCCTGAGCCAGCCTTGAAGTCTTTGTCCTCCTGGTACAGCCTTCCAGATGCTGGGATTGCAAGCTCCATTGTGTTTCACCATACACATAATTATAAGTAAAATTCCAAATAAACCATTCTTGTGATAAAGAAGTTGTAAGATAGGTTGTGTTCTTTGACTGAACAAAAAGAAGCAGGGGGAATGTTCTGAGCCAAGCATTATGGGGGATGCCTAGAATCTCAGCTCCCAAGACATAAGTTCAAGACCAGCCTTGGTCACATATAAGATCTTGTCTCAAACAATTCTTTTTAAAGTTCTGAGAACACCTACAGCTTGGTGCATCTTAGAGGCAGTTTTAGGTATTCTTCTCGCCTTTACAGTTCTCCTTAGCTAACACCCTTTATTAATGAGCCTGTCACCAGCTCATCTGATTTGATCCTGTGTTGCTATTTTGTCAACGTTGTCTTTACCTCACACTTTATTTAGAAACCAAGCTGGTGTGTGAACTTTCTCCCTCTGATCTTCCTCAGGCAACACTACTCACCCTACGTTTTGCTTGTTTGTACCTGGGCTAAATCAAATTCTTCTCAGTTCTTTTACATTTGGACAATATTTTCTTGGCTAGGCATGGTGGTGGCAGGACTGCAATATTTTTCTTTGTTTTGAGACAAGAACTCCTGTAGTCCAGGATCAAAGTAGCAGAAGATGACTTTGAACTTCTGACCTGCCTGTTGCCATACTTGGTTTAATTTTAATTTTTATAAACGTAACCTGTCTAATGTCTGATAATACAGGCTTGAATCTAGACTTCTATAATTAAAGCAAAGGAGAAGCTACAATCCGTGTGAATTCACTTTTATGAAACAAGTAATGGTATTTTAAAGGTGAGCTTAAGAAGCAGCATAGACAGAAGGAGCAGTCTGTTTTCACAAGGAGTACTCTGGGTACTAAGCACTGTTAATAATTGGGGTAGGCTATCATGCAGAGAAGTCAGCCACAGCAGCCAGTAAAGCAGCATCTGTATCCATCTGTGAAAACACTCAAGCTACCTTTCCTGTGTTCACATGATTGTATATGAAATTACAGTTCACATTTCTGGGTAGGGGAGCTTACCCACATAGCCTACTGCTGATGTGTTATCTGTATTCAACTCACCTGCCTCACATCCCTTTTCAGAACAAGAGAACTATGAATAAATAATCCAGTGATCTATCATCCACACACCTTACAGTCACTGCAAATGAGAAGAAAGGCTATTTTTATGTCTTCATGTGATGATCATGTCCTTTCTTGCAAAACCCTCACTCTTCCGTAAGAGTTATGCAACATTCCTGGTTTACTATGGGTGAGAAATGCTTAGCTTGTGTGGCATGTAGATGTGTCATAGCTTAGTTCCAGAGCAGATCCTCATTCAGGCAATTCCAAACATGGGTGTTGTTCAGAATAGTTATTTAGGCCAAGATAGGAAGGGAGAAGCAATAGTGAATGAAGGTATGGTCAAGAAACAATATGAAGATAAAATTTATGATGCATTTTATGAATTAAAATAGAAATCTAATTATCCATGATAAAATCTATAGTAAAGCAGCTACAGCTTTTTTAATATATGCATGAGTATTTGCCTACATATATGTACATGTACTATATGTGTGCTAGTGCCCATGGAGGTCAGAAGAAGGCACCTAGCCCCTGGAGCTGATGTTATAAATGGTTGGAAACCACCATGTGGGTGATGGAAGTGTTAACCAGGTTCTTTGTAAGAGCAGTAAGCACTATTAAAGGCTGAGCCATCTCTTTAGGCCCAAGCATCTACACCTTAATTTTGTTGCTATTAATTATTGTTGATATTATTAGTCTTATATGTCTAACAAGATCATAAACTCATAAAAGATGCTTGAGGATTCAAACAGTACTCATCAGTATTCTCAGCAATGTTTATTTCTTGGCTGATCTATGTCATCTATATCATCTATATCTATGATATCTATATCTATAATATATAATATTCTAGCTGAATGTTGTAATTCACACCTTTAATCTCATTTGGGAGAATGAAACAGAATTGCCATGGGTTAGAGGCCTTCTGGAGCTCCATAATTAGTTTGAGGCCAGCCTTGACTAGAGCATGAGCCTTTAAAAATAAAATCTTAATTAAGCAAACTTTCCCTTACTACTTGTGACACACTCTGCCCTTTTGCATTTATTCCCTATATAATTCTATTTTGCCAAGAAATCACCACAAACCATTAAACTGATCTCTCAATCCAGAAAGAAATGCCTAGAGCTCTAGAAGATGAAGTGAAAACTCCTCACATTGGTTTTACAGCCCTTTTCTTATATAATCCCACATCAATAAGGTAGGCCTCATTCATTCATAAATAGTCCTTGATGCCCACTGCCACTCATTAGCCAGGGTATGAATAGTTAGGGAAGGCTCATTGCCAATCACAGAAAAGGATAAAGTGTTTTGTGGAACACAGGCCAGTAAAAATCCATTATCATTCAATAAAAAAATGAAAATAAATACATTTTGTTGTTCTGGGTTTCTTGTTTGTTTTTGTTTGAAACAGGGTATCACATTGCCTGGATCTTACTATGTAGCTCATCCTGGGCTGGAACGCAAAGGCCCACCTGCCTCTGCATCCCTGGCATTAAAGATGCGCTCCAACAGCACCCCACCCTGCTAACTACAGACTACTAGAGTGTGGGGTTTGATGTATGCTTTGAGTTCTAGTAATGTTTCTTTTACATATGTGGGTGCTTTTATATTAGGGAAATAGATATTCAGGATAGAGACTTCCTCCTGATGAATTGTTCCTGTTATGAGTATAAAGTGTCCATCTCGATCTCTTCTGATTAATTTTAGTTTGAAATCAATCTTGTTAGATATTAGTATAGCCACATCTGCTTGTTTCTTTGGTCCATTTGATTGGAAAACCTTTTCCCATCCCTTTACTTTGAGGTAGTGTCTGTCTTTGAGTTTGAGGTGTGTTTCTTGTAAACAGCAGAATTTTGGATCCTGATTTCTTATCCATTCTCTTAACCTGTGCCTTTTTATAGGTGAATGATGGAGGAAGGTCATTGGTTAATTATAATAAACCAACTGCTTGGCCTCATAGCTTAGAACATAGATGGGAGGAGTAAACAGAATAGAATTCTGGGCGGAAGAGGAAGTGAGGTCAGACTCTGCTCTGCTCCCGGAGAGACCCAAAAGCTCTGCTCTCTGGAGCAGAGACACCAGGATGGACAGAGGCTAGACTCTTCCCAGTAAGCGCACCTTGGGGTGCTTACACACATCATAAGAAATGGGCTAGTCCAGGTGCGAGAATTAGCCTGTAAGGGCTAGAGTTCATGGGCCAAGCAGTTCTTAAATGAATACAGTTTTCGTGTAATTATTTTGGGTATAAGCTAGCCAGCGGCTGGGGTGCTGGGGGACGCAGCCCCGCCACCGTTCTTATTTCAACAGGTGAATTGAGACCATTGATATTAATGACCAGTGATTGGTGACTCCAGTTATTTATTATTATTATTATTATTATTATTA
>NW_026068065.1:29438-32723 GCF_014885135.2 Alexandromys fortis | reverse complement strand
AAATGGTAGGCTGGGAGGAGGCGGAAACTTTTTTTTCTTATTCTCAATAAAAAAAAAGTCTCAGACACTATTTTAATAAAATTTTAAAAAAAATAAAAAAAAGAATTTGTTGGATTTGTTTTGTTCTTTAATCAGTGTGTTTATTTCCTCTATAGTATCTTTAGTGTTTGAGATTCTTTCTTCTATCTCTTGTATTCTGTTGATAATACTTGTCTCTGTAGTTTCTGTTCATTTACCCAGAATTTCCATATCCAGCCTTCCCTCGGTGTGTGTTTTCTTCATTACCCCCATTTCATTTTTCAAGTCTTGAACTATTTCCCTTACCTGTTTGATTGCTTTTTCTTGTTTTTCATGGGTATCTTTGAGAGATTTATTCATTTCCTCTATCTTTTTGTTTGTCATCTCCATTTCTTTATGGCAGTTTTTCACCTCCTGTTTACGGTCCTCTATTATTTTCATAAAGTTCCGTTTAAAGTCGATATCTTCTATTTCTTCTGGAGTAGGGTGTTCAATTCTTCTTGTTTCAGGATTTCTGAATTCTGGTGATGTCATGTTGCCTTTCAGGTTGTTGGAGGAATTCTTGCATTGGCGTCTGCCCGTCTCTTCCTTCAAATGGAGCCAGGAGAGTCTTGGTGTCTTGGTCCAGTCTTTGCTGTGACTGACTCTCTGAGTGGATCTCCTCAGTGCAGGAACAGGAACTGTTCCTGTCTGGATGGAACTCCTCAACACTGAAACAGGGATGCCTGGTAGCCCAGGGACACCATGGACAAAAGGGCCAATGTGGGGGCAGGGCAGGGTCAAGTAGAACACAGAAGACCCTGCAGCACAAGCTGAAGGTGCCTGCACTCCCTTGCGGGGACCTTCAGGCCTGCCTGACAGGCAGACACTCACCGCTCTGGGTGGATAGCCTTATTGCTGACACACTTTTTTGTAGCTGAGGATGACCAGAAATGTCTGGTTTGGTCTTTGCCACTCCACCTCCTGGGTGCTGGATTACAAGCCTGTACCACCACACCAAGATACAGGTTAGAATACATTTTGTGTGAGAACTTGTGAGAATTTCACAAGAGTTCTTACAATAACCAGAGGTTTCCTCCTGGCAATGTCAGCAAGGGTTGAAGCGCCTTGTTGGCTGGGGAGATTTTGCCACCTAGTGGCAGCAATATATTACTACAAGGACTGGCTTTGCAAATTTTAAGTCCGTTTTATAAGGACATTTATACTTATCCTTATCAAACTATTTTTTTAATGTAGTGTCTGAAAAATTTAAAAAGACATAGAAACTTCAAATCTTTGATACTGAAAACTTTGCACATTGTAAAAACCATATATCTTGGAAGTCTTAGGTCAGAGTGGGGAACCTACTGGTATCATTAATATTTATGGATTTTTTTCTGGAAACAAGGAGTTTATTTAATCATATGTGTTGCAGCTGACCATATAGTATAGGAAGTTAGGGAATTAACAAAAGGCAGAAACTGATGGTTCTAGTGTTTTCTTGGTATAGAAAACTGGGCTGGCATCTGTGGCCTCTTATAGGCTGTAGCATATATGTTCAGGTCCTTACAGATTTTAGAGTCTACATTATCAGGGTTAGTGCTTTGATTATTATTATGTGCTGAAGGACCTCTTTTCTGATGCAGTCTATTTAGTGTTCTGCATACTTCTTGTACCTTCATAGACATATGCTTCTTTAGGTTAGGGAAATTTTCTTCTATGACTTTGTTGAAAGTATTTCATGTGTCTTGAGCTGTGTTTCTTTTCATTCCTCTCTTCCTATTATTCATAGATTTTATTTTTTTAAAGCCTCCCAGACTTCCTGGATGTTTTATGCCAGATTTTTTTTTAACATTTTTGTTTAACATTTTCTTTGACTTTGTTATTCATTTCTTTACCATGTCTTTAGTAAATGAGACTCTCTCTTCCATCTTTTGTATTCTTTCAGTGAGGTTTTGTTGAACCTGAAATTCACGAAAATTCAGATCCACAATTTTGAGCCAAAATTGAAGAAAGATTTAGGTAATTACTGATCAGGAAGATGGATTCTAATGGGGCCAATTTCAGATTTCCCAGTAAATGGGCACAAGTCATGTTTTGCAGAGGCTTAAAAAGTCAAAATCGTAGGGCCACCTTGCATCTAGTTCAATCAGGGACAAGCATACATCCTGATGGATTTTTTCCCTTGTACTTCCCACCTACATCCAAATAAGCACATTAGTTGCAGTTGTGTTCAATAAAGCTGTTTAGGGGAGTGAAATCATTAGCAATAGCTTCCAGCATCTGACTTTGAGTCTCACACTCCCCCCTTGAGTTATATCCTGGATTAACTCCTTGGCTCTGTGATGGGTAACTGTAATGGGATCTAATAACCATCAGCTTAATGATACCCAGTCTGGAAACAGAGGGTCTAAGGCCCTTCAGTGACTGAAATAAGGAGCCTGGAAATGAGAATGGGCATCAGTCTTTTATTTCATCGCAAGTTCCCCTTTATGAAATATTTCTTTAGGTGTAACCAGATTATCTATAAAAGCTCAGATGGTTTGTATACAAATAACAATTTTCTCTTAAAGCTATACATTAACCTCTCTGTTTTACCTTGAGCAAATCAAGTGCCCTATCATATTGCACAACTATTTTAGTGAATGAATCTACCTGTTGATACATCTGGCTCCACTTTTGTGGTATGTTGATTGGTGCTATAGGTAGTCGTTTTGTTCCCTATGCCAGGGAGTTTTCTTTTGACTTAGTACTTCAGCCTACTGACCTTCGGTGAAGTAATCTTTTCTGTAACTGTTTCTTGCCTTAAACTAAGATGTCATTGTCAGGGTCCAGGAAGGAATGCTGAGCTGTGTCATTCCCTGTTCTAGTCATTAAGAACATAATAGTGGAGAGAGACTTTTGATTTATTTTTATGTGATGTGTACAGTCTAAAAGGACTATGCCTGAACATTTTAGATGTCCAACTGGATCAGGAATTAATAGGGGACAGATCTATAAACTATTTCCTTTACTGCGATAAGAGAGTGTGATAAAAGAAATGTGCCTGGAATTTATAACTGGCACAAAGCAAGGGAAGGTCTTGCTTAGAGGGAAAAGAATGAAGAAATGAATCACTAAGATAAGAAAAACAAAATATGAATCTTCAAAAACATAAGTAAACATGCAGGTTTTCCTCTTCATGCTTCTCATTTCTTCTATGTTCCCATTTTTCTTTTCTCCTCTATGACCTTCTTACTAATATTGTTACACTTTAAGCAGCTGAAGGGCCAGCCTTCATTTTGGTCT
>NW_026068065.1:25695-28883 GCF_014885135.2 Alexandromys fortis | reverse complement strand
AGCCATATGACCGTCACCCACATTAAGAGGAAGAAGTTTGGACCTATGCTGATTCTGTCCCTGTCCAGTTGGAGTTGGTGAACTCCCATTAGCTCAGGCAAATTGTTTCAGTGGGTGTCCCCCTTATGGTCTTGACCTCTTTGCTCATATTCTCACTTCTCCCACTCTTCAACTGGACTTTGGGAGCTTAGTCCAGAGTTCTCCTGGGTCTCTGCCTCTACTTCTTCAGCCTCTAGATGAAAGTTCTATGGTGATAGTTAAGATATTCATTAATCTGAATACAGGCAAGGACAGTTCAGGAACCCTCTCCTCTATTGCTTAGGGTCTTAGCTGGGGTCATCCTTGTGGACTCCCGGGAATCTCTGCAGTGCCAGGTCTCTTACCAATCCCATAATGGTTTTTTTTTTTCAATCAAAACATCTCTTTTCTTGCTCCTATTTCTTTCCTCCCTCCATTTCAACCATCCTGTTCCCTCAATTTTTCCTCCTTCTCACTTTCCCCCTCCTCGCACTCCCTTCTTCCCTCATCCCCATGTTCACATTTTGTCAGGTAATCTTGTCTATTTCCCCTTTCCAGGTGGATCTATGTGTATATTTCTTGGGGTTCACATTGCTATTTAATTTCTCTTGGATCATAAACTATAGGCTCAATATCCTTTGCTTTACAGCTATTATCCACTTATGAGTGAGTACATACCATGTTCATCTTTCTGAGTCTGGGTTACCTCATTCAGGATGTTTTTTTTTTTTTCCAGTTCCATCCACTTGCACACAAATTTCAAGCTGTCATTGTTTTTTACTGTTGAGTAGTACTACAATGTGTAAATTTGCCACATTTTCTTTATTCATTATTTGGTTGAGGGGCATCTAGGTTGCTTACAGGTTCTGGCTATTACATATAATGCTAGTATGAACATAGTTGAACAAGTGTTCTTGTAGTATGATTGAACATCCTTTGGGTATATGACCAAGAGTGGTATTGCTGTGTCCTGAGGTAGGCTAATTTGTAATTTTCTCAGAAACCACCATACTGATTTCAAGAGAGGTTGTCAAGTTTGCATTTCCACCAACAATGGAAGAATTTTGTTTACTCCATATCCTCTTCAGCAGAAGCTATTATTGGCGTTTTTGATCTTAACCATTTGAATGGTGAAAGGTACTATCATAGTCATTTTTATTTGCATTTCCCTGATGGCTAAGGATGTTGAACATTTCCCTAAGTATTTTTTGGCCATGTGAGATTCTTCTGTTGAGAATTCTCTGTTTAATTCTGAACCCCATTTTAAATTGGATTATTTTGTGTTTTCAAGCCTAATTTCTTGAGTTCTTTATATTTATTTTGGAGATCAGTCCTCTGTCTGATGTGAAGTTAGTGAAGATCTTTTCTCATTCAGTAGATTACATTTTTGTATTATTGACTGTACCCTTTGCTTTACAGAAGCTTCTCAATTTTAGGAGGTCCCATTTATTTATTGTTGCTCTTAGTGTCTGTGCTACTGGGGTTATATTTAAGAAGTTCTCTCCTGTGCCCATGCACTGAGGGCTACTTCCCACTTTCTCTTCTATCAGGTTCAGTGAGGCTAGATTTATACTGAGATCTTTAATCTGCTTGGGCTTGACCTTTTGCATGGGGATAGATATGGATCTCTTTTTATTCTTCTACATGTTGATATCCAGTTATGGCAGCACTATTTTTTGAAGATGCTTTCTTTTTTTCCATTGTATAATTTTAGCTTTTTTTTTTGTCAAAAATCAGATGTTCATAGGTGTGTGGATTAATGTCAGGGTCTTTGATTCAATTCCCTTGGTCAACCTGTCTGTTTTTATGCCAATACCAAGCTGTTTTCATTACTCTAGCTCTATAATGGAGCCTGATGTCAGGGGTGGTGATGCTTCCAGAAGTTCCTTAATTGTATAGGATTGTTTTTTCTACCCTAAGCCTTTTGTTTTTCCATATGAAGTTGAGTATTGTTCCTTCAATGTCTGTAATGAATAGTTTAGTATTTTGTTGGGGATTGCACTGAATCTATAAACTGATTTTGGTAGGATTACCATTTTTATGATTTTGATCCTATCTATCCAAGAGCATGGGAGTTTTTTCCATTTTCTGATATTTTCTACAGTTTCTTTGTTCAAAGACTTTAAGTTCTCGTTGAACAGGTCTTTCACTTCTTTGGCTAGCGTCATCCCAGATATTTTATGTTATTTGTGGCTATTGTGAAGAGAGAGGCTTCTCTGATTTTGTTCTCAGTTTCTTTATCATTTGTGTTTAGAAAGGCTACTGATTTCTTTTGAGATGATATTTTATCCTGCAACATTACTGAAGGTATTTATCAGCCATAGGAAAATCATAGTAGAGATTTTTTGGGTCTCTTATGTATATTATCTTACAAATAGCAAAAATTTGACTTTTGTCTTTCCGATTTGAATCTGCTTGATCTCCTTTTGTTGCCTTATTGCACTAGCCAGAACTTCAAGAGTTATGCTGAATAGATATGGAGAGAGTGGACAGCCTTGTCTTGTTTCTGATTTTAGTGGAATCACTTTGACTATTTCTCTGTTTAATTTGATATTGGATGTTGGCTTGCTGTATGTTGATTTTATTATGCTTCAATATGTTCATTGTATCCCTGTTCTCTTGAAGACATTTATTATGATGGGATGTTGGATTTTCTCGAATGCTTTTTCAGCATCAAATTAGATGATCATATGATATTTTTCTTTCAGTTTATTTATATGATGGATTACATTGATAGATTTTCATATATTGACCTATCTCTGCATCTCTGGAATGAAGCCTACTTGATCATGGTAGATGATATTTTGATGTGTTCTTGGATTTGGTTTGGCAGTATTTTATTGAGGACTTTTGCATTTATGTTCATGAATGAGAATGTTCTACAGTTCTCTTCTTGGTTGAATCTTTGTGTGGTTTTGTTATCAGGATAACTGTAGCCTCATAAAAAGAATTTGGCAATGTGTCTTCTGTTTCAGTTATGTAGGACATTTTGAGGAGTAAAGGTATTAGCTCTTCTTTGAAGTTCTGGTAGGATTCTGCACTGAAACCATCCGGCCCTGGGCTTTTTTTTTTTTTTTTTTTTTTTTGGAGGCTGGACAGCTTCTATTTCCTCACGACTTATAGGTCTATTTAAATTGTTCACCTGCTCTTGATTTAATTTTGGTAAATGG
>NW_026068065.1:9557-16689 GCF_014885135.2 Alexandromys fortis | reverse complement strand
TTTTTTTTTTTTTTTTGGAGGCTTTTGATGACTGGTTCTATTTGATGACTGGTTATAGGTCTATTTAAATAGTTCACCTGCTCTTGATTTAATTTTGCTATGTGGTTCCTATCCAGAAAATTGTCTGTTTCTTTTACATTTTCCAATTTTGTGGAGGACACATTTTTGTAATATGACCTGATGATTCTCTGGATTTCCTCAGTGTCTGTTGTGATGTCCCCCTTCTCATCTGATTTTGTTAATGTGGATGTTCTCTCTCTGCTTTTGTATTAGTTATGATAAAGGTTTGTTTATCTTGTTGATTATCTCAAAAAATTGTTTTGTTTATTCTTTTATCATTTTCCTTTTTTCCTATTTTATTTATATCAGCTCTCAATTTGATTATTTTCTGTCTCCTGGTTGAGTGCTTCATTTTATTCTAGAGTTTTTAGGTGTGCTGTTATACCACTACCGTGAGGTTTCTTCACTTTCTTTATGTTGGCACTTAGTGCTATGAATGTTCCTCTAAGCACCGCTGTCATAGTGTCCCACAGGTTTGGGTATGTTGTTCCTTTATTTTCATTAAATTCTAGGAAGTGTTTAATTTCTTTCTTTACTTCTTTCTTGACACAGGGGTGGTTAAATAGAGCACTGTTCAATTTCCATGAGTTTGTAGCTTTTCTGTAATGAGTTTTGTTAAATTCTAACTTTAAACCGTGGTGATCCAATAAGATACAGCAAATTACTCACACTTTTTATATCTATTGAGGTTTGCTTTGCCACTGAGTATGTGCTCAATTTCATTAAGGTTCCACCAGATGCTGAGAAGAATGAATATTCTTTTGTGTTTGGGTGGAATGTTCTGTAGATGTCTGTTAAGTCCATTTGAATCATGATATCTGTTAGTTGTCTTATTTCTCTGTTAAGTTAATGTCTGGTTGACCTATTTATTGGGGAGAGTGGGGTGTTGAAGTCTCCTACTATCAGTGTATGGGGTTCGGTGTGCAATTTAAGCTTTAGTAATGTTTCTTTTCATACATGGATGCTCTTTAGTTGGGATATAGATGTTTAGGATTGAGACTTCATCTTTATGGATTGTTCTGTGATGAGTATAAATTGTCCATCTCCATCTCTCTGATTGATTTTGATTTGAAGTCTGTTTTGTTAGATATTAGGATAGCTTCACCTGCTTGTTTTGTAGGTCCATTTGATAATAATGACCAATAATTGTTAATTCCTGTTATTTTTTGGTGGTAGTATCTGTGTGTTTCTCTTCTTTGGGTTATCTGTTGCCTGTGTTTTTGTGCTTGCAATCAGCTCCCTTGGGTTGGAGTTTTTCTTCTAGTACTTTCTGTGGGGTCAGATTTGTGTATAGGTTTTGTTTAAATCTCATTTTTGTTATGGAATATTTTGCTTTCTCCATTGATACTGTTTGAAAGCTTTGCTGGATCTAGTAGTCTAGGCTTGCATCCTTCGTCTCTTAGTGTCTGAAGCACATCTATCCAGCACTTTCTGGCTTTCCTGGTTTCCATGGAGAAGTTGTATGTAATTCTGGTAGATGTGCCTTCATATGTTACTTGATTTTTTCCTTTGCAGCTCTTGATTTTCTTTCTTTATTCTGTATGCTTTGCGTTTTGATTATTACATGGTGATGGGACTTATTTTTATTCAGTCTACTTGGTGTTCTGTGTGTTTCTTGTACCTTCATAGTGATAACCTTCTTTAGGTAGGGAAAGTTTTCTTCTATGATTTTGTTGAATACATTTTCTGTGCCTTTGAGCTGGAGTTCTTCTCTTTCTTCTATCTCTATTCTTCTTAGGTTTGGTCTTATTATCTCCCAGATTTCCTGGATATTTGGTGTTAAGAATTTGTTGGATTTAATGTTTTCTTTTACCAATGAATTTATTTCTTCTATACTATCTTCAACATCTGAGATTTTCTCTTCCATCTTTTGTATTCTGTTGGTTATGCTTGCCTTTGTAGTTTCCATTCATTTACTCCAATTTTACATACCCAGAATTCCCTCATTTTCTGTTTTTTTTAAATTAGGTCTATTTCAGTCTTCAAGTCTTAAACTGTTGATTCAGCTGTTTGATTGCTTTTTCTTTGTTTTCTTGAGTTTCCTTGAGAGTTTTATTAAATTCTTCCAATTTTTTTTTTGTTTTTCTTTTCTTCCATTTTTTTCAGGAAAATTTCATTTCCTTTTTAAAAGTTTCCACAATCCTCATAAAATTACATTTAAAATTGTTTTCTTAGTTAAAATGATCAAGTCTTTCCCATTGTGTTCTGGTGTTACTATGTTGCCTTTTGGTTGTTGGATGAACTTTTGCATTGTCTCCTACCCAACTCTTCTTACAGTTGGCACTGGCAGTGTCTTTGCCTCTTGATCCAATCCTTGCAGTAGCTGTGTATGTCTTTAGAAACTGTTCTTGGTCTGCTCTGTACTGTCTGTGTCTCAGGGAGCTACTGAGATCTCTCTTGGCCCTCTTTCCAGACCTCCTCTCTTGGTGTGCTCTCTTGGTTAGCTTTCTTGGTCTACTCTGTGCAGCCATAGCTTGTACTTCTGAGTTTCTCTGTGGTTGTGAGGGAAAGGGTAGGATAAGAGGGTTTGAGCGCAGAGTGGGACTTGTAACTGTCAGGGTCCAATAGACATGTTGGGAGTGTTGGAGCAGCCTACCTGCAGGAAACTTGCCTGTTGGGTGGCTATAGAAGCCAATGCAGGTGGGTGAGGTACCCAGAGCTTTAGCCGTGGTATGGAGGGCCTAGTGAGTGGGGGTGTTGCACTGGGTGGCTAGTCACTTACCTCTTGGTCCTTTCTTTGTAGCAGAGGCTGAGTTTCAGAGTTCCACAAAAGCTGTGGGAGTAGGGGATAGGAGGACTTAAGGGCAGAGTAGGACTTGTAGCTTTTAGGGTACTACAGATGTGATGGGGGAGTTGGAGCAGCCTACCTGTAGGACACTCACCTGAAGCCTGGCTAGAGAAGCTGAAGCAAATGGGGGGGGAGGGTCCTGGGGTTTTGCCCACAGTATGATGGGTCTAGAGAGTGGGGTGTCCTGTTGGGTGTATGGTCACTCAACTTTTGGTCCTCTCTATGTAGTAGCATACTGTATTTTAGAGTTTTCCTAAGGTTGTGGGGGCAGGGGTGGTAGGAGGGTTTGGGAGCAGAATGGGCTGGTTTTTGATTTTTCAAGACAGGGTTTCTCTGTTTAACAATCCTTGAACTTGCTTTGCAGACCAGACTGGCCTTGAACTCACAGATCTGTTTGCCTTTGTCTCCAAAGTGCTGGGATTAAAGGCATGAGGCACTATGCCGCTAAAGTGACAGCCTTTTACAAGATTTTATTGATGATTCTGTTTCTTTCTCCCTAATGTCTTAGGCTGTATTATTGACATTTTACAAGTCACATATGCCATGAAGTATCTATTGATTTCTCATCTTTTGGTGTACATTATCCATATGTCTCTCAGTGTCCTTCAAGTCATAATGTGGTTTGAAAATACTTTTTTCTTGTTTCTTTTTCTTCCACCTTACTTTTTTCTTTCTCTCTTTTTTCCCTTTCCTTCTTTTCTCCTCTCTCTCTCTCTCTCTCTCTCTCTCTCTCTCTCTCTCTCTCCAGAGTCTCACTGAGTGTCTCTCGATGGTCTAGAGTTTGCTATGTACACCAGACTGACCTCAAACTCAGAGATCCAACTGCTTCTGCCTCCCTAGTGCTGGGATTATAATGAGTGCTACTCTACCCAGAATGGTTGCTTCCTTTAGACAATGTCTCATTTAGTAATCCAGACAGGTCTGGAACATTCTATGTATCCCAGGTTGGCTCAAAGTCCATCCAGTTCTACGACTTTGGCTTTCTGAGGGGTTGGAAAGTTATTAGCAGAAAATTGGTGACATGTACCTTATGGGGCTGACTTTTAATTGACTATGAGGGATACATTGAGTCATGTTGGAATTGAAAAGCTTGGCTAATGTCCTTTTCTGTGTGTTTTTCAAACCCTTTTTGTTTATGGGATACAAGTCCAAATTAATCATCAAACTCTTGGGGAGAGTGGAGAAGAGTGGCGTTCGTGATTACAAACAACATCAAAAGCCCAAGTCACCCATAGTGAAGGAGTCCTAATTGACGGCCAGGGGACATGCCCCTTCCAGTTTGTGGTGAAGCAGCCACACATGCTGCCAGACAAACACAGTCAAGAGCATCCACCAACTCCAGCAGGTGACCCATGGCAGCTACAGAGACATTGCAGAAACTCGACCAGGCTCTGGTAATATCCCAGGATGTCCAGTAGGAGTCGCTGTTCTGCAGTCAGGCCAAGTGGCTAGTCAGGGGTAACTGACGCTTCCAGGGTTGCTGCACCTGAATGCTTGAAGGCACTGTGGCACTGTGGAGCAATGGGTTATGCTAGGCAGAGCTATTTCTGTCCATAGGTGCTTGGTCCTTGTCCTTTAACCTTCCTCTGTGCCCTGCATGGTGACAAGGGCAGGGGTCCAGCAATGCATATGTAAAGGCAGGTGAGCTAGCGCCTAGGTGGGTTCTTCAACCATGGCTGGGCTCCAGGAGGGACAGCATCTGAGAAGGCAGCCGAAAAGGAGGTGCCACTGTTGCCACATCACAGACCATAACTAAACCTAGGGCCCATTCTGTGTCCCCCCCTATTCTGTCCCAGCACAAGCAAGGCAGCTGGACCCTGCTCCTATCTTTCGTGAAATCCCACTGTTCTTTTGCAGTATCCCACCAGCCTACAAGCACTGATTGACATGCCTCTAGGCTGTTCCCACATCCCTGCCATCCACAGGGCTCTCTTCCTCCAGACACACTCTGATGTCCAATCCCACATACCTGAACATCCTCCACATGGCCAACCCTCCCCTGCAACCCCAGCAGACTACATAGGCACAGGTCTCAACCATAACATTTGGAAAGACAGCAGAGTACATAGGCACAGGTGAAAACCATAACAATTGAGAGAACAGGCACAGGCACAGGCCACACCAGTGCAAAAAAAAGATGGGTAGATGCTGGTGTAAAAATGCATTCAACAACTGAAGGAGCAATATGGCATCACCATAACCCAGTGATCTTACAACTGCAAAGCTTGAACATTCCAAAACAGCTGAAACACAAGAAAATAAAAAGAGGAAATGAAAAACTTTCCTTAAAGAAGTTAAAGAAAAGACAAACAAAACATTGGAAGAAATCAATAAATCCCTTAGAGAAAGCAAAGAAAGCCAAGGGGGAAAAAAGCAAGCAAATAGGTGAAGGAAATGGTTCAAGACTTGTAAACTGAAATAGAAATAATAAAGAAAACACAAACCTAGGGAATTCTGGAAATGGAAAATTTGGGAAAGGTATCAGGAACTACAGATGCAAGCATAACCAACAGAATAAAAGAGATGGAAAAGACAGTCTCAGGTGTTGGTGAAACAGTAGAGGAAATAGATTCATCAGTCACAGAAAATGTTAAATCTGATGAAGTCCCAACACAAAACTTCCAAAAAATTTGGGATACCATGAATAGTTCAAACCTAAAGAATAATAAAGATAGAAGTAAAAGAAATCCAGCTCAAAAGCACTGATAATATATTCAACTAAATCATAGAAGAAACTTTTCCAACCTGAGGAAGCATATGTCTATAACGGTATAAGAACTTACATAACACCAAACATACTTGACCAAGAAAAGGCCCCTCACCACAGAATAATCAAAACACTAAACATACAAAATAATGGATACTAAGAGCTGCAAAGGAAAAAGACCAAGTAACGTATAAAGACAGACCTATCAGAATTAGACCTGACTACTCAATTGAGACTCTAAAAGCTGGAAGGTACTGGACAGACATTTTACAGACACTAAGGAACATGGATTCAACTCAGCCTTCTATACTCAGAATAACTTTTTGTAAACATAGGCAAAGACAACAGTTATTTTATGGCAAAACCTGATTTAAACAATATCTATCTGTTGCCACTACATATGCTTGTTGGTTCCCAGCTACTTAGTCCCAAAATAATCTCACAGAAACTGTATTAATTAAATCATTGCTTGGCCCATTAACTCTAGCTTCTTATTGGCTAATTCTTACATATTAATTTAACCCATTTTTTATTAATCTGTGTATCGCCATGTGTCTGTTGCTTCCCAGCTCAAGTTCGGGCATCTGGTCTCTGATAAGGCTACATGGCTTGTCTCTGACTCTACCTCTTCTCCCAGCATTCCGTTTAGTTTTCCCCACCTAGCTTTGTTCCCCTAAGCTCTGCTATAGACCCAAAGCAGTTCCTTCATTAACCAAAAATATTCACAGCATACAGAGGGGAATCCCACATCATCTATCCATAAATCCAGCTCTTCAGAAAGTACTAGGAGAAAATGTCCAATTCAAGGAACTCAGTTACATTCATGAAAGTACAGGTAATAGATAATCTCACACCACCAAAACCCAAAGAAGGGAAATGCACACTATCATCACCACCATCAAAACCAAAAATAATAGGAAATAGGAATTATTCATCAATAACATCTCTTAATATCAATGGTCTCAATTTACTAGTAAAAAGACTAGGGCTAACAGAATGGATATGAAAACAGGATCCGTCCTTCTGCTGCCTAAAAGAAATACACCTTAACTTCAAAGACAGACATTATAACAGACTAAATTGTTAAGAAAAGATTTTTACAATCAAATGTATCTCAGAAGCAAGCCAGTGTAGCTGTTTTAATATCTAACAAAATAGGCTTCAAACTAAAACTAATCAAAAGAGATGTAGAAGTGTTGTCTGAGGTTTCTGTCCTGCCCAGTTCTCACAGTCATTAGGTCCCAAAGAAATCACACAGGGGTCTACATTAGATATAAACTGATTGTCCCATTAGCTCAGGTGGCTCAGTACCTTTTTCAGCAGGGTAGGTCACATCAGGCTTCTTTTGTGCTGGGCTCAAAACTACTGAAAGAGCTTCCTTCTTCCCAGAATACTCCTGTTTTCATTGACCTGCCTCTACTTCCTGTCTGGTTGTCCCACCTATACTTCCTGTCTGGCTACTGGCCAATCAGCATTTATTTAAAACATAATTGACAGAATATAGACAATTGTCCCACTCTTCTTCTTCTTCTTCTTCTTCTTCTTCTTCTTCTTCTTCTTCTTCTTCTTCTTCTTCT
>NW_026068065.1:6851-9149 GCF_014885135.2 Alexandromys fortis | reverse complement strand
TTTTTTTTTTTTGTCAACTATTGTGATTTGTTCATCTAAAGGTCAGCTAACTATGATTGGTCAGGGCCACGGTGGGACAGGCAGATGCTAGGTCAGATGGGCAACAGAGGAATATCTGCAGTTCATTTGGCTCTAGTTCCAGGAACTGGATTTATTCAGAGAAAACCTGCAGAGGGATGGAAAGTACCTGGGAAAGTATCCATTGTTCCAGTGCACGTGTGGGTGATTATTAGGTTCCTGGTTCCCAGGGGAGGATGTGATATGGGAGTGCCATATATCAATCATTGGTTAATTAATAAAGAAACTGCTTGGTCTGATAGGTTAGAACATATGTGGGTGGAGTAAAAAGAACAGAATGCTGGGAAGAAGGGAAGTTAGGCAGACGCCATGCCTCTTCTCTCCAGGGCAGATGCGATGAAGCTCCGACCCAAGATGGACGTAGGCTAGATCTTTCCAGTAGGCCAAAAACCTCATGGTGCTACACAGATTATTAGAAATGGGTTAGTTGAGGTGTGAGAATTAGCCAAGAAGAGGCTATATATAATGGGCCAAGCAGTGTTTAAAAGAATACAGTTTGTGTGCTGTTATTTTGGGTAAAGCTAGCTGGTGGCTGGGAGCCGGACGGCAGGAATGCAGCCTGTAGCTCCTACTACAGAATGGCTTCCCAATGTGTGGATAACTGAATCCACAGAAAGCCTGAGAAAGCTTGGGAAAGAATAGAGTAAAGCATGTTTTCTTGGTAGCAGCAATTTCTCGGGTCTGCTCTGCTTGCTAGAGGCAAGCAAGTGCTCTCATCTAAGAGAGGCTTCCTGACTCAGCGTTAGCTGCAAAACCCTGCAGCTATTAAGAGGTCCTGCCACGAAACACTTAAATGGTGTTGATGAAAAGCTGAACGCATGCTTTTCAGTTTTCAGCCATAGCAGGAAAAAAGCTATGCCATTTTAAAATGCCAGCTTTGTGCCATCCTGCCATCCTGCCAGGGCAAACTCTGACTCTTTGAGGCAGGAGGTCAGCTACAGAGAGAGCATTTGAGTGTTGCAGCTTGCTTGCTGGCAAGGACCTTGAAACGCCATAGAGTTGTGGCAATAAAGATGGCTACAGCCAGTATCTCCGCCATGAGGCTGGAAAGCTAAGGAATGGGCTGGATCTAGCTGCCAAATCCACGGCTTTAATCCTACCTTTATTGCTTGGCAAATTAAAGACTCATGTGGTCAGAAAAAGAGAGATATACAGTAAAGAGAGATTCAAAGACAAAGAAAACCTCTAAATTGCTTACAATGTGCTAAAAATAGATGCAGGCTAAAGGAAACCGTTCTTAAAAATAAAGAAAAAGAGAGTAGTTTGGGTGTGGTGGTACACACCTTTAATCCCAACACTTGGAGGCAGAGGGAGATTGATCTCTGAGACTTCAAGGGGCAGAGGTAGATTGACCTCTGTGACTTCAAGGTGTGGTAGGACATACCTTTAATCCCAACGCCTGGGAGGCAGAGACAGACGGATCTCTGAGAGTTCAAGGACAGCCTGGTCTACAGAGTTATTCCAGGACAAAGATATACAGAAAACCTGTATCAAAAAGTAAAAGTAAAAATAAATGAAATAGAGTTAAAATAAAGCTGTACAAAGATGGAAAATACACAGAGAATATTGATACTGTATGCTATTATACTCTCTTTGAATTGTTTGAATGCTGAGGAAAGAGCAACAGCTGCTAAAAGATATTTGTTTATAAATGCTGCTGAACTAATCCAAGATAGATATTTTGAAAATACCTTAACTTCAGAATTTGGATCTAAGGATATGATACTTTGGAAAAGAGTTTCTTCTTTTGTTTTCACAGCAGATGAGACCCTGTGGATTGCTTCTATCCCAATATGGTATGATAGACCATGCCCTCCTGAAAGGTTGCCGTGAACACCCTCAAAAAAATTACTTCACTCAACTGCTGACTGAGATGAATCTAGTACACAGGTTATACCATGAAAGACCTGGATAACAGCACCCCCATTCAGCACGAAGCAGTTTGGAGAGAAATAACTGTGCCCATATTCCCAAATATTGTTTATAAATGTTCTTTTACATTTTAAGGGGGATATGATATAGATATGAATAGTTTGAATTGGTATAAATTTTGCTTTAGTGATTTAAATTTAAGATCAATCTTGTTATATGTATATGTATTTTTGACCTTGACTAAGGTATTGTGATTGTGTAGTTCATTTAAAAATGTAATGTATATAGGTTGTTAATGGATAATCATTAATAATAATCAAGCTTGTAGTCATATTGTTAGATTTTCTA
>NW_026068065.1:0-528 GCF_014885135.2 Alexandromys fortis | reverse complement strand
TAAATATTGTAACTATAATTCTTGCTTGATAACTGTTTTGCTATATGTAATTTTACTATGTTAAAGTGAAAGCCTTTCTTTTTGGTTTAAACAGAAAAAAAGAAAATGATAAAGGAGAGTCATCTGTCTATGTGTTACTTTCATTGGTTAATAAAGAAACTGCCTTAGCAATTTAATAGGACAGAAAATAAGGTAGGTGGAGTAAATAGAACAGAATGCTGGGAGGAAGAAGGCAGGGAGCCAGAGGCCATTAGGCCAGCCGCCAGGTCAGACATGCTGAATCCTTCTTGGTAAGCCACCATCTCATGGTGCTACACAGATTATTAGAAATGGGTTAAGCAAGATGTGAGAGTTAGCCAGTAAGAGGATACAGCTAATGGGCCAAACAGAGCTTAAAAGATTACAGTTTCCATGTGATTATTTTGGGTAAAGCTAGCTAGTGCCTGGGAGCCTTCACGGGTGGCGGGAGGCAGCCTGCTGCTCCTACTACATTATTTTCACACTGGATAACACTTATTATCTATGCAT
>NW_026068064.1:2843973-3026304 GCF_014885135.2 Alexandromys fortis | reverse complement strand
TCTTGAGGTCTCAGTAGTCCTCCTTGTCCGCTATGTTCAGCGAGACCAGTTTTGACCCAGGCTTTTTCAGACCCAGGCCAGCTGGCCTTGGTGAGTTCCCAATCCCCATTGTCTCAGTGTATGGGTGCACCCCTCCCGGTCCTAAGTTCCTTGCTTGTGCTCTCTCTCCTTCTGCTCCTGATTTGGACCTTGAGACCACTTTGGCCTATGGCAGAGCAAAATATAGCCAGGCTGGATGAGATATATATATATAGAGAGAGAGTAGACAGAGTCAGGGAGACACCATGTAGCTGTTGAAGGAGAAAGACGCCAGAAAACCTTCAGCCTCGTGGCAATACACAGATTAATAGAAATCGGTTTATTTGTGATGTTAATAAGAAGGCTGAGCTAATAGGTCAAATAGTGTTGTAATTAATATAGTTTCTGTGTATAATTTGGCTCTGGACAGCCGGAAAATGAATGAGTAGTCTCTGTTTACACCCGGCATCCTCCTCTTGGTTCTGTATTTACTGGCTTGTGCACCCTTATACATCTATGTGCACACACGCCAATTTTCTGTGTACAAAACCACATTGCTTGTAATAAAGGAAGGGAATGGGAGAATCTTCCCTCCTGTCTTTCCACAGTGGTCTGAGCATCAAAAAATAATCCTAGAATCATGAATCTGGCCTGATCATTTCTCATATTTGGATATTTGGAGCTAAAAGCTCATCTATGTAAAATAAGAAAGTCCATGGTCCTCCCCCCTCTATCCAGGTCTAGGAAGGTGAGCATCTAAACAGAATAGGCTCCCACAAAGCCCATCCATGCATTAGAATCAAAACCCAGTGCCATTGTCCTTGGCTTCTCAGTCAGCCCTCCTTGTCAGCCACGTTCAGAGAGTCTGGTTTGATCACATGCTCCATCAGTCCCAGTCCAGCTGGCCTTGGTGAGCTCCCAATAGATCAGCCCCATCGTCTCAGTGGGTAGGCGCACCCCTCGCGGTTCTGACTTCCTTGCTCATGTTCTCTCTCCTTCTGTCCTCATTTGGACTTTGGGAGCTCAGTCCAGTGCTCTAATGTGGGTCTCTGTCTTTGTCTCCATCCATCGCCAGATGAAGGTTCTATGGTGATATGCAGGAACCCTGACTGGTCTTTGGACTGGATAGGGAGGGGGAGGAGGAGTGAAAGGAGAGGGAGAGAAATAGGAGTAGGTGGAAAATTTTAATTAAAAAAATAATAAAGTGATTATTCTAATACCAAAAAAAGAAACCTCATTCATACTTGCCAAAACTTTGAAACAACCAAGATGTCCTCCAGTAAGCAAGTAGAGAAGAAAAAAAAACAAACTGGGATACATACAAGCAATAAACTACTTTTCATTCCTAAAAAAAATACTGTTCATCATTTATAAGACATGAAAAAACCAAATGTGCATTATTAAATGTAAGAAGTCAATAGATAATGACCACATCCTGAATGTTTCTCATTACTGGCATTCAAGAAAAGGATAACTGTGAAGACAATAAAAACAACAGGAATGAAAAAAATTAGAAAGTTAAATTATTTCACAGGGGCTGTCTTCACACTTAGTAAAGATATGATTCTAACTGGTGTGAGAGCAAAATACTTTGATGACCTCAAGCATGTTTGTGTAAACTACACTCTCCTTAACTGCAATTAGAAAGCCAGATGCTCCCACTGCCAGTTCTTGCCCATCTTTATTGAGCTATAATTAAAACATTAGAACTGTGGATTGGAGTATAACTCAGTATTAGCGTGCTTGCCTAACATGAGTAAGGCAATCACATCTCCAGCATCCTTGTGTGTGTGATGTACAACTTATCTTATAAAATATATAAATACATTATAAAACAATCATCACAGTAATGTCAATTAACCTAACAACCATTGTATATGCCTACCATCCTCTCTTCTTTCCTTAGTGGGATGTTTTGTGTGTGTGTGTGTGTGTGTGTGTGTGTGTGTGTGTAGGCACTTAGTTATGATCTATCCTCAGTATATTTCAGGTACACATATTAACTATATTCACATAGTAGCTTCACGTAGGACTCAGAATGTTTTGATCGAGTGTAACAGACACTTTGTACTCCTCAAATATAGCTAACTGTAGTTCTACCCTGCTGCTGTGAACGGGGATATTTTAGATTCCACATGTCAGTGAGATTCTGAAGCGTTTGTCTCTTTGTATCTGGGTTATTTCACATTGTGTACGCTCTTCTACTTTCACATGTGTGGTCACAACTAGAAGGTTTCCATCTTTCAACCATATGCCTCTGTTGGGGGGGGGAACAGGGGAGAGAGAGGAAAGAGAGAGTGGGAGAGAGAGAGTTTCTTTATTCTCATCAAAGGTGACTTTGGTTGTTCACTATCTTGGATGTAGTGAATAATCCCCACTAAACACAGAGGAGCAGAAATATCTTTGATGTTCTGATTTTATTTCCTTTGTTCATGCTCTCAGAGATGGGATGCTGGCTCATGGGGAGTTTCTAGTTTAACATTTTGGAATACGCCCATGCTATTTTCCAGGGTCTCTACATTATCTGTGATCTTATGTATAAACTTAGATGAACATTTTGGGTAGTTTTCTATTAGTTTAGTAGAAAGACATATATCACTATCTGTTTATAAAAACATTGTACCTTCTCAGAACATGTAGGATTCTGTTTAACCTTTAAAAAATTCTGAAAAAAATTAATTACTATTTGCAAATGAGTAAAATCTTGAAGTTTTAACTTTTTTACACTTTTCAATGTTAACAATTCCCAGAGTAAAGAAAGAGGATTTGTTCTTTCTGTGCAGCAGGCAGGCAGCCATGAGACGGCACAGATCCTATGTCGAACAGGTGTTCACACTGGGGATTAGTTGAGAGTCACCACAGAAAGCCCATGTTCTTCCCACCGACTCACCAGTTTCTATGTGGAAATGGACTTTCTGGATATTTTTCTCACAATCATTCATTCTTGAGAGGAAAGATGATTTTATAATCATTTTTCACTGGCCAGTCACCTCTAAGAATTTTCTGGCATATCCGTTGTCTCAGAAGACTTTGGGAGACAGAGTCCTTAGAGAATAAAACATATGCTGGGGTGAAATATTTAGGAAAGACGGAAGTGGGTTCATCAACAGACCCAGAACACTAGACACAGGTAAATACAGAGTGTATGGCATAAAACCTACAAAACTATCCTAGGGAAATAGCAATAGGGGAGACAGGATACAGGAGAACATCTACAATCTACCTTCATAGGCAAAAACCCGAGAAAGATAAAATTCCCCAAAGGTCACACACAAATTACATATTTGGAGATTTCTTTAAATCTAGGTATTTGCTTTTGCTTCCCAATATTAATTTGATAAACACACTGTCATGTTAAAGCAATCTTTCCTTTTGGAAGTGTATGATTCTGAATCATGAAAGATTGAACTTTTAATCATTTCTCAATAATACTCGGGTACAGGAGTTGTTAAGGGATGCTTGATATGCCAACTTTATTTTTCTTAGTCCTTAGTTTACTACCCATGTTCGTGTAGCTTTACAGAGCACACCTTGCCAACGATTGTGTAATGAATATTTAAATGGATAGACACACACATGTGAGCACACACATACCTTCTCATGGATTCTCGAAGGAATATCTAGTTTTTGATGCTTATAACACAAAGGTGGATGCCAGTCTGTGTTAGATTCTTCTTTCTGGTGTGGGCTCTTCCCACATTACAAGCAGAAGGTCCATCAATGGGCCCCACATTCTTATGTTCAGACACCGAGAAACTTTATAAAGTGGCAGGGGTGCTGGTACTTCTGCAGAGATTTGTAGTGTGAGTTTGGGCTCAGACACCTGGCTATTGAGTCCCTAGCCTATGTCCACACATAGGGAGACTTGAGAGACACAGATGAAGAACTGAGTTATGATGTATGAGTATTTCCTCCACGTTCATTTTTATATTTTAACTGGTGTATATTCATTGTGCATAGCACTGGTGTTCATAAGGACATTTTTCATACAAGCATATAAAGCACGTTGAATATATTCTCACCATATCACCCTCTCTCTACCTTTCTTGGTTCTCACCAATGGCTTCCCTAGAAATTTTGCTTCTGCTTTCATGTGATATGTACACACATTAGTCTATGTAACTACATAAAATGTGAGGTACATAAAAGGGGGAATAATGTGATTTTTGTCATTTTGAAACTGACTTAATTAGCTTGAGATGATTATCTCCAGGTGCACTTTCCTCAAATATCATAGCTTTACTCCTTTTTAACATAGAAAAATATCCCTTTGTGTTTACATCCTGCATATTTCTATCCATTCCTCTGTGGGTAGACACCTTGATATGTCTCATAACTTCTTAATTGCATTTATATAAACTCACTGTACTTGTGATGGGTGCTGGTGGAGGTCAGAAGAGGGCACTGAAGCCCCTAAAACCGGACTAGAGGTGGTTGTGAACTGCCATGTGGGTACTGAAGCCAAATTCAGATCCTCTGTAAGAGCAACAGATACTCGTAAACGCCGAGTCGTCTTCCAGCCCCCTTCAGCGGTATTTTTAAGATCTGTTAAGTGACAACAATGAATGACCTGGATTGAGGACCTCTACAATGAAACAGCGGTTCCAGGTGAGCTGAACATGTTAAGAGGTGGCTCAAAAAGATTAAAAAAAAAAAATGAGGAATCCAGGGAGCACCCTTGAGCTCAGGGCACTAAACTCCCACTTCTGTCTGCTGCAGGTCATCGGGGTCCTTTATGGATTTGCTTTATGGAACTCCTCATATCCCTTTAGAGGTGCTATATCCTACCACAGGTCCAGCTGCTGCTGTTGTGACTGGAAAAAGTGGTCCCCGGGGAGGTTCTAAGAAGCAGCTCTTGAGTATTGAAAAGCAGACTTGACCAGATGGTTTCCTGCAAATGGGCTCATATGCTTTTAGATGACCCTTCGTGCCCCTGCCTGGGAGTAACATCCTTGCCTAAAGTGGAGCCATGTTCACATGGTAAATCGTTAAGAGTGTGTACTCACGTCATGAATCTAGTGCGAGTTCTCTGGGGATGTGAACCTCTGGCCTCTGGGGTGTTTATTTGTGCAGCACCAATCTTTACAGAGGTTGGGAGGGAGTTTATGGATAATAACCAAGCTGGGCTGACAATTCCCAGTGCTGATGAATCTCACTCCTGCTGCTAAAGGCAAAATGAGAGACAGTTATGTGGTCCATTCTCTCCAGCGCCTGTCAATCTCTCCTTTCACAGGTGGGAGAGAACGGGTATGAGGTCTGCAGTGTGCTCTAGCAACGAGAGGACCACTTAGGCTTTCCAAACCAGAAGTTGTCCCAACATTGTACAATGAGATCCACAGTTAGCCATTGGGATTTTTGAGCAACATTTTGGGTGTTCAGGGTACATGTATTCTTTTTGGGTAACAAGGAATTTATTGGAGGTATTTATATACCTCTTATTCAAGGGTTATTTGTTGAGCCCAGCAACTCCAAATTAATGTTGACTCTTTGGACTAAAAATGAAAGGAACTTCTGTTAAATGGGGTAAACACTGACAATATTATGGCTACAACAGGAAGAGATGAGGTGTGTTCCACAGACCGCATACTACAGGGAAAGCAATTTAACAACAAAACATCTAGGGCAACAAGGAACAGTTCTGCAATACTGAAAACATGTGAGCGGTCTGGCGCATGGGCAACCATCTGCAAACTCAGGCATTCACCCAGCCTCCCCTGGTAGCCTTCCTGGATAAGAGCTGTCCTGGAAGCCAGAACCTTCCACGCTTGCAATCAGCTTTTCTAGCCAGCCCAGGGAATCAAGGCAGCATCACCAAGCAGAGCTATCTGGTGCTTATCAACTCCTGATGATTCAGAAAGACACAGAACCAAGGGGGTAATTTGCAGCTGAGTTAGGGACCTGTGAACTAATGCTGTAATTCCTTTCAGTTGGATGTGTGTCTTTACCCATTCAGAGAAGCTTGTTCTTGAACAAGGCCGCCATCTATAGGACAAATCGATTATCCAGCCTTCTACCCTCGAGTCTGAAAAGAACACTGCACTGGGAGTTCTCAAAGAGGGGTGATTCTTATCCACCAGGGAATTGTTGGTAATGTCTGAAAAAAGAAATAACTGGAGCTGAAGTTTCACCGCTATCGGTATGGGACAGTGACGCTGCTAAGCATCCTACAGCACACGTGAGAGCTCTCAGTGCAGATGGTGAAGTGGGGAAGTCTGCTTGGAAACGAGAAGCAATGAAATGTATGCTTAAAGACAGACTGTGACCCCACGACCCAAGGTTAAAAGAAAGTTATTTATTTAAGTATTCTCATATTTCCCCACCACTTCTTTCAATTTCATATCTCCCTACTTTTCTCTATTGCTTTTATAAATTTACCCTCATTTACTAATGATTTTACATTTATAAAATTATAGAAAAGAACTAGAGGAAGAGAAATATAATTAAGTCAAAATCAGTTTTCAATGAGAGAATTTTAGCTACCAGTCCCTAAGTAAGAGCACTACTTGAGGTCCTACCCTTCCCACACAACACAAGCCTTTCAGCAAGTCGATGCTCAGTACAAGAAGCTGTTCACTGAAGGAGGTTCTAGAAGATGGTGGGCCAAACGTTTGCTTTCAAGAGACTCGATTTCTATCCAAAGAGAAATACTCACCTGCAGTTGCTGATAGAGCTGGAATTTATAAAAACGTCTTCTGTCTTTTTAAGTTTTTCAGCTGTGGGGTGTGAATAAATCCTTCAAGTTTTTCTTTCTTTCTTTCCTCCTCCTCCTCCTCCTCCTTCTCCTCCTCCTCTTCCTCTTCCTCCTCCTCCTCCTCCTCCTTCTCTCTCCCTCCCTTCCTTCCCTTACTCCCTCTTTCCCTTCCCCTGTTCCCTGTTCTCTCTTTTCCTTCCTTCCTTCCTTCCTTCCTTCCTTCCTTCCTTCCTTCCTTCCTTTCTTTCTTTCTTTTTTTTCTCTCTTTCTTTCATTTTAGTCATGGCTTCTCTGTATAATCCTGGTTGTCATGGAGCTTACTATGTAGAACAGACTGGCCTCACCCTCACAGAGATCCTCCTGCCCCTGCCTTCAGTGCTTGGGTTAAAGGTCTGCCTGGCAAAAATCTTGAAGTCTTATGTATTCAACTTCTATGCTCTTAACGGACAATGGCCTGAGCCTTGGACAGGAATCAATATCCTAGTCTTGGAGCCTGGAATACTCTACTACAGGGAATTCCACCCCAAGCATGTCACCTCCAAGAAAGCAAGGTATCAACCCAATTCCCTGAGAAAATGGTCATCTCTCTACACTTACATCATGTATCTCTTCTTTCCTTTCCAGTAAGTAAACATGGATATACCTAATTAGACCTAATTAGCTTATTGCAGGCTCATGTCTCTATAATGTGAGTTGTGGGACTCAAGAGAGGAATAAAGGAGTTCTACTCCGTGAGATGTCCAGTGAGGCCATGGTAGCTGTCTTCTCTGAGTGCAAAGTCTCTCTTTCGTGTCATGGCACCAAGCTGGGAACATGCAGTTAAAGGAAATAGGCATGCCTGGAAGTTTTCTACCCATCTATTTTATCATTAGCAACAGCAGACAGTTATACCTTGAAAGTCATTAACATCCGGCCTAGGTCTTTACAATATCTAAATTCCTACACTCTGACCAGAGGAGAAAAGTATGTAGGAAGCTGTAATTGAGCATCCTAAAATTCATATTGAATGAGTGATGATTTAATAACTTTCTTCTTCAAATGCCATCAGGAAGAAACTGCACAGTTTTATGGAACGCGTGATTTATTGGTACTGAAGATTGCCTCGGTGCAGCCAGTTTGCCTATAATTTGTGGGAAAGAAATACGATTTAAAAGAAATTAGAAAGGAAAAAATGAACTGAGGAAAACCTGGCAACAAGCTTGTGCAGTATTAATTATAACAGAGAAGCAAAAGTCCTTGCTGAACCCGGAGTATAGTTTAGTGTACTGTGGAACTGCGATATCCATGTCCCCAAATCTAGCAGACCTGTGGTCTTTGCTTTCGGTCAAATGGGTTTTCTGGGTAGTGAATGTTAAAATGATATGCTCTGCATATTACAAGGTATGGCTGAATACAGTCCAGCATGTATAAACACCATGAACCCAAAAAAATATTGGGTTGTTCTCATCCCAAGTAGGACTTGCTGAGTTGGCTATAGGAGAATAAAATGGTGAAGGAAATAATATAAATGACATATAAATAGAATCGAATAAAATAATGAAACAATATATTCATTTCAAGGTCAGACATCTCAGCATATTCAAACACTCATTCCATTCCCCAAACACAGTATGCAATGCTGAAACAAAACAATTGGCCAAGTTTGCATGTGTTCCTAGATCAGTTCACAACAATTCAATCAAGGATTAAGGAGATTGATAAAGATTAAATGTCTGAGTTACACATGTATAGTCTGTATAACAATAATATTTGTTAATCAAGATGATGCAGGATTTTGATTTGCTAGAAAAATAGCTCACTTATTGCTGGAAAATGCTTTAATAAATATTAATGCTGTGTCTAGATAGTGGTTACAGCGCCATGAATATGTAATTGCTTTTGTTACCAATAAATCAAGGCTAACAGTTTTGCAGTTTGGACCAATTGCTCAGATTTCTCATGTTCCCTTTGAAAGAGTGGAGTTTATTAAATCATAACCCATTTGTTATGAGTTTATAAAGCATCATTGTTGGAGTGAAAAAAAAAAAACATGTACTTCAAACACAGAGGCTAGAATTACTGCTCAGCTCTTTTTCCAGAAAGGAACAGATGAGGCAAGTTTGATGATGGAAGTTTGGGGAAATAATGGGGAATTATGCTTTTCTGTAGAATTTTGGAGTTATAAAATCAAAGGTTACTTCAGGAGGCCAGTCAGGTTAAAGCAGGGGTTACCAGAACTTTCCGGGGATCTGCTCACCCGGCTGCACACACCCCTGGAGCAGGTTTAACGTCTGAAAACAGAGTGTTTTACAGTTAGATCAGATGTTTGCTTTCTAACACTTGAAATTATCAACACTGACCTTAGACTATCTCGCAAAACCATATTATACTGGCTTGTGTGTGTGCTGGTGTGTTGGTTTATATATGTATGTGTGTGTGTGTGTGCGTGTGTGTGAATTCTCACATTTTCAGAGAATCCATACAATATCTGAAGGAAGTGTGTTGGCTGTCGTCATCTGTAACCTTTTTCTTATCTTGGGAAATTAATCAATGGGCCTTTAAATAAATAAAATTCTTAATTTAGCTTAAATGCAAATAATTTTGATAACGAGTTGGTTCACCTCTTCTCGGCACACTTTTCTTCATCTGTGGGCAGTTAAAGTCTGACCTCTCAAAGGTCATTACCACCCCAGTGGTTTTCTCATCTTACTGTAAATGAGAGTGTTATTTCCTCTTTCATTCATATTTAAATGAATGAAATAAATTTATTTATATTATATTATATTTAAATTATTTATATTAAATTTAAATTTTAAATAAATGAAATTTATTTAAGTAGCTGCTATATGCTGAACACTAAGTGTTGGAGTTACAGTAATGAATGAGAGGGTCTAGCCTTTGCTACCAGAAAGCCATTTTAAATTATTCCACATCAATAGATGTTAGTTAGAACACACAATAAGTAAAGAGACAAAATTTGGTCACCAAGAAAAATAAATAACAGAAGGGATTTGAGTTAAGTTTTCAAGATGAGCACGGCTTTTATAAAGAAGGGACACTGGATCTGAGACCACAAAAAGAGATGAGACCATTGCTGTTTGGGTGTCAATAACTATACTGTAAGACCAAATTAATTTTAGTATATAAAATGGGAACTATTTGAATTTGTCCTTATGCCATGCAAGTGCTCAGTGTTCAAAAAACATTATTGAGTTCTTGAAAAATCATATATATATATAAACATAAACAATACACGTATGTTTTAAGTATATGTGGCAAACCTCGAATAAGATTTTGCTTACTGGGATGAATATATTTAACCGAGTGAAATCCCAGCTCCTGACTCTATGTTCAAACCAACCTGAAGACAAGTAGGGCATAGAAACAGCACCTCATTCATTCACTAAGTCTTTGCAGGAACTGTCCCCAAGTCGGAAATTTACCGCACTGGCTGCTATATTTAAAAATATATTTTGTCTGTCTTGTTGAAAACTCTATTACTATCTTCCCTCCTTAAACTTCTACTCACTCATTCCTTCATTGATCTGTTCCATTTTTCTTCCCAAACCTTTGGAGCACAGTGCACTTTGGATAAATTACAATGGTTCCATAAAGACACACAGAAGAGGCACCCTCTGTGTACACCAGGCAGAAAAAGGAGCCCTTCAACTGAGATGTCACAGCCCTTGATCTATCTGTCACTGCTGGGGTAATGACCTGTTACATTTTGTCCCTTGCTACATCCCTCCCTAAGCCAGGTGTGTGCTCTGTTCCATCCTGGGAGGCACCATCTATTCCTTCTTGGCCATTCCCAAAGCTCATGGCACATGATTTACTACTTTCATTTGGGGTACTTTCTGCAAAGCGGCCTGCAACATTAGTTCTATCTGAACTTTGCTTCCCCCCCCCCTTGAAACAGGACATCTGACCTCTCGAGCTGGATTTTTATCACATGTAAAATGAGGATATTAATGAGCATCTACTCTTAGCAAACTTATGTGAAGATTGCATGAAATAACTCACACAAAGAACTTCGAGCAATGCCTGGAACTTTGCAAGAAACCCATAAATCACAGCTATTATTGCTGCTGGTCTTTGTGAGGCCATAGTCAGAGCCAAGGAAGATTACCCAAAGTTTCATTTTCAATTCTCCATACATATTATATTTCAATCCCCATCTTCAAATGATGGGTCTCTCTGCTTAAAATGACAAATAGAACAGAAAGAAAAGAAGTATGTAGGGTGTGATCTCACTACGGTTAAACATATGACATAATTACCTTATATATATTCAAACAATGACTTAGGCTGTGATTATTCTCTTCCAATGTTTTAGGAAGCACCTGCTACCATCATCAGGGTTTTGGAGTCATTGAAGCCTTTATTCATTCATTCATTCATTCATTTGTAAAATGATCTTTTCTTATTTTACATACCTATTCCAGTTCTGACTCCCTTCCCTCTTCTGCTCTCCCCACTGTCCCCCTACCCTATCCCACATCCACTCTTCAGAGAGGGTAAGGCTTCCCATGAGGCCTTTCTTTATTTAATTCACCCAACCATTTCCTTAAATGACCCCCTACATCCACCAAGTTCCACCCTTAAGGTATCAGTATTTTCCAAAACACTGTAACTACTTCCTTCAATGATTTATTTAAAAACTTTATCCTCTACAATTAAACTCTCCCTGCTCCTCTGACTCGACACCAAAGGAGCAATTGTCCTGTGTGTTTCTTTTGCAGTCGGGGAAAACATCTTGGAAGAAAGACTGGTCAGAACTTACTAAGTATCCTGAGTTTTTGTTTTTGGCTTAAGCAAGTACTTATTTTCTCATACTCCTAAAGAATGGAAAATCCAGGAGCGAAGTTGTGGCAGGATTTATTTCCTGGTACAGTCTTTCTTCTTGGCCACTTTTGTATTACATACTCACTTGGCAGTGAGAGACATTGGAACTTAAAAATTAAACTGTGCTGTAAGTTTTTAAAGCAGGTAATATGGTGTCCTGACGTGTACACGAGCAATGAAATGTTTCTTTCATCAAATAAATTAACAGATTCATCATCTCACAGTTACTTCGGTGTGTGTGGCAAGGGCCAATCTTTCAGCCAGCAATCCTGAGAACTATATATTTTTAATTGTACTCCTCATGGTCTATACCTTTTAAGTCGATTCATTTTCCAGATTTCTGACTTTGTGCCCTTTGACCCACACTTCATCATTTCCCCTCCTTCCAACCACCTCTAGTGACATTTTCCTTTACATTTTATGTTTTATATTTTGCCTCATTTTTTTTCTGTGTTAGAATCCATATGTAAGTTAGGTCAGCAGGGATTTTTTTTCTGTGCCTGCCTAAGCGACCAAGCCTTTATTTTTGCATTGATAGTTTACTAGATATGGCTGCCCTGGAACGCAGTCATGAACTCTAGGTGAGTGAGGAAATTCTTGAAGACAGCATTTTGGGGCATCTGGGGAGACATGTATTATATTTTATTGAAAACAGATTTTTTTTCAAATATATTCAGATTACATTTTCCCCTCCCAGTTCTTCTACCCCCCCCCATCTACCCCCTTCCTGTCTCTTATTAGAAAACAATTCTCTTGTGTGTTTCTAAGGAATTATTCTATGGAACAAGATTAAAATTAAATAAGATAAAACAAAACCAAATAGGAAAAAAAAAAAACAGAAGAAATATAGCCAAAGAAAATGCCTGAGAAACACATAAGATGCACAGATACACATATTACACGCGGAAATCCCATAAACACAAAACTGGAAGCGATAATAAATATGCAAAGGACCTGTATGGTTAAAAAGAAAAATGCACTGACTTAACATTATGAGGCAAAGAATCTCCAGCGATGCCAGTGAGTTTTTTTAGTGTTGGGCATAGCGTCTACCATGAAGAGTGGTTTGTTAACCCCATGAGACTAGTTTGCAGAAAACTAATTTTCCATCTGCAAGTGGTTGTCATTGGAGATAGCTTCTGTGTTAGGGATGGAGATGTGTGTCCACTTTTTCTCTTATCTCTTGGACCCCATCTGATGCAGACCTGTGCAGGACCTGTGCACACTGCCACAGTCTCCGTGAGTCATCTGTGCATCGGTCCTGCTGGGTTTCGAAGGTCTTGTGTCCTTGATGTCCTCCATGCCCTCTTGCTCTTACAGTCTATCCCCCTCCACCTCTGGGGGGTTCCCTGAGGCCTGAGGACTCCATGGTCTCTCACTCTTTACACACTGTCATGACGTGGGTCTCTGTATCTGTTCCCATCTGCTGCAGAAGGAAGCTTCTCTGACGGTGACTGAGCAAGAATGTGCTGTTGTTACTTCAAGTTGTAAGTTCAAGGTTATTGGTTATTGGTCTATGAGTATAGCAGAATGTCCTTAGGAGTCATCTTATTTCTACATTCCTTTAGTAGAACAGTAGTATTCAGTTTTCTCCTAGGTACCTATCCTATCTAGTATTGGGTTCTTGGCCACCCAAACAGTATCAGGTATGGGTTATATCTCATAGAGTAGACCTTAAAGTCAATGAAATACTGGTTACTCCTATAAACTTTGTACCATTCTTAACACTAGTGTGTCTTACAGTCTGGCCACCATTGTAGATCCAAGGGTTTACCAGTGTTTACCTTTCTCCTTTGGTATCATTCAGAGTGTCCCAAAACCATGAAGATTAGTCTGTAGGGCTGAAAGCTCTAGGTAGGTACAAGTTTGACCATTCTGTGTTCAGTGAGGTGTGTGGGTATTGAAGAGACATGTGGTTTAGTTCCAAAACTTCTACGTCACAGCATTCATTATAGAATCTCAGTACAATTTAAAGAGTAAGAATGGAAACATTAAGAGCAGCTCCCAGTCACAAGCTGCCCCATGCTTGGTCCTGGCCTCTTCTCTTTCCTCCAACAACTGTGTACTTATGGAAGTTTTCTGCCACGCACCGCGCCCCTCATCTGTGCTCTGTGTGCTGGAACCCAGTTCGCAAGCTTCGGGCAAGGGGCTGGAGGTTGAGGAAACACACAGAGACAGACCGACACACGGACCTCCAATTGCTGGTACAAAAGCCCTTCTTTAATAGCACCATGGAGGCTTAAATACCCTGCAGTCAATGGCCAACAGGTGAAAATCCCATCCTCTGATCCTCTAGGCTAGGCACAGCTTCTAGTGACTTCAATTAGAAGGCTCTAGACAGGGAAGAGCAGCTGAAGGCCAGGACTCAATTGGTCCCAACAGTTTTCCCAAAAATTCCTGCAACTTACACCAAGTCTCAGCATCTACTTCCCAAGAAGCAAAATCATCAGCTTCTTCTCTCCATCCTTGACACTGGTGAAGAAATAAGCATCCGTTTTCTAGCGCTGCCTACAACAAATCCTAAAAACAACTCTCATTGGCCTTTGGCTCTTCCTAGTACGTGTCCTAACTACACGGGAATCTCAGTGCTGCCATATCGAACCACACAATCCTAAGTTGCTGTGGATTGATACATGATATGACTGTCCATTTCCAGGGTGGGAATCTACTCTTACACCATTGTTTTTGAGCAGTGAGATAAGACAGTGTATTTCACCAAATGGCTAAAAGATACTTAAGGACATGTTCAACATTCTTAGCGATCAGGGAAATGCAAATCAAAACAACTTTGAGATACCATCTTACACCTGTCAGAATAGCTAAAATCAAAAACACCAAATGATAGCCTATGCTGGAGTGGATGTGGAGTGAGGGAAACACTCATCCATTGTTGGTGGGAATGCAAACCTTTGCAACCACTTTGGAAATCAGTGTGGCAGTTTCTCAGGAAACTGGGAGTCAACCTACCTCAGGACCCAGCAGTTCCACTCTTGGGATTATACCCAAGAGATGCCCAATAATACTACAAAAGCATTTGTTCAACTATGTTCATAGCAGCACTATTTGTAATAGCCAGAACCTGGAAACAACCTAGGTGGCCCGCAGTCATATTTTTTATGAGTATTGCAACAGATATAGTCAGATCACTTCTAATATAATGTTTTAATTGGAATAACATGTTACACATTTATGTTGGTGAGATTTGGCACTTGATCATACATACATCAATGTGCATTTGTTATTAAGAAAAGTAAGCAATATGATTTTGAGTAATCTAATAATAGATCATCCCTTTCAACTGAAACTTCTGCCTGCCTGCCTGCCTGCCTGCCTGCCTGCCTGCCTGCCTGCCTGAAGGGCTTAGTGAATTTGGTTCTTCCCCAAGTCAAACGCTTCCTTCTCCACACAGGTGAACATTATGAGAACAGATATTCCTTATACACTTTGATGGAAACAGGCTCAGCCAGCTGTCTGTCTTCAAGTGAGACATTAAAAGATTTGAAAAAAATATTAGAAGTAATGCGAAAGTAGGACATGCCGGAGGTTAATTTTTATAATAATCTAATGGTTGATTGACAAGGCAGAAAAAATAAGTCAGGAGCTATGGAAAAGCAGTTCACAGCAAGTGGGAACAAGAAAAGGAAGAGAAGGAAGGGGAAGAGGGGAGACCTTAGTTTACAGATTGCTCTAACATTTATGTTCTTCTTATTATAATTTGTCTTACTTATCTTTGGTTGCTTAATGTTCAGTTTATGTAACTAGGTATTCACTTCATAAAGGAATCCACTATACTGCTTGTCTCTAATTCTAATCCACTGAATTTGGACTTATTAGTGATACAATTGATAGGAAACTTACAATAAGAAGATTATACAGTAATATTTAAGTAGCACTCTCTAATCTCATGCATGAAAAATACAGGATGTTTTACCCCAGTTTTGTATACAGAGAAAGCACCAAAGAATACATAGGTAAAACAGTAATGGGATTCACACCCGTTGCTTTGAGTGGCTGAATGAAAAGCTTGGATGAAATATATAGCCCATATATGCAAATTGGCCCAAAGGTGGAAAGCTTAAGGGATAGAGGTCTCAGTCATAAAATTAATTTAAACTTGCAACCAATAGTTTGAATGAGGTCAAAGGTGAATTTATCCTCAGAATCTGCATATAAATTAAGCTGCACAAATTCAGGCCTCATTGTTCTCACAGCAGAAGACCCAGTGTAGGTCCTGTGAAACTGCAAGGTATTAGTTACCAACTGTTTCAAACTAATAAGATTTCAGCAGATTGCTATATATTATAGTTAAGACACAGTCTCCAAAGAGGCCCCTCTTCCTACTGTTTGCACATGGCCAATCTCTTCACTGCACAACAAGGGAAAATTTGTTCCAGTGCGCCAAAGTTCTTTACTTGAACAAAAGGGAAGAACATCAGCTTTCATAGCAGAAATTTAATTAAAATGGTGGAAGTTGGGAAGATTAACGGAAAACCTTTTCTGAGACAAAACAGCCATAGGCAAGGCTTAAATACGTTTGGAAATCAGAGAAGATTTCAAGTGATACCTTGAAAACCAGTTTAAATTTGAAACTAAATTGTAGGGTGGGTTTATGGGATTATGACTGTAACAATTTCCCCAAGTTTCTATCAAAAAGCTACCGATTCTATGGTAGTGGATATGGATATGGTTAACATTATTAAATTTGTATGTTAATTGGAATTCAAATTTGATTGAGGTTCACTCAGCTGTAAACTACTGTCTAGTTTGCCGTTTGAAGGTTTTTTCTCAGTGGTTTGGGAATGTATATTATATTTTCATTTAATGGTAGAGACTAAATTTGCATGGAAGGAAACCTAGAGCTTATACAGAGTGTATGACTATGATTTCATAATTTAGAGATGATGATTTCTCTGTTCTCTTGGCTGATGTACCATAAATTATTATGGTCGTGTGTCTCTGGGGCTTGGGGTTGTGGGGAAGTTGCATCCTGCAGGACTTTTAAGTGCAAAACTATTTTTTAAAATGTTCTTCTTATATTCTGCAGTACATCTGTAATTCTAGCTGATGGATACAATAAGTCACCTAGCAACCGATGCAAAGGAGCCCAAACTGTCTCCTTCCAAGGAACTCAACCTAGGGAGACGTCATGTGACAGTGATAACTCACTATGGACATGTGATGCATCTCCTGGGAGCAGCACTGTGCTGAGATCCTCAGTTATCAGGGGAACTGGGGGAAATCAAGACAGCGTAACTTATTCTAGATGCCTTCTTGGTATTTCAGAGAAATCTATGTTAATTTCTATGTTCAAGGAAATAAGTCCTTGTCTCAGGGAAGCCAAAGTCTCTTGTGAGGAGCTGACAGCAGTCATGAAGGGGCTCAGAATCTCAGTGGGTAAGAATCTGAGCTCTCATACCCAAATCTATGTGTGGGAAGTATCTAATCTCACTAAACCAGTTGCTATCAATCTGTAACAATCACTCGTGCTAATATGCTTCCTCTAACTAAATGCAAACAAAGAGAAGCAGAAGAGGCATTACTACCTACCTCATAAGATCTGATGTCCATCTCATGGGCACTTCATGGTTGAAGTTCATGAAGTAACAGTTATCCTAATAAGGCAGGAAACAAAATATGACAAGCAGAATGATAGGGATAGAGATATCATACTGATGTGAAAACTAGTGTCTATGCAGTAGAGTTCCAAATCTTACCATGGAAACTGCTGAAAAATTCTTCCATGAAGATTTTAAGGAGAATCCTGACAATAAAATGATGTAATTAATGTTTCTTCCAATTCAGGATTTGACACAGTCAAATCACTCTTTTCTCCTCAAAGTTAGCTTCTTGAGAACTTTTACCACCCCTGTTCCAATGATGCTGCTGTCGGAAAATTATCTTAGTACCATATCACTTATATGTCCTTCACTGAACGCAGTATACATACATTTCCTTACTGAAGGTAGATATCACCTTTTCAGGGCTAATATGACTTTTGTAAGTAGCTAAATCATTCAGTCCAGCGAGGAAAAGTGAACCAAATAGCAAGAAAGTATTTCATATGTCTCATACACTTGCACTGGCATTTTAATTCATAGATTCTAGATGAAATAAACAGATTGAAAATGAAACTTTCTTCAATCCCAGTATGCAGTATCTTAGCTGTAACTGCCTTGCAGCCAGTTTTATTACTTTTATTACTCGCCCAGCATTATCTTTTCCTCAATCTTTTGAATGAGTCTGAGATAATTAATACCAAAGTACATCTTTAAAGTATATCTTTTTATTCAAAAACAGAATTAGCAACCTAGTTTCCCACGGAATTCCCACTTCCCCACCCTTTTTAGACCTTCACAATTTCATTCGCCTGTCTTCCTCTCGATTTGGTCACAGCTAGTTTACTTAATGCTAACTTTTTCAAATAGTTATCCTATCATATAGATTATATTTATGTCTCATAGTTGGTCAACAGATGACATGTCAAATAAAGACTGCCAGCAATTAAAGCCACTGTTCTCCATGCAGAGAGATTCACGTTTTCAAGCAGATGCCACAAACTGAGCTCACATTTCCTATGAGTGTTTGTTAAGTTCCAGTTAGGAATCTGCACACCTAATGTAGGAAAATAGTTGTCTCATTCGATTCTGTTGGGCCTGCAACATCAGTGAACCAAATTTGGCTAACACAGACATAAGTTAGGCACATGGATTGGAAGGGAACATAGAATTCATCAACAGGAAAAGATTTTTTTTGTAAACAGCCTTCAGATTTTTATATGCCAAATATTTCGTCCTTTTCCTAGGCTCTGGTCAGTTGGTTTTCTTCTTTGGAGCCTCAAGTAATGTGAAATATCCTGGCAGGGAGTGAAGAATGTTTGACTTCCTTCCTCTAGGCCCAGTCTCTTAAAGATTCCATTACATTTCAATAGTGTCAGAAGCTGAGGAGCAAGTCTACATCATCCGTGTTTGGGAGACATTTCCTCAAACCACCCCAATCAGCCACCCAGTGCAGCTCCCGCCAGTCCTGTCCCTGTGTGGAGATTCTTTCTAATTGAGGGTTCACTATGGGCAGGTGACACATATTCCATGAACAGCTCAACCTTGGTCCAGTTCCTCACTTTTATCAAGCTTTCAAAAAATTCCTGACTCTCTTTCCTGATAAACAAGGGTTGTTGCATGAGTTACATTTTTGCACAAGCATTTTGGAAAATGAAACCGAACAATAGGAGTTAGTATGCATGATGAAATCTATTTGCCATCCAGACAGCAAGCACTGAAATACTTGCTGGGTCCAAGAAGCTCAGAAAGCAGATGGTAGATGTGTTGATTCCTCCCATCTTTTTCAGATGACAAGAAAAGACTCATAATTATTCATAGGCATCTAGGTGTTACTGTTTGAAAATTGCAGTGCCTGAAAAGTCAAAACAATTCCACGACCATTTAATCCAACCTGTGTGTTTTGCAGATGACAAAATATTGCAGACTTTTTCCTCTATTGCAGTGTGTCTGTCTCTACATTGCTCCTACTCTCTCTGTGTCTGTCTGTTCATCTCTCTTTCATGTTCTTTGCCTCTCCTTATCTCTGCCCATTTCTCTGTCCCTTTATTTCTTCTCCCTCCCAACACATACACACACAAACTTCACAGTGCATCTAAGCCTCTCTTAAAGAACATGCGAGCATGCAATGATCGATCAATACAATGTATTTATCCAACTTCTGACTTGATGATATAAAAAAAAACCAGGGGATTGAGATGATTCATATTAATCTTCAGCCTGGCAGAATCTAGAGCCATTTAAGAGATAAGTCTTTGGACATATCTGAGAGAAGGTTTCTAGAAAGGGTATGTTGAGGTAGGATGATCCACCTTTAATGGGGATGGCACCATTCTAAGGAATGGGACTCTAAACTGAATTCTAAAATCAAGCTGATCGCTCAAATTTGTTTCTTTATCCATGGCTTCTCTCCATGATGACCCTTATACTGAGAACCGAATAAACCCTTTCTTCCTTGCATTGTCTTTGAACGTGTTACGTTTGCAGCAATAAGTGTTACTATTACGGAAAATCGATATGGAGAAATGGAGCCATTGCTAGAGCTAACCCAGTCATGCAGTTGTCAGTAAGACTCGTGGGAGCAGCAATGGACATGGGCGGACAATTATTTCTGTAGATGGATGAGCATCCTTTGGCTCTATGCCCAAGAGTGATATAGCTGAATCTTGAGGTACCTCTTTTCCCAACTTTCTGAGGAACCATCACACTGATACCCATAGTGGCTCTCTAAGTTTGCAGTTCTACCAGCAATGGGTCATTCTAATGCTCCTGGCTATAAACTCTTCTCATTTCCTCCCAGACTGAAAAAATAATGGATTACCTTGCGTGATGGAGTAATTTCAAGCCAGGATAGCATTTGAGCTGTGGTTTGACTTCCCGTCTTATTCTATTCCTCAGTGAGCAATAGAAAATGGACATGGAAAACTAGCAAGTCGTGTGAGCAAGTTTAAAACTGCGGGAAAGGAGGACACAGGTGAAGCACTAGTAGTGATCCCCTGAGGGCCAGGCCCCCACCCAGCTGAAACCACTTGGAAGGAAAAAGCCTGAGCAGGAAAGGTACTAACGGCATTCCCTGCTCAAAAAGAAGACTCGGGAAGGTGTCTCTCTTGAGGGTCAGCACATGCAGGACAAGCCAGCTGTGTGAGGGGTGTTGAAGTAAAGGGTAGGGTGGACCTGGGAGAACTGGGAAGTCAGTGAGATAGGGATGAAATTCCTATCTATATGAAATTCCCAAATAATCAATAGAATATTATGTTGGCAAAAAGAGAAGTAATACTTTTAGGTGCAAAGTTAAGAAAGATTTGGGGAAGCTAAAGAATAATTGCTGACTTGACAGATTGACAGGTTCTAAAATCTCCCAGGAGACAAGCCATTGTACACAGGAGAGTTTTTAAATTGTGTGAACAGGGGTGGGAAGATCCTCTCTAAAAGTGGGTGGAGTCGTCTCCTGGGCTATGATCCTGAGCTAAAAGAGAAGGAGAATGTGAGCTGAGCACCAGCATTCTCCTCTCTGCTTCCTGACTAGGTGTGCAATGCACCCAGCTGCCCCAAGCTCTTGCCACCATGCCTTCCTGCCCCAGCTTGATGCATTATACCCTTAATCCGTGAGTCACAATAAATAAACCCTTCTTTAGATGCTGCCGAAGACTCAAGACCTCTGCCTGTCAATACTTCCCTCACGTTGGCACGTGGTGTACACATTACCATGTGCTACATACAGCTACTGTAGACAGATGACCCACAGAGTCTAAAATGTTTACTATGCAGCCTATTTGACTGCCAGAGCATACAAACCCTTGAGACTACTCTACCTCACCCAATCCCAGTGCCAACCTAGGCCTTTGCTGACTCTGAGGAGAGTCTGTTGGAGAGAAGGGCCAAAGAAGCACAACATTGACTTGATTGTTAGCCGCCAGCAGCACTTGCCATGCAAGTCTAAATGCACGTGGCACAAACAATGGGGAGACCACTTTGGAGAGGTCATGCACAGTGGTTTGAATGTGTCCCCATAAAACTTGCGTGGGAAACTTAATCCTCAATGTCACATTTTCAAGAGAAGAAGACTAATAAATGATGCTGTGTCAGTGGATGAACGAGGTTACCTCAGAAATGGAACCTTTACTTTGAGGATTGGTTATGATACAAGCCAGTTCAATGCTCGTCCCACCTGTGAATCTCCAGCCAAGGCCCCCTTTAGCAACACACCCACCTCGTCAATGGCAGACACTGGGCATAGACACCACAGTGCCAGAAGATGGGCATGTTCAGGTGAACTATTACAGCCATATTGAATCATTTTGAATGGTTGCATCAACACTTGCAAGCAGAAGATGAATTCTGACTGGGTCAGCCTTTTGTTCTCCTGGGATCATCAGAAATCATTCTGTACTCAAATTATCACAGAAAGCTTCCCAGAGAAATGAAAGACACCATCTACAGTAGAGAAACATTACCAGCATCCCTGTCAGCCAAAATTTTAATCTCAATTCTGCTTGCTTCCTTGTCTGCAGTTCAAAGAAATAGAGACAGCCACAGTTGGAACAACTAGGATTTTATAATTGTGTATATATATATTCTTCCCTCATTATCATATTTATGCATGTAAAATAAAAAGAAACCTTCCCTAAACAGGTTTATTACTGATGCTATTGTGTAACCAGACCAGGCATTCTAACTTTTAATCATCTTCTCCTTTAGATTCTGAATGTAAGTCATGGAGTCTGTGCTGATATCTGTCATTTTAAGGAGCATACCTCCCACCTCTTTGAACATAGAAATAATATTGTCCTTCAGGTTATTCAGTTAAAACTGACCTGTAAGAGTTGCAATCACTTCACGTTTCAGTAATTGCAGTTTCCTCCATGTGTGGAAGGAGTGATGAATAGCTGTAACGATGGCCATAGGAATACCAATAGCTTCCTTCAAAACACCTTGATAATTACAAAGTGTTCTTACAAAAACAACACACACACACACACACACACACACCAAATCTGCTTAAATTTTCTAGCCTGTGTTGTGCTTCATTTAACCCAGATGCCAACCCTGAGCAAATAATGATTATTATACTAGTTTTCTTTAACAGAGAAGTAATCCTACAATGGTTCTGGCAAAAGTTGAGCAACTCTTCTGAAATGAAAACAGGGAAAATACCTCCAGGCTTGTTTAAGAGAAACAAAACAGCCTCAAGTGATGAACTGAATTTCTCACTGGGGATGCTATAAAAATTGAAAATGTTGATTTTTTTTTAGGGCAGAGCTCAGAAGCCCAATGCTAAGAGAGAACACATAAAGCTGGGGAAACAGAAGGTAAGCTTGGTAGCAGCTGAGGAACAGAGAAGGTAGCTGTCGCTGTCTGAGAGAGCATCTGTAGGGAGACTGAGTGCTACTCCTCATAGCATGACAGAGCATCTCAAGGGAATGGTACGTAATTAATACTGTTCTGCACAGTGTTGAGGTCCTCAGCTTAGCTCAGTTCATGGCCCTGAGAGGCCTTTTCCATGATACTTCTGTGGCAGGTCCTTCTTAGAGAAAGGAGCACAGGGGGCAAATAAATCAATAAATTGGTTCGAACTGCAGCTTCCCTGGTGCCTTGTCAGCATCACGGACATTTATCTCTTTCAATCACTAAGCTAGCATGCAGGACACTGAATCTGGCCCCTTTCATACATCTCAAGAAATAGAGAAAAGTAAAACACTGAAGAGAGTCATCCCCTCCCTCTTTCTCTTCCTTCCTTCGCCCTTCTTTCCCTCCCATCCCAAATCCCTCCTTTCCTACTTTCCTTCCATAATTTCTCCCTCCCTTTCTCGCTCCCTCCTTCTCTTTCTTCTTTCATCTCTCCTACCTCCTTTTCTTCTCTCCCTCATTTTTTCTTTAATTTATAGTTTGCCAAGCTCTACAAATGAAAAGATGGGCTTGAGTAGAAAGTTATGCTTCAGTGCTCACTCGACACTGGAATACAATTTGTCTAACCAGAGGAAAGTGGAATAGGAGAGAGTTAAAGGGAAAAGGGCTTCTGCCAGGCATCAGTTACCTCAGATGACCCACACTGGCATTCATGCCAAGGCTGGCTCTGCCTTGTTCAATTATTGATGCGAATATTACCAGAGGAGGCAACTTTTTATTCAGCAGAGATAGAATCAATTGTTGCTAGACATAACATGGAATTTGGAGGCAGACAAGCTCAATTGAAATGTCATTTCCATCACTTACTAGTTGCATTATCTTAGACAGGCTTGTTTGAACTTTCTTTATCCTCAGTTTCCTTGACTATTGAATGAAATTGCAAATGTCTACAGCCCAGATGTTTTTTTTTAATGAGTTAAAAATGAAGTATACACTTCACAGAGTGGGGAAAGTCAGTACACACTAGCTTACTTTTGTGGTTCCTTCCCTACCACCAAAAAAGGATTCTGGTTAGATCTAGGAGTCATTGAAGGAAGTAAGATTGTCCTCCACATAGCAAAGGTTGTGATTGACCCACTCAACAGATGGATTTCATATCAACATATTTTCGGACAACTCAAAACACATGGGATGTCTCACTAACTCAGGAAAATTCTTCCTATTTCATCTCAAAAATACAAATTTGTGAGAAATTTTTGTTGAAAACATTTAATCCTAAAGAAATATGGAATTCCGTGCATGATTTCTGCCCCCATTTGCTCATTTAAGGTATTCTGCATTATAAAGCTGCCTGAAAAATTAACTAATTCCTTAAAGGCACAAAACTGCTCACATGGAAGTATGTGTGTATGCATGGTTTGTGTATATATGTGTGTGTATTGTTATATAAGTTTTTAAATAAAATAAACTACACATTTTGATCATATTCTCTTCTCTCCTCCATTTCTTCCCAGATACTCCTTGCTATATGACTCTATTTTGATGGTGTCCAATCAGTCAGTGATGTATACACATGTGTGTAATTTGCAAAGTGAGAAAGGGATGAGATGACATTGCATGTTTGAGGGAAGGTGAGCAGGGAGTGCTTTCTGATTATTTCATTAGAAATACCAAGAATAAAGTTTTATTATTTAAATTCAAAGATGCCCCATAGACACAGCAGCTGTTTGGAGACTGTCTTATGCAGTACTTGGTTGGACAGTCTATGCTCAATGCCACTAAAAGTTGTTGTCATTTGGGTGAACATAATGGGCCTTAAAGTTTCTTCTCGTTTTATCTCTGTCTCCCCAGACACACCTTCCACACATACCTTTATTAAGAGAAAAACAGTGTCCCTTAGGTCCAAAAAGGATAGTTGCTGTGAGACAATGGTCTTTTACCCTATCACTTGTATTATTTTTAATCAAATGCCAATTGGCCAGTAGCCAGGCAGGAAGTAGAGGCAGTGATGTGAGAAAAGGAAAGAGTCAGTCTACAGTTGTCACCTAGACACAGAGGAAGCAAGATGAGGATGCCTCACTGATAAAGGTACCAAGCCATGTGGCTAACACAGACAAGAATTATGGGCTAATATAAGATGTAAGAGTTAATAGAAAGCCTGAACTAATAGGCCAACCAGTTTATAATAATTTAGGCCTCTGTGTATTTCTCTGGGACTGAATGGCTGCTGGACCAGGAAGGACAGAAATCTCTGTCAACAGACAGTGACCAAAACAATCAGTTTCTAGAATGTTCATGAACTCTGTGTAGAAGTAGACATTTGAAAAAGTTAAATTTCTAATTAATGGGCATCTCTCTCACCTGGACAAGCGAGACAGACCCAGGCCCAGGTGTCTTCTGGGGTTCCACACCAACTGACCCTGATTCGGGAACACTGGGTCAACATTTCCTTATAAACTGAGGAAAACACATATTTGGGTTTGGGTTTTGAAGGTGAAGAGGCCTGTTAGAAGTTTTCCATGTGGTTCAACTGGAAGATAATAATTTATCATTGAGTTTTGGACAACATCCCAGCTAACTCTGTGGCTTTTGTATCTTCTGTATGTAACTCACTGCCCAGAAATTTCCCTTCCTTGATATCGCTTGAGGAAGGGGTGAGTCTGATGCTATATGATAGCCATTATTGGTTTCCTGATGACTATTTGTCTTATGGGTGGCTAGGGTCCTGAAAATATTCAACAGTCTATTAAAGAGTGAAGGCAATTCTTTCTGCTCTCAATCTACACCCATTAGGTTGCATAAGGTTTTTAAGAAAATTAAAGGAGCACAGACAATACAGAAGAAAATAAATGTCTACATGAAAAATGATGACTTTAAAATAGGAACAGCAGTCAGATATAGCAACAGTCAAAGCAGAAGTAATAAGGACATGTGAAGTATAATCTATGCATGTGAGCTCTTGAAAGTTCAATAAAAAGAAAAGAGAGAACTAAGGCAACACACACAGAAAGCCCATGTTCCTGAGTTGGGAGATGGCTTTTAGTGGGCAAAATATTTGTGCGGAAACATGAGGCCCTGAGTCCAGATCATTAGAACCCACTTATAAATATTCTGGAAACACAATGCTGCAGGCCAGAGCAAAGACAATTAGATCCTAGGAGCTTACTTGCCAGCCAGTATAGCCAAAGTGATAAGCTGTGAGTTCAACAAGACCTTGTCTTAAAAAGTGGAGTGTAACAAAGACAGACATTCAATATCACCATCTGGTATTCACATGAGCATGAATGGATGAATGTACATGCACACATGTGCATACCACACAGAAAAAGGAGAAGGAGGGAGGGTAACAGAGAGTTGGACCAACAGAGAGAGTCAGAGAAGTTGAGGTTATTTTTAAAAGAAAATATTGAGAAAAAAATTGGGGATTAAATATTTAAAATTTTGTAATATTTCAACATAGATTATCTCTCATATTTCCTTTAAGTATAAGGTTGTCTGTGATGTGCAAACAGGCTATGTAGTGACAAGATGTATTTTGGAACAACTGAAAAAATTTTCCAGCACCATACCTCATTTTACTATATTACTAAGCTGAATTTTTCAGTTTATAGACTATGAACATTACAATCACACATGGACATATATACACTCAGAGTCATATACTCCCACTCACTAATATGCCGTGTTGAAATACCTAGTGATGGAAATAAAGACCATATTAAGAGAATAAAATTAAAGACATTGGCTGATTTGTTGCTGAATGTGACCTTTGTATATGAATAAGGTAATTGATAGTCATAATAAGACAAATTTCAAAAATGTCATTTATCAGACAATTGTTCTCAGAGGGAAAAATTTTACAGAAATAAAAGCCACTAAATGTCATGCATGGTGTTTTGGGAATGGAAGCATGTTCTCAAATCTGCGTATTCTCTGAGTGTAGTACCAAGACCGTGATGTCCCTGTTGATCAATGTTCTCTGCTCCTCTGTATCATTTCTCAGTGGTATTTCCCCAGTGTGGGGACTCGAGAGGTTCTATGTTCAACTAGAAGTGTTACTAATCATGGAAGTGGACAAAACTCAGGACTAGACAGAAGAAGCAGAGATTATATGGTTTTCATGTGCAGTTATGGAATTGGTCTGCACACAAAGCCTGTCTCTAAAAGAACACATTTGCAAAATGTCCAGCTAATAGAAGTATTGACTTTTGCACTCTCTGATGTTTCCAGAAAAAATAGAACTAGTAGAAGACATTTAAAAATATGTAAAAATGAGATGTAAGCCAGAAGGTGGTGGCACACACATTTAATCCCTGCACTAGGAAGGCAGAGGTAGGTGAATGCTGAGTTCAAGGACAGCCTGGTGTAAGACTTTTGTACAAATACATGTGACATCTGTAAAAGTCCACTGATCTTCCTTCTGCAGGCTGAAGACCCAGAAGTGTGTTGCTACAGTGTGGAGACCTGACAACAAAGTTGAAGATTTCGGTTCCAGGAATATGCCGAAGGGCTGAGAACAAAATCAGCACTCTTTCATGGACTTGTTCCAATCACACATTGCAGTGATTCCCTCCCACAATGGAGAAGAATGTCTCTTACTCAGACTACCAGTATCAAACTAATCTCTCCTTGAACCCCTTCAAACACACAGATATAGGCTAATGTGACCTCCCAGGGTACAGAGCTTATATAGGGTTTTTGGGGGGTGGAGCTTTCCAGAGGAGGGGTTGGGGTTGGTGACATTTTGAAGCCTGATTCTGGGGCAAACTTGGGGATTGGTGGGATTCTGTGCTCAGGACTTGGTAGGACTCAGCTGGTGAGAGTTCCTGCTCAGGAACCTCATGGATTGGTGGGATTCCGTGCTCAGGAACTGATGAAGATGTGAGAGTTAGCTAATAAGAAGCTAGAGATAATGGTCCAATCAGTGATTTAATTAATAAAATTTCTGTGTGGTTATTTCAGGGCTAAGCCAGCTGAGTGGTCGGGAGGAACAAGCAGGCCCTCCTCTTCTACATGGATTTAGCTAGCACCAATTGTAAGAGGAGGGCCCTCTCACATCTTGATTTAACCCATTTCTATTCATCTGTGTATCGCCACATGACACTGGCTTACCGGAAAAGACTTAGGGAAAAACAGTGGTTTTGCCCTACCTCATAATTACGGGATTTAATATGACAAGGGTATACAGACAAGCAGAGGTTTCAGGGCTCAATACCCTGAGAAATAGTCTCATATTTACTTCTGGATATGTGAATAATAAAGGAATTTGCTTGTTATATATGTATTTATATATGCATTCTTATATGATGAGAATATTTGTACTGATTCAATTGCCTAAGCTGAATTATCATATCTAGCACCTAATACATTTATTGTCCTGTTTTGGCAAAAGCATTAAAATGAAACAACTAACATGGAACTATTTTAAATGTATAAACTCTTTACTTTTTCAAGGTGGTCTCACTATGTAGACCTTCTCTGGCCTGGAATTCACTGTGTAGCCTGGAATATTCTTGATCCATAAAGATTCGCTAGCGTTTTCCTCCTTGATGCTGGAGTTAAAGGCATGTATCACCATAAAATAAGGAACATGCAGGTGACGACTACCTTGTATCACCATAAAATAAAGACCATGCTGGCGATAACTACCTTATGATTTTCTGTGTTGTGGTAAGACAAATAGATAAGGGGCTTCCCACTCATCGTTTTGTGCATGAGAGTAGCAGAAAGAGAGCTGTTTCTTCACAGACAGATCAGACAAATGCCTTCAAGGAAATCACATTTGAAGAAGCTATCTACCTTCTATCAAAAGCAAAGTAGGGATATAAATTAGAAACCAAAGGCTAGATAAAACTGCTGTTTCTCAGAGCCAGAAATTAGAGGCTTGGGGAGAGGGGCATGCATGAAGCCATTTCTTTCAAAACGTAAACATATATCATTATAATGGAGTGTTTTCTTTTTAACATAGAGCCACAGCTGTATACAATATGTAAATATGTGTCTCAAATTCAAAACACACACTAAAATGGAGTTAGCAGCCTGGGTTTCGTGCATCTAAATTTTGATATCAAGGTTATGCCGAGTCTCCCAGCTGCACACAGTGGCAAGGGTCCATCTTTAGTCTGGTCCTTTACAGGGGGTCGTCTGGGCACTAGACACTTACTGGTGATCTGCGAAGCAGAGGCTGTAGCTTGTTTTCATTTTTCATCCTGTGAGGTCAAGTCTCAGTGGGGAGAGACCAATACCTGTTAGCCTTTGAATTGTCTGCATTAGCAGTGAGTAAAACGAGGGTGATGGCAATGCGGAGGAGGAAGAATGACAGCTTTTATCCATGTCCCTTGGTGGAAACCAAGAGGAAGAAGACCAGATCATAGCAAAGAAAACTCTAGGAAACATCTAAGACCTCGGTGTAAGAACTGTGGTAGATAGGGAACAAACATGAGCCTTGAAGTTGTATCTTAACTCTGGTTAAAGCAGACTTAGGAGCTTTCCCTTGAAAATGATAAAGAACAGAGAAAATATGCTTTGGACTTCTGCAGAACAAAGGTTACGCACTAGTGGATGTTGGGACCAATTGAGTCCTGGCCTTCAGCTGCTCTTCCCTGTTTAGAGCCTTCTAATTGAAGCTGTGTCTAGCCTAGAGGATCAGAGGATGGGATTTTCACCTGTTGGCCATTGACTGCAGGGTATTTAAGCCTTCAAGGCGCTATTAAAGAGGGGCTTTTTGGTACCAGTGTTTGAATGTCTGTGTGTCAGTCTGTTTTTGCGCGTGTATTCTCAACCTCCAGCCCCTTGCCCAAAGCTCGCGAACTGGGTTCTAGCTCATAGAGCACAGACGGGAAGGGGGGCAGGGGAGGCGGTGAGCAGCAAGTGGAGTGGAGGATATTCATTACATTTCATATCACCATGACAAAAATGACCTGTCAATATAATATTGGCTGATGTAAAGAGAGTCTGTTTGGCCATTCAGGTCTCAGTTTCCATCCTTCTCCGTGGGGAAGGCACAGTAGAGTTCACGATGGTGAGTTTCGCAGGTAGCAGAGAGGCTCCAAGCAGAGAACTCACACTTGAAAACCAGGCTGACAGATACTTCAGGACCCACACCCTCTGCTAGGTCAGCCACATGCCCAACAACTGAATCCACAACTTCCCCAAGCAGTGCCACCAAGTGGACATCATGTGCCCTAATACCAGGACCTCTGGGAGACCTTTCACATTCTAGCCATAGCGGGATGACTTCAAATCTGATGTATACATTATCTAAACAACAACAACAACAAAAAGAGCAATTGCATATTGATTATGTAGCTATTCTATAGCCACATCTATCATGTTCTTTTCCATATAGACTATACATGTGCAGGTAACAAGAACCATGTCTATTCTAACAGGTCTTACAATTGGAGGAAAGTGATCCTATAAGAAATCTCTAAATCCTCTCAGGTGGAAATTAAAATGTGTCTTCTTACCATGTTGTGCTGGATGCTGCTGGCACTACCTCCTTCTCACTGTGGTGTGTGACCTCAGGGAAGAACAGCTTCACCTCCTGTCCTTTATCTCTATCAATATAGATATTGGGATAACAAGACACACAGGATGGCCATGTGAGGATGCAGCCAGCGATGGCATTTTCAAGTCAGGGAGAGATGTCTGGGATGGATCCTTCCCTCATACCCTCAAAGGAACCCCCATGCTGGCATGCTGGTCTTTGACCTCCAGACTGCAGAACTGTGTTTGTTTAAGCCATCCAGCCTGTGATCTTTTTCTAATATTACCAAAGTAGAATAATACAAGTTCCCATAAAGCTTTGCCATGAAGACAAAGAGAGTGGAAGAATGCAGGCGGAAGCAACTCTGGAATTGAACTGCCTGTGGTTTCAGCTTCTCCTTTAGATTGTCTGGAGTAGCTTCATCCTTCTAGCACCAGAGTGGACACCTTTATCAATAAGGACACCCTGGAAAGAAGTGCACTTACCACAGACAGAGAAGTAAGACATTCCTATCTGTGTCAATATACAGATTTATTTTGGAAGATGATTGTGAGAATCATTCAAAATCAGCATAGGAACCAAAAGCAGCCCATAGTCTCCCCCAAAGCTTCTGTCCTTTTGCAGCAGACTTGAGTCAATACTGTGTTTTCAAAATAAAAGTCTTGACTTTTCCATGCAAAGAGAATTGGAGTCTGGAGTGAAATGAAATAGCTCTGGAAGGTCTGTGTCAGCATCTATTAATGAAGAACTACTTACGGCAGCCACTAAATACAGCATTCGCTGTAAGTTGCTTGCACTGGGTAATATATGCAAATGGTATATTCAGTTCCATACCGTGGACCCAAACAAACTGCTAAGGTTCCAGTGCAGCACAAGAGGCTAACGGGGAACATGATCAAGGCTCTCCATCTAGCAATGTCATCACAATCACAGGAACACCAAAAATTCCACAGCAATCTAATAGTATCTTGCTGCCAATAGCTCAATCTTTTTATTACTAAACGTTCTCTTGCTCCTTTGCTTGTGGCATATTTTTAAAATCACATAGTACAGCTTATGTTTGGGAGAGACCAGATGATATCTCTAAACCCTGAGGTCTGACCCCAGCAGCCCATCAGTTAGCACTTGTCGGCTATGGACTATGTGTGCGACATTCTAAGTACTTCATTAGTCTGAGGCCATGCTCCCGGGGCTCCCATATAACAAAGGGTATTATGGGTGCTTTCCAAATGTTCCACTGTTATAAATCATTGTTATTAAAATGTAGATGCTGTAGAAGGAATAGAGTCCTAGTATTTTAGATGGTGCTTTTGAAATCTTCCAGTTCATGAATGGTAAGTAGACTTTACCCCAGTGGTAAGTTTATAGCAGTTGCTGGTGACTACCTAAAGCATCCTATCTCATACCCAAGAAAAGTCAAATGCAGTAAGGATAGGTTTACTTTTGGCTTATAGTTCGAGGGACCAGCCCTACATGGCAAGGAAGTCTTAGCAGCCAGAATATACAGGGTAACATAACAGAATCATATGACAGCTGGTCACATGGTACCCACAGCCTAGAGGCAGAGAGGAATGAGTGCTCACGTGTAGCTTACTCTCTCCCTTTCTACATTTTATTCAGCCTGGGATGCTAACTGTACTGTAAGATGGTGCTGGGTGCCTTTAGGATTAATCTTACATCCTCAGCAAACCTTTCTAGAAATATGCTCAGATGTGCCCCAAATTGTCTATCTGAAGTGGATCTAAATACAATAAAAATGAGCAAGCACAATCTTGGGAAATGTGCTAGCACCAAATCGAAAGGGAACTTCCTCCAGCCAATGATCTGCAAGAGTCTGGACCACGTTAGGACGTGATCTGTTAGGTACCCAGAGAAAACCCGTCAGCCTCCCCAGGGCTACTTGTGTCCTTACTCCCCCTTCCAGTAACATCCGGTGCCCCATGTGAGGTTCAAATTCACAACCCTGGTACTAAGAGTCTCATGCTTACATGAGTCTTACCAACAGCATCCTCACTCCCAACACAGTTTTTCCTCAGGTTTTGGAACACTATTTAGGGGTTGATTATTACTTGTCTAGGGTAGAGGGTTAGAGTAGAAGTGATATAGGTCCAGAGATCTCTTTAAAAACAAAGAAGAAAAAAATGAATGGGATAATAGGTAGTTTAGTATAAGCTTACATTAATAATAATAGCAAGTAAAAACGTAAATACTCGTGAGCTATTACTTATGGAGGACTTGCATTGGTATCGATTCTTGTGTATTGATACAAGTTAAAATTATATTTGTTATTTCTGTTTACAATATTTGTATACCTTTGTAAGTTATTTTGTCAGATTGTATACATGCATGTTTCTACCTCTGTTTAAGACATTTTGTTTATTGATGTAATTCTTAGGATATATTTATCATATTGCATTATGTATTTCTACCTCTGGACTTCATTCTCAAAAGAAGCTGTAATCCAGACAGTACTGCTATCCGGCTTCCCTTCCCGACACAGACATGATCTCCTTTCTTTAGGGGTTTCTCCTTTGCATCTGTGCAGGGTCCCCTTCACCCGAGAAACTTTTTTGGGAGGGATTGAGACTAGGGACAGGTCTACATACCAATACTCATCTTCAAATGGTGACTAAGCATGAGGTCTGCATTCTGTATGTTCCACTCAAAGTGCTAAAGCTCTGAGTTCTTTGAAAAAAAAACTAGTACAACGGAATATAAATTTAGTTTGTTAGCAATATGCCAAATACAGGTAAAATATTAATGAACATAGAAATATAAAATATCCTGCAGTTAAATTGGACAAACCATGGGGGGACCTAAAAAATGCCAGAAAACCTTTTTGAAGTAATAAGAGCAAGGAGTTAAATTTTAATTCCTTTTAGCAATTATTTTCTCCCCTGGGGAAAGGACATTAAGAACATTGTATGGCAATGACATCTATTTTTTATTATGCCCATGAACAAAGTACATCTCTCCAAACTGCTGCTATTCGTTGCTTTTAAATCAGAATAGATGAGCTTGAAAAGATATGAAGATTCATTAGTCCCAGCTCTAAATATTGCCAGAGAAATTATTCTCAGCTACTGCAACCTATTGAAGACTCAAAGGACAGTCAAGTAATACCCTTGAGCCAAAGACTGTGTCCTTGTTCATATAAATTCAGAGGCAGCAAGGCATTGTCCCTTTGCTCACTAATCCAAATAATCGTGCATTCTAACCAGCAATGTGCATTAGAACTTCACAGGAAGGGCCATTTCTGTGTGGGAGAAGGGAAGTTTGCTTTTTATGTAGAATTTTAGATATTTTGTAATCTTTAGAAATATATTATTAGAATCCACTTATGATAATAAAATTATAACCTCCAGAATACAATAATGGGATGGTATCTGCTCTCTGCTGGAAACGGGTATGAAGAGCCATGTATTCTGCTGAACACTTGGTTGCTGGTTTTAGCATCACTGTATTAATTGGCACAACATTGTAAGTGAGTTGATGTTATAATCATATTTTACAGATGAAATATTGAGACACTTAGGACATATATGACTTAATCAGAGGATGAGTGACCAGCAAATGTGAATGTTTAGGGAAAGCAAATAGAAACTACAGTGAGTCAAGACTTTCCATTAGGCTAACATGAAGTCTGGTAACCAAGTCACATGCTCAGAATTCAGATTTTTCCAAAGATCTTCTTTATGAATAAGTAGACATGTGCCCAAACAGGCAAGCATCTGGTTCACAGCCTCACATGTCCAACCTGGGAATAAAACCTCTGATCCTTCCCAAATATTGGAAAGACTAGCGTACAGTTGTTCCCGAGGTGATATTTTAAATGTGCAGTACACACAGATATTAAAATACAGGGAGAGAAGCATTGCCACACCTCATTCATTTATGACATTCACTTCACCTTGCTTTTTACTAGATTTTGTTATTTCTGTAACAAGGACAAACATTGCATCATACACCTTAAGTCACCCACAGCATTTTTTACCTTGCACACAGTGGGCGTTGAATGCAAATAAAACTTCCTGATTAAGTGAAGGATCCATCCACATTACCGTGACAGAGCGTCCTTAGCTGTCAAAAACAAACACTCCCCTTCTAATTCACCGGTGACTTTTGAACAATTTCCGGATATAAGAACAACCCCCATCTGACCTCTTTTCTCAGCCGCTCACCTGGTTTGCCCTCAGCTCTGCCACCTTCACTGACTCACCCCGGTGTAATGAGGCTCGAGGAGAATGACTCAGCACCTATATTTTCCTTTTTTTCTCTTTCACCATTTGCTTCATTGCTAGTCCCAGTGACTCAGCTCTTGGCTTAACGGAAGCAGCGTTTGTTTTCAGCATATATAATATTCCTTGTACATAATACATTTTCAAAACTCTTCCACATCTACTGTTTCATTTGATGACAGAACTTCCTGAGATCACCAGGATTCATCTTTGGGGTTTTATACCATTGAGAGGACAGAAACACAGTGTAACTTGGTCAAGGTCACATAGTTAAGCCACTTAACAGTAGACTCGTGTATCTCATATTCTTTTCAGGTTTTGCTTCACGTGACCTGTGGCATTGTTTCCATCCCCCAGGCCGAAGTTTTACTCCATTTTCTCAGACCCCCACCTTAGCATATTGAATACTAGGAAACGAGACTCTAACTTTCAAAAGTTTCATTATAGTTCTTTACATTGTTACAGCTTTCAGAATTGAAGCAGTTCTGGGAGAATATTTTTTGTTATGAACAAAAAACTGTCAGAAATATTTGATATTTTGATTTGATATTTCACTGAAATCTTATAAAAAGTAGATATTCTCTATTCTCTCTTCTATGAAGATTTGGACATGGAGGTGGCATAAGAATATGAAAACTCTCTTTTTTATTTAACTTCTGTGTCCCAGAGAGGCATCCTAGAGACAGAGTTACATGAGTAAGACTCCTAGGTAGTATAAACCATGAATGGATGGACGTGCAAGGGTTCTATCTTTAGAAAAAAGGAGGCTCGTCTAGGAGGAATTGGAAAGTGAAGGGATTCTTGGAGAAAAAGAGGACATAGACAGAGATGTGGAAGTTGGTGGGCTAAGGGCTTGGTTACAATATACATCTGTGGGAACAAGGAGGATTATACGTATTCATGCCTGCTTCTTTATTTCTTTTATGATGGTTTAAAAATATTTTCACGTGAAAGCATTTTGTGACCTGTTAGGTGTTACACTAAGGACAAATATACAGCCTCTTAGCTACGTGTACTGGGGTTGTTTTTCTGAGCCTCAGCTTTCTGTCTCTGAAACAGTGATGACTTGGTGCACAGTGTGGCAGTGCAGTTAAATGAGATGACCTGCCTGGTGCGGATGGTTGATAGGGAATTTATCTGGATGGATTTCTTGTGCCCCTCTTTCTCCATACAAAATGAATGTGTCCCAAACTCTCTCGATCCTCTAAGGCCAGATCTCTTCAAACACTCTTATCAGTATTTCGTCAACCCAGAAGTATGTTGGTTAAGATAGGTAGGTAGGTAGGTAGGTAGGTAGGTAGAGAGGTAGGTAGGTAGGTAGAAGATGGGTAGATAGAAGCAAACATATAGATGGAAACACACACGGAAAAAAATTGAGCATCATAGGAATTCAAGTATTGTTCTCACCCTACCCACACACTACAGAAACTCACCATTTAATCTTGCTGAAACCAATGCCTGAGTAATTGCAAATGATACTTGGGTGAGGAGGTTTCACTGAAGGTCCTGGTTATTTATATTTTGTCTTGTTACTGAGCAATGAGACATCTCAGGGAAAAAAAAGTAGAGGATAAGAGAAATGCATTAAACCTACTCAGACACTAAAATTGGGATCAAATAAAAGCTGGGAAACAAAGAATGCACATTTTTTCTCATTCTGATTGTACCTTTTCAAATCCTATAACTCTGTCATGATTTCAATGATGCCCACTCCTCTCACCCCCATACCGCCTTTCCCCTGCCAAAAGTACCCATGACCTCAACTATTGCCATGTAGCTGGGAGGTAACTAAAATTACTGTTTACATGGAACTCAGGAATGCTAAAATTTAATCTGATTGAGTAGGAGTGAAGACTGGAACTGGAGAATTCTCAGAACAAATGGGTGGTGGCAAGACCTGTCAAAACAGAGTGTATTGGAATCGTCTATCCAGGTTTCATATTCCTGGAGTAGGAACAAGTCCCAGGACTAGCATTTTTACTGACCACCTCCTGTGTTCAGAGAGTTCTATAGTTTGGATCTGAAATGCATCACAAAGATCCTGTGTGGAAGGCTTGGTCTATAGTGCGTTTTGATACAGTAGTTTTTAAAGTTGAAGATTTGGTACAGTGGTTAGATCATGATGTTTCTGGCCTCATTGATGTTTTAGTTAAGTTATTTTATATTAATGGGTAATTTGGAGATGGCGAGAAAAATAGACACGTGGAAGGATGGAAATTAGAGGAAAAAATGAGGTCATACCTTGAAGAATGTATTTTCTGGCCACCTTAGTAATAATTTGGTAATATCTCTCTCTCCTTCCCTTCCTCCCTCTCTCCCTTCCCCTTCCTTCTTTCCTTCCTTTCTCCCTCCCTTCCTCTCCCCTCCCTCTTTTTCTCTCTCTCCAATCTGTTTCTCTTTCATGCCTGTCTGTCTCTGTCTCTTTCTCTCTGTGTCCCTCCCTCCCACTCCCCGCTTTCTTCTTCCTAACTGGCTTGAGATTAGTAGCTCAGGCCCACCATCCGCTCTCTACCACAATGATTCTGCTTTGTCACAGGCTAAAAAATGCTGGGAGAAGCACCTGGATGCAGGGACTGGATCCTCTAAAACTGGAAAAGCTGGTTTTCTCAAACATTTTTCACCAACAGAAGGCTACCTTGCACAGGGAGCATCAAGTAAGAATGAACACATGTCTGAGCATAGAAAAATCCATGTATTAACTGCCTTGCAGCCAGAGACCAGAACATCTAGGATTCACAGCCACAATGGAAGTGGCTCTGATTTTTCCAGCCCGACTCCTAGAATAAAAGGATGTTTTACAACTAAACTTCCCATAGTTCAGAACTCATTTTCAGCTATAAAGTGTTTTATATCTGCCTGTGTTGTTATAATGGTTGCTAACACTTTTGCAAGGCTTATCCTATGCCAGGCACTGTTTAAATGATTTTTGGTATATTGATTTCATTAATATTCATTCTAATCTAGGGATGGAAATGATAACATGTCATTTCATAAATATAAAGCTCAAGGCACAGAGAAGTAACTCACACAAAACCACACAGCCAACAATGGGGTTCTAGATACGAGCCCAGGCATTCTGAGTGAACTGTCCCCATTCCTGCCAGCTAGGCTATGCCTCCTCCTAATGAAAGGTGTGCTTTCTCTGGAGAATGAGTCAAGGAAGGACAAAAGGTACATCAAGAGACACTTTAAGTTAATGCCATACGGATGAAAAATAGCACACCTACTGCATCATTTATTTGCAACCCATGAAGCAACACTGGATATGTAATTCCTCTTTACGGTCTGCTTACCCTGATAATGTATGGCCAGTTCCCATATACTGAATGCCCACAGTTCCCTACTTTTAGTGTTTTTACTGCTTCAAGGCCATATCTACCCCCTTTGGATGCCGACTGAACCCCTGAGTTCCTAAGGTCTTCATTATGGTCGTTTATCTATCCATCCTATCTTGACTCATACTTAAATGAAGCAGAGTTCTAAGATTTACTCCTACTTTATCCACCAAGGACTTTTTTTTTAAAGACAGATGATCTCGAAACACTAGCTTACACTGTACAGTTGATGCTGATTCTTGGAACTTTGAAACAGAAATATCAAGAGATCTTGGATTTGAATGTTCACCCTCTAAAGGAACAAATAGAAACAAAAACACAGGATCGGTTCCAAGGGCATCTTCTGTGGCATCTGATTTACCAGCTTTTAAAAGACAATTAGAGATGTCTGGTCAGTGGAAACAGCTGTCTGGCGTCCAGAACACCTTCTGTGAAGATGACAAGGTTTTGGCGAGTCCAGGGTTGCTTCAGACTGTGACTTTCATGTGAAATGTGAGACAGAGTAAGAAGCACGTCCCTGCAGTCCTTACAGATGACACAGCTGCCAGGAAGATGAAGCAGATGGATTTAGGGGTTTGGGAAATCTGCCTGGCTGCTTGTTCCAAATAACGGCATAATGGGAGTGGCGCCTTCGGGTCAGATTCCGAACATCCCACACAGTCTTTCCCGACTTCTTCCAAGAGCATCCCCCTGAAAGGGATACAGGTGCTGTTATTTAAACAAACAAACAACAGAAGAGACACAGTAACACCTGACGAGAGTTCCCATGTAGAGAATAAAATTGGAAATTGTTACCCAATTCCAAAGTTGCTGGTACCTGGTGAGTACGGGATTGCGTACTATTCGTGAATCCTATATTTACCACAGGGAGAATTTGTGGGTTCATGATCTACATTTCAGCTGAGAAGTCTTAGGTGATGCTCAGGCTAAGTGCAGCCTTGAATAAATAAAAACCCTCAAAAGGTAGCAAAATAAACCACGTGTGATTTTTAAACGACCTTTCTGAAATGGATATTCTATCACTGATTTGGAGAGTTTTGATGTCAAATTGGACTACATGTGGTAAGTTAGTGTATTCCTTTCTATAAAAGCCCATGTGACCTAACTCTGGTGTTCACCTCTGAGATGAACGAGATAAGAAACAGAGGATGGTCTCAAATAACTTGCCATTAACGTATAACACAAGACAACTGTGTTTGACTCCTGCTCAGAAAGAGCCTTCTGAGTTGACAACCAGGAGAACTGAAACATTCTTGTCCTTCACTTCTGAATGGATTTCCTCAGACCCTTTGTGATATTTGGGGACTTTTCTTTAAAAATAAGTCCTAGTTCTCACACTATATGTGAACACAGCAGCAAGGTGAACACAGATTAATCCTTGCAAGTCAAACTTTTATGTGTCTCAAAAATAAGAAACATGAGAAAAACTTGGTAGGCTTTGTCAGGCTCATACAGCCTTTTAGTTTGTGTTGTCAAAAAAAAAAAAAAAAAAAAAAAAAAAACCTCAAAATCAGACGCACTGCCTGCCTGTGGGAGAGAACCCGTTAGGGACTGGCAGGATCAGGTCTCTCCATCTGAATTACACAGACAATCCAATTGCAGATTGACCAGGCAGAGAACAGCTCTGGCTTCAGTTGTTTTTAATTAGGATGAATAAAAAGAGACGGGAAGAGAAGTGAACCTGAGTGTCATGGGCAGAAACAGCTACTTGAGGATAGGAAATGCATTTTTCCTGGTACCTTGGAAAATTGCTTCATGTGTCTGGTCCATTACTGACACTATAAAATTTGCACCTAATAGGCTCAAGGATGTTTCTGACAAATACTTCCAGAAACCCAATCTATAAGAGCTACATGGGCCCAGACGGTGAAGGAAAAGAATGGATATGATTTCATTTTTATTTATAGTGAGTATATTTCTTAGATTATCATACATGATTACCGTGTTACCTCATTCTCTCTCTTTGCATCTTCAACTCCTCCCATGCACCCCCAAAGAATGACTCTTTTGGTCTAACCTACACAAAAGATAGTTTTCCGTCTTGCTTTACAGAAAGCACTGTGCTGAGGATGTTGTGAAATGTAGATATCCATCCGATAATCATTTAATTTGTACCTTCTGGTGTTGTCTGCTCTGTCTGGGGCTAAACGCACTATTCTGTTACTGTATTTATAAAAGAAATGAACTTTTAGCCTATGCAACGTAGAGACAACTTTAAAAAAAAAGGTACAAGGGTAGAAAGAACTACATGGACAAACCACAAAACATACCAGAATATTTTGTAGGAATTCTTCATGTTAAAACATCCCCCCCAATACACTCCTACTTTCTAGCCAAGAGTGAGATTGGAGAGTTATTTTAATCTTAACTCTATTTACGGGGCTGGAACATTCCAAAGAGAAGGAGGGTTTTGCTGAGCATTTTAAACAATTGATTCCAGATGGAGTCTCTCTGTATCATTTCTGGAATTGTTCTCTGAATGTGTTCTAAAGATAGAATGTACATGTTCACTAAAGCCTGAAGGATGCTGAACTATTCAGCAATACAAGAAAGCAAAACTTTCTGCATTTTTGGTCTCACTTGGCCAAATGGTTTTAATTCTCACTCTTTTTTTTTTTAGTTTTAGTTTTTGGAGGTCACTCATTCTCACATGTGTGCATATGTGTGTTTATGAGGTATCCAATACATCAACTCCAGGAATATAAGATCTACAGGAAAAGTACTGTGGGACAATGGTCTGTACCCTGTCAATTATATTTTAAATAAATGCTGATTAGCCATCAGCCAGGCAGGAAGTATAGGTGGGGCAACCAGGCAGGGCAATGAAAATTCTGGGAAAAGGGAAGTTTCAATCTGTAGTTATCACCCAGACAGAAAGGAAGCCAGACACACAGCAAGCAAGATGTCACTGCCTCCCCGAAAAAGGTACAAAGAAGAAAGCCATATGGCTAACACAGACAAGAATTATGGGCTAAAATAAGTTATAAGAGTTAATAAGAAGCCTGAGATACTAGGCCAAACAGTTTATAATTAATGTAGACCTCTGGGTGTTTATTTGGGACTAAATGGATGTGGGACCTGGTGGGACAGAAACCCCCAGTCAAAAAATGGTACCCAAGGTGTGCATCCACATAAAGCCTGAGAGAGCTGGGAAAGTAATACCAGACAAAAAGACCAGAGTTGCAAGGCTTTTTGGTAGCATTTTCTCAGGTGGGCTCTGTTTGCTAGAGGCAAATGTGCCTCATTTTAGAGAGGCTTCCTGACTCAGCTTTAGCTGCAAAACCTTGCAGCTCTTTTAAGAGGACCTGTCACCAAACACTTAAATGGTGTTTATGAATTGCCAACAGCATGCTTCTTGGTGATGTCAGGGATCTTGAAATGCCATAAAGTTGTGGCAATAAACATGGCTCTGGTACTTTTGCCTTGAGGCTAGATTTTCAGAAAGCTAAGGAAAGGGTTGGATCCAGCTGTCAAAGCCACAGCTTTAATCCTAACCATATTGCTTAGCAAATTAAAGACTCACGTGGTCAGAAAAAGAAAGATATACAGTAAAGATAGATTCAGATGAAGAAAACATCATGGTGGGACAGAAATCTCAGCCAACAGATAAGTATATCCACTATGCACAGCTCCACTCTACTCAGGTAAGTACTATGGGACTATCTTATTATAATAATGCATGACTTTTCTTTTGAACTAGATTTTGGAGTGTTTAGACTGAGAAATGTGTGTGTGTGTGTGTGTGTGTGTGTGTGTGTGTATTAGGGGTAGAGAAGGAAAAACTGCGAGTAACTCATTGCCACTCACATTGTATGACACACATCCTTTTATTCTATTTGGTTTCTATCCAATAATACTCTATCCAAAACTCATGGTTAAGAATACCCTTAGCGGATCCCTAGAACCAATCAAAAACAGAATGAACATCAGTCATAGCTTCCAGGCTGACTGTTACTGTGCAACAAGATGAATATCAGCCTTGAACTGATGCCCCACAGTCCGACCCCTCGGAACAGAAGTGAATTACTGTCCTCTTCCATGGCAGTAAGCATACTGTGTAGATACAACTGAATGAGCCAGAACTTTACTTCTTAATTAAAAACCCAGCTTTGAAACATAGCTAAGTACAAAATTGGAATCTCTGTTTTGTGACAAAGAATGGCTAACATAGAAAGAGACTTGTCCAGAGAAGTTAAAGAGTGATTTAGGAAGGAGAAAAAGAAATTCTGACAGGGAAGGCATTCAAGGAATCAGAAAACAGAGGGAGAAAAAAAAGTGAGCAAAAGGGAGTTAGATGTTGAGAATGATACATTTAGTAAACAGGTCCCAGTGTGCACTGTCAACAGAGAGGCGAAGGTTCCAGAACAGCTGAAGATCTTCAGAGATGATCCAGGCGTTTTGACGCCTTGCTGTGAGAAAATTGAGGTTATTTCCTGGCCATATACATATTCCCAAGTGAGTGTTGAAATTCCCATCACCCCGGCTGTCACCAGCCTCTCTCAGTCCTATAACACAAAGCAAGCTAATCATAGCTACAACAATAAAGTGCATACTGTACACCAAATATTTAAATCATTTTTTCAGTGATTTTCAAAAAATTTGCAAAGCATGTATCATAATTATGTTATCCATTGTACAATAAGAAAATAGAAGATATGGAAAACTTTCTTTTTTAATAAATATTAAATATGTAATTTTAATTAGCATAAAATTACATCATTCCTTACTCCATTTCATCACTCCAGCCCTTTCTAGCTACCCTATTTTAAGCCTTTCCTACATCCATTATACTCTCAAATTGATACCTTCTTTTTATTTGATTATTAATGTTACATACATGTATATCGGTGTATAGGTGCATCTGTTATATATGTTAGATTATATTCACATATATGTATTCATATTACATAACATGCACACACACACACACATTGAAAGTAATTGGCCCCAGTACAGTTAGATAGAAAGAATAAGTCTAGTGTTCTACAACATAAGAGGCTGACAATGTCTGGTAATTATTTATTATGCCATCCATAAAGTACTGGAAGAGACAAGCTTCCCCACATCTATGACCAATATTTAAGGAACTAGAAGTACTCAAATTCATCAGGACACACTGCAAGCATTCATCAAACTGTCACCCTGCTTTTTACAAACATGTGCAATTATTATGTCAATTATCAAATTCATAAAGATAGTTGTAAAGTTTTCTATTTTCATTCTTGAGTGCTGATGGATTTTTAAAACTGTCAACTGAGTTCATAAAGCTGGGATAGAAGCCAGACTTTCTGCACACCTCTGAACACAGCTAGAATTGAGTTAAGTGGCTCTAAAGAGTAAACAAGATGGATGAGAATTAGATTTGGCTCAGTGACTTGAGGGCACAAAGACACCAGACATTGGAAGAAGGACCACTGAGCATCATCCCAACCTTCTACTCTCATGGCGGCATTTTCACGGACGGTGACACCGAGCTACCCTCTTTCCTTTTTCCCCACCCCATGTCCCTGACTAAGTGCCTATTTTCTTCTAGCAGAGAGCATGTGAGAAAGAGAACATGGCTGGAGCAGATGATTGCATTTCTGTCCTGTGGAATGTTATAATCTCCCACTTAGGAGATTTATTCTAGAAGAGCTAGTCCTTGATTATATCTGAAGAGAAGCCTCTGAGGACCCATAGAACCTTCAAGTACAGCCCCAGTGACACTCACTATTACTCATAGGTCTTCCAAGCTTGTATATGTTATAGAAACAAACCCATATACTGAATTTTAGTGCTATGTTATCAAGTACATACACACATATGCCCAGAAAATTATTACATAAAAAAGAAGTGCCTCTAGCTATAACTGGAAATGTTTTAATGCTATTTTTCCCAAGCATTTCCCAAGGACTTGTATCATAAGGTCCTGTAGAAAATTTTAACCTATGATCTTTATTGAATTCAGTTCTGACCAAGACAAAAAGAGAGGTCTAAATGATATTTTGGAGTGTTTCTGGTAAACAAATAGACTGGGAGAACATTTTCATCTTGTACTTTTGTCTGTAAATTTAATTTGCTTTTATTTGGAAGGACATTGATGCAAAGTGTTCATAAACATGATTACCTGGAACAGATGTTATTGAAGTATGATTCTCCTGGGTGCAAAACAAAACTTGCAGTTAAAATTCCATTTGCTTTAATTATCTCAAATCAAAGTAAACAAGAAAGTTTAAACCTGTGAACAATGGAGGCTGCATTTTCTCCCAGGTCACTGGGAGAGTCACGTGTGTGTGTGTATTTATGTGTGTATATAGATATGTATATATGTACGTATGTATGTATAATTTTGTGTATATGTGTATATATAGATATGTATATATACATAGATACAGATGATAGATAGATAGGTAGATGGATATAAAGATAAAGAGATAATAAAAAGATAGATAGTAGATAGATAGATAGATAGATAGATAGATAGATAGATAGATAGATAGATAGATCAATATTGATAGTAGACAGTGTGTGCATGCATGTGTGTGTCTGTGTACACAATTTTCTACAGGATATTGTGGCACAATTCCTTTATCTTTGGGAAAAATAGTCTTATTTCTTTCCAATTACAGATAGATATTTTATTAATTCTTTGAGAATTTCATGTGTATACACAGTATATTTTGGTCATATTCACTGGGAGTTTGTGGACAGACTTACACTAATGTATTTCTAAATACTATGATTTTATTTCAGGTCTGAATCCCTGTAGGGTGTTTGTAAGTCTTCTCTAAGGGGAGTCTTGAATGGTTTCTTCCATGAAAAGAGCAAAGCTTTTTAGCTTCTGGTAAACTTTATTTCTTGCTTCCGAAAGGATGGTCATCATCGAGAGTTTTGTTGAGGTCATGCAGGAATGGTGACTTGTGGTGCTGATAATGGTGGTGCTATGGGAAAAGTGGAAGGGGAGTGACAAAGAAGATGAAGATAGCCAAAAGCTCTTACAGCTGAAAGGAGTGTGCAGTAAAGATTTCTCGGTCTGGCCAGCAGATGCCTGCCTTTCAAGTCTCCCAATCAAGACATTGTGGTGATTTTACTTGGATTTAAAATCAGCACATTATTATTATTTCAGAGCTGTGTGTTTAAAGTCATAACCAGGTTTATCAGGGATATTTTGTTACACAGTTTAACCTACTTTTTGCAAAAGTTTATGTTTAATCAAATGTGTAGAAATACACATTTTTGATGCCCTGAGGAATTCTTATTTTGGGATATCACCTCTCCCCTTGATGTTCTAGGCAATACTTTTAGTTCAATAACATCCTTTTATTTTTTTCTGCACTTCCTTTTCTTCATCAATTTATTTTTAAACTTCCAATAATCTCCTCTGAACTCTATGTGCCATGTTTTATTTTTCTAGCAGATTCATTTATTAATTGCCCTCACAATGTAATGAGAACCCAGTCTGTACCTTTCCTTCTTCTAGGTGTCTTGGGAGCAACAGCAAATGAAATACAGCCCAGCGCTCATGGATGTTGTGCACTAACAATAGGACATATTAAGGACATAGTAAGGAATGGATAGACAGAACTTGTACTCCGTGACAAATGATCTCTGAGAAAAACAGAAAGCAGAGAGTAAGAGAATAGTGCCAGTTTTACAGAAATCTGAAAAGACCTTGACACAAAGCAGCAACATGGTTCCATGAGGACATATGGGAAAGAGTGCACTGGGCTTCATCTACCCAGTAATTTATAGCAGGGATGTTCTTGACAGGTTTAAGTTTCAGAACAAGCCAGAATGAGCAAGTAGAGAGTTGACAGGCTAAGGAGTAGGTCCTTGAGGGACTTTGCAAGGACAGTGAGATGGGACCTCAGCAGAGAAGATTTGAATAGAGAGAAGTGTGCTTGGTTTACATTCTGACATGATAGGTTTGCTTCTCAGTGTACTAAGAGACTGGAAGGAAGAAGCATGCATTGCCTCTTCCTGGTATGGGCTGTCAAGGATGCAGCTACTCTTTGGCTTGGAGGAGCATCATTCTAGTCGCTGTCTCCATAATTACACAGCAGCCTTCTGCATGTCTGCAACTCTGCATGCTCTCCATTTGACTGACAAAGACACTGGTTGCCACTGAGGGCTTTTGCTTATGGATTCTGTCTTCATCTTCACTAATAAGCTGTATTGAGCCTATTTCCTGTCACTCTCTGATGTCCTAGACAGTCATTGTTGGAGGAAGCAAGTCAACTTAGAATAATTGGTGTTTTTGAGCTCTTGTAACAGGTTTATTAGAGAAGATGGAGGCTTAGACCAGCAAAGGAGGTGGTCTTCTGTGATTAGATCTGAGAAAAATGCTGAAAGAATGAGCTGCCTGGGGGCTGCAGAGATGGCTCACTAGTTAGGAGCATTGCCTGCTCTTTCAAAGGTCCTGAGTTCAGTTCCCAGCAACCACATGGTGGCTTACAACTATCTGTAATGAAGTCTGGTGCCCTCTTCTAGACTGCAGGCATATATGCAAACAGACTATTGTATACATAATAAAAAATATTTTTTTTAAAAAAAGAAAGAGTTTTAAAAGAGGAATGAGCTGACTGAATGTAGATACAAAGAAGTGGAGTAAGGAGATCAAATTTCGGGAGTCTGAACAACAGCAGGAGGGGTGGGAGGGAGAACTGTGGTTCGAATGTAAAATGAAATTAAAAACTAAATAAATAAATTAAAAATAACATAATTCCTATTACAGAGGCAGCAGGAACTCAGGATTTTAAAGAGAGACAGAGTTTTGGTTTGGCTAGAGGGAGTGTAAGGTGCCTTGTCTCTTACTGCATGTAAGAAATTTGTGCAAAGTCAAGCCAATCAAAATCCAGTATGGATGGCACAAGAAGTCGTGAAGTCACACCCCTAGCTGAGGAGTCACTGGTGACTGACGGCTGCTGGGGGAGGGAGTCGGTTCTCTTCAGGAATGCAGCCTATAGAGGCTGCCCATGCTCCAGTAGATGGCTCTGACATATGCACATGCAGGCTGCACTAAGTTGACTCAGTGGAATTTTTAAAAAGAACATTTGAAGGTGGGAGGTAATAGTGGTATGGGGGATGGGGAGGGACTAAAAGGGAGGGAACGGGTGAATTTGATCAAAACATTATACACATGTATAAAATTCTCAACACTATTTAGTAACAGACTGAGAAAAGAGAAGACAAACAGGAGATGTCAGGCAGAGGATCCCTAATTGACTTTCACAAAGCTCCGTTATTTAGTGGTCGCTAGCTTTCCCTCCTATTGGAATTAAGGCTTAAGTGTGCACAGAAAGGCCTTGCTCTGAGCTCTCTGTCGGAAGCCTGTATAAAGAGCATCTCCCTGAAATTCTGCAGTCTTGGTTTGTCAGTCACACCATAGGCAGTCCAACTCTTTACTACTTACCCAAGAACACGGATATCACGTCTGGAGTGAAGAGAAGCAAAGGGGACGAGGATGGGAAAAGAACGGGAGCGGGAGAAGGAAGCTCTGCTTTGAAAGAACAGCTGCCTTCTGCTCTGCACTGTGTTTTGTGATTAGTCCACGGACTTTTCCTTTACCTGAAATTTCACTGGAATCTTTCTGTCCAAAGAACCAAAGCTTTGTTACTCCTAACCTTTGGTTCACTTTCTTGGTCTTGATTTTACTTTTCAGCCACACCTGGTAACTCTTGAGGTCTTCTATTTAGAAGCAGTCCTTTTGACCTTGGCATTTGTATTTTTCAGTATTTCTGTTGACTTTGTGAAATTCTCATTCATATTCTTCCCCCTCTCTCCTCCCCCCTCCTCTCTCTCTCACACAGAGAGACAGAGAGGGACAGAGATCATCTCAGGGCACAGCTTTCTGTTTTCTCTTGTGGTGTTAGAAAGGGAAAGTCATTTTGCAAACAGAAAACGTTTGCAAATAGGAGAAATTGAAAACATGCAGATACTGCTGGCTTGTTTGGAAAAGTGTATATAAAATGTTTTAGAGTAAGGTTTACACTTTTAGAAAAGTCATATCATGAAGACTCGAGAGGGAATTACTTATTACTCTCAATCTCCCACGTGCTCCAAGTGATCTGTAGTTTTTAGGACAGTGTTGTTTAAAACAACCTTGTTAGCCTTGGCTAATTAACAAGATCAATAGCAGCTGTGGAGGTGTGGGTTTAATGTCCAAACACCCCTGGGATCAGAACTCTCAGGGTTACTGCAAACTACAGCACTTGCTTACATGATGGTATCTGTTTTCTTGAACTGATAAGAATTAAGCTAATTGTGTAAAGTACCATGGTAAGATCCTAGAACTTGGCCTACTGTGACACGTCATATGGGGGGGGTGTGTGTGTGAAATAACCCAAGATCCTCTGCAAGAGCAGCAAGTGTTCTTTATTTCTGAGCCATTTTTCCATCCCCTAATGTGTGTTTTATAAATGACACATTAATTGCTACATCACAGGTAATTGTTACATTTGGGGCCAAAATCAAATTTGTTTTGTTTAACTCCTCAGGAAAGGGAAGAATATTTAGGCATCATAACAACAACAAAATGGTGTCACTAATTCTGAGATATGATGGCAGGGATTGGAAAGAACAATTGGGCTCTAATGGAGCAAAAGCAAGGGGTTGGAGAACACAGGTGGTGATGCAGAAGCAGGCACTTGATTTACTATGGTGATCTCTCTCTCTCTCTCTCTCTCTCTCTCTCTCTCTCTCTCTCTCTCTGTGTGTGTGTTAGGACCAGTGTGAGATAAAAACTCTACCAGTGAGTTAAAAATCTAACTATTCTGCCATATATTTAGTTAGTGCAACATATAAAAATTAAATTTTATTATTATTTAAAGAAATATCAGATGACAAGCTGTAATTACTCTGAAGTGTTTAGAAGCTTTTGTTAATGAAGAAGCCGTCTTCTATTTCATGAGACTGTGATCAGCCTTCCTTTCTGAAATCATGGTTTTGATGTCTCCTGAGAAGAGGGAAAGGATACATGGCTGTCTGGGGGATGCTCTGGTGTCTCTGTTGTTGTACATTACCTGATCCAGTGGAAGCAGAAGACACACTCATGCCCCAGACCTGGGCTTGCAAGTCTTAGTGCTTGCTGATGCATCTTTGTGGTTTTCAGTCCCATACTCTGATGTCACCCTTGTGAGGAGGGAACCTGTCTTGCCTTGCACGCCCCATTTCCCTACACACAGTGCCCTCACTTCTGCAACATGTCCCCTTCTTCCTAAAGTGTTCTCTCCACCTCCTCTTCTGATTTTCAAATGACCGCCCAGGCTTGAGGAGCCAGGTTCCGTGGTATCCCAGGGACAACCTCTCCTGATGCCCCAAGGACAACTCTTCCACACCCCCACCCCTCCAGACTGCTGCATCTCTTAGCTCACCTGGAACTGCCATGTGTGATGCAGGACTATAGTTGCTCATTTCTTACCTCCAGGGCCTCAGTCCATCCTGCTAACAGTGTGTAGGTACTACACCAGTACCTACAAACAGGTCTAAAGAAAAGCATACTACATTCAAAATTGAGAGCTAACTTTAAAACGATGTGTTAAGTCACAAAGCAAACAAGGAGCCTCTTTTTTTCTCAGAAAAATGTATTTGCAATTCAAATGTTCATATATAAAAAGCATAGATTTTAAAAAGTCCATGGATGTACGATTAGAAGTGCTATGGTTTTGCCATTCATTGCAATTACATTCCGAAATGTGCAGGTTCCACTCTCTGCTGCTGCGTGTATCTGTCACACGGACGTCACTCTCATTACCACCTCCCCAGAGCCATTGTCTTCTGACCCATCTTCATGGGCCCGCATCCGATTGAATAGATGTAATAGCACATAGCCACACTGAAACCGTGGTGAGGTTAACTGCGTGGGGTGGACCAAGTTCCTGTTCCTCAGGGCTGACAATGGTAACCACAAAGTCCTACTTGTGGAAGAGTCTCCTCGGCTGCTCTCTTCAATGTCTGTGGCTTTGTCGTAATTTAATACATCCCAGTGCAAGTTGACAGCTCGCCATCGCTTGAATACTCTGTAAACTGCAGCTCCTTCATGGACAATGAGGCCTAAAATTCAAAGAAAGAAAATAACTATTGGCAAAATGTTGGAAGCATTATCTTGTGTAAAGGAATTAAAAAATAGACTTATCTGTTCCCCATCATATCAGAGAACACAGCACTCTTAGGAATGGGGTAGCTACAAGCAAACTACTCCATGATAGGTAGAGGTGCTCATTATTTAGAGATAACTCAGTAACACGTGGTGAGTTTAACTGTCATTAATATAAATGTTTTCCAACATCCTAGCTCAGAGTACACAGAGAAGGATCACATTGCTTTTGATCATTGGGTTCATTTTTTAAACTTGACATTGTGCCAACTGTGTATCATTCAGCACGTTATTAACTGGGATTGAATGGGCCATCTAAGAGGTAGATATGAGGGTCACCACCATTTCCCTGCTCTTAAAGCGACAGATGACACAACCATGGATGTCTTGAAACCATAATAAAAATGTCAAAATCACAGTGGGAGGAAATGGACCCTTCTCACAGCATGATTCAAGTGAAGAGCACTGAACTTTTTTTCTTAGTAGAGATATGTGATCAATGTATAAAAATATGAAAAAGTGAGACTAGGGGACCTTATAAAAGTCCTTTGAATTATACTTCACATAAATAAATAAGGACACATAATCAACTGTCATTCTGAGTACTTTTGCACCTGAGTAATTCAAATTTCCCAGATAATAGATAATTTATAAGTATTCGAACATTTATTGAAAACTTTAGGGAAACAAAGATTTGCTACCTTAACCTTGAAAAGCAGAGAAGTCAAAGTCATAACTAGACTACAGAAGGAAAAGGAAGAAAAAGGAGTCTTCACAGAAGGAAATAGTTGGAGTTGAAGTAACAGAAAAGGGCACAAATCAGCCCAGGGACTTTAAGTTTGAAAGAATGAGGGATTAAAAGAGCTCTGATTTACCAGACACTCAGCAAGTGGGGGTTGAGAGTATGCTTGTCTCGAGAAAATTGCCAGCCCCTTCCTCTCTTTCCCCCTCTCCCTCCCTTCCTTCTTTTCTTCCTTTTGACCTTCTCTTTTCTCTTCCTCCTCTCTCCATCCCTTCCATACATTTATCAGTGAAAACAATGCCAAGCAGGTGATGAACATATCTAGACCTTGAAAAAAGAAGTCAGACTTTTATTCGTTCACATTGCCCCCTTAGCAGAAGAAAAGTTTCTTGTATATGTGACTTAACAGCTCGCCGGGACATTTACAGGCCCACTAAAAATGTGTGTGACCTGGTACATAAGCACATCTTCAAGGCCAAGTCCTTCATGTCTCAAATAGCAGGAAAAACATGCTCTGTCCATCGTGAGGATAATCAATGATGAAGCTCCTTTTCCTGAAGGAATGACAGAAGTTGACCCAACCAACCAGTTATTTACAGGGAACAGCTGGAATTACAAGTCAAGATGACTATGTTTTAATTGGTGCTTCTATTATTAGCTTCCAGAATTAATCACAGCCAGTGAGTTAGTCTGCCTGACTTTCTCTTTCTTCCTTAAAATGCAATTGAAACACCCAAGTTTTGCATTGAGCCAGGGAGTTTGCAGATAAATTGCAATTCCTCAATACTGAAGGACTTGGGTTTCCTCTTAGATGGTAAGTACATAAATGTAAGAAATTACTCTGAATTACAAAATCAATAGTGAGTCTATGGATGTGAGACCTTGTTCACACTAATCAAAAAGCAATTACAGTCCAAGGTATAGCACATTCAAAGTGTCTGCGGCGGTGATGAGGGTTGCAGGATGGCTTTATCATAGAAAACACTTGTTTTTCTGACATTTTATTCCTTTCCCACTAGCTCTCTTTGAAGGGCTAGAAGTTGGATCATTTACAAGAACTCAGATAGAGTCACTTTCTAGGAATATACTTTAGAATCCCTTCCTTGAATATAAAAACCACCCCAAAGTGCAGGAATAAGTTCTCTCCCCTGGAGTACCTTCTGAGTGGTGTTTAAAGAGAATCCCTTCAAAGTTCTCAGAAGACACAGTCCTTTTTTTCTGTCCACCTCTATAGGTTACTTATCAATTACATCAGTCATGAATCATGTCTAGATCTTGTTTTAGTCCTCATAAGCATTCAGAGCTGCCCTTTGCCTTCTGAAGCTTAAATTCCCCTAAACAGAATGAACCCCATGCTGCCTACAAGGAACCTCTTGTCTCCTCTTCAAAGTCTCTGAAGCTGTGGCAAGTGCTATTTGAGCTGGTGCCTATGGGAAGACATGACTACCAGGATCTTAAACTAAGGGTTAGGATTCATGCAAATCTAGCTCATTGCGCTGAAAAATCAACATTGAAGCACTCTATCAATGGTACTTTCCCACAGGTCAAAGGAATTTTTGTCCTGAACATTTCAGGCTACATAATAAGAGGCTTGAATTTATATTTCACTTTAGCCCTTAACCTTGCAGAGAAAAACAATGATAATTCCTATAAAATATAAATATTGACTGTTTTAGGATATGTTTTATATTTCATATCATAGATGCCAACAGAGTATGAGAGTTGAAGAGTGTGGCAAGCACGTAGTCTTTTTTCTTGCCAATACATTTAATTGAAAATATTATTGATATTCAAGGGGCACTTTTGTTAAGCTTAGATAGGTTTTGGTTTCATCGACATAAAAAATTTATTTAAGTAAAATCAATCCCAAATTTCAAAGTAGTATGTTAGCCTCAATTGTCAAGGACACAGAGCCTAAGAGGTGAAGGAGATAATCAAGGACTATGTATTCACTTGGCCACATGTCTGTCCACGTGCACACATGTTCTCACACATACACACAAGCTGTAGCGGCGTAAATGAAGGCAGACAGAAATTATAATAAAATATTCAGCTTTAATTAGGAAAAGACTTACAGAACCCAAGCATCCTGCGTAGACCAGGAAAGCAGAAGGGAAGGGGGGAGCACACCAGCAATATTTATTAGTAAAAAATATCTTCAGGGGACCCTGCCCTACAAACTAGGTGATTGGCTGAAGCCATGTTTGTCTCTACCTATCTTCACACCTGAAGAATTGAAACTAATGGAGAGTTGGGCTAGGGGTGTGTCTCAGTGGTAGAGCACTTGCCTAGGTATATGTTGCACTGCCCTGGGTTCAGTACCCAACACACAACAGAAAGAGGAAAGGATTGCGGAGGGAGAGACTTTCAAGCTTTCTAATCAAATATAAATTATATCAGACATGAACTACAAACCCTCTGGCAAGCAAGGCAATGTGAAGTTATAACAAGGAGATGTCAGTCCTAATGCCTCTATGAGGTATAAAGTATGCCAGCACCCTGAATTATCTGACTTCCAGAACCACAACAAATAAATGTTTGCTGTTTCAACCATCCAGCCCCTAGTATTTCATTATATCTTATAATCTGACTTCAATATTATAGAAAATCTATCGTCGTCTTCATTTAAAACTTAAGTAAATCAAATACTAGAGGTTGCAATTTGAGAGAAGCTACATAACTTGTTGCTATCATCAGAACCCCTGTGCTTTAGTGACATTTAATATTGATAGGATGCTTTCTATCCTATGACAAAATCCCTGAGGGAAATGATTTAATCGAGAGGATGGTTATCTGGTTCTCAGATTCAGGAGTTTCTTCACTTTTAAGTCTAAATAAGTGGAGCTATGCACACATGGTGGTCCAGGGAGGGGCTTGGACTAACACCAGGTCGCTTGGTGCTACTCCTGGTTTCTCCCACCTTCCACTAGGATCATCAAGTCATGGATTAATAGCAGATTAATTAATTAAGTAGGTAGGAGCCCACAAATCCAATCACATCCTCAGAACGCCACCTCTGAAGAGAGCACTAGGGATTAAAACTTCAGTAGAGCCAGGTGGTGGTGGCACACACCTTTAATCCCAGCACTCAGGAGGCAGAGGCAGGTGGATCTCTGACTTCGAGGCCAGTCTGGTCTGGTCTACAAGAGCTAGTTCCAGAACAGGCTCTAAAAAACTACAGTGAAACCCTATCTTGAAACAACAACAACAAAAGTCTTCAGTAGAACACATGTCTTCATGGGATAGTCCATAGCCCTAACAACAGACTTCAAACAGCTGTGGCCCTGACCAACCCCCTCTACTTCATGGGGGAAAAAGGTCGTAGAGTCTTTTTGAAAGACAGTGTCACAAACTGTGAAGACTTTGTCTAGTGATTGGGTAAATTATTTTCATCTCGGTTTTCCCAGGCTGCGCAGCCCTCTGTAAGTCTTGCTCTCCTCAATCCAAATGCCTTTGGCAAAGCTGGTAACGGCAGAGATCTGGCCAAAGGATAATTTTTGTTGAAATCCGCTAAAATTTCTAGTTTAAATTTTCCTTCGTCCCTTACCAAGACGTCACTACCCCAGTACATGCAGGTGTACACATGTACATTTGCATGCGAGTGTATGTGGTCAAATGCTTTACATGACAAGATCAGGCCCTGCAAGGGTCTGCACCTGTCCTCTGCATGCACGTTGTGACTGTAAGCTTGATGTTTTTGTGGAATTTTTAACTGTGGGCGTGGGTGTGTCTTTGCAACTCACTTCCTTCTGTAGTATTACCTTGTCCAGCTTCAGTGTGAGGGCTTTTGCCTTTTCTTGCATTTTGGTTGGTTATGATTAGTTGTTAGAGTTCTTCGAAACATTAAAGTAATATTTTAAAACACTGGCAGATGGATTTAAATATGTGATTCAAAACTGGATTTAAAAAAAGCCTAAGGGGTCATTGCCCTATTTTATGACAACAGCTTTGCCTTCAGGGGAAAACAAGGATGAAGAGAAAGATCATTAGTGGCAAAAAAGTTACAGGGAGTTTTAGCCCAGCAAACTGTGTCCTTCTCCGCTCTCTTGTCAGCCTGGTCACCAAATACTTGGCTGAATCAAACAATTACGAACCCAGATGCTTACAAAATGACTGGGCCAGGACTAAAGTTTAAAGAACAGTATGGATTCCTCACTGTTGCTACTGAGAAAAAAGAAAGATAACAGAAAGCAAGCCATTTCTTCATCTCAAACTTTCTGCATGTCAATTCATCAATTGGTCATATTTTTTACTGTTCTGATTACTTAGTACTGAGAGACTTTCTTGATCATTCAGTTACTAACCTTGGAGCACAAACCTATCACTGGTATAGTCATAGAACGTTTCTCCAAAGCTGTAATAAAATGCTGCAGGTTATAAATCCAGGGCATGGCAAACGCTCAGCAGAATAATACTTACATCTTCTACAATTTTAGCCGGTAATCGTTGGAAAGGATCTGTGGCTAAAGCTTTCTTCAGTGACGTAAAGAAACAGGCCTAACGTGTTGGTAGGTAACAAAAGTAGCCATGATGTATAATTAGGAGCACAGATCAGAATTAGTTAACCAGCTGAAGGAAACATCAGTGTTATTTATCAATGATAATGAAATATCTGGTAACAAAGCAGAAATACCCTGTAGCGTGGGGGCTAAGGACTGAAGACAGCCTGGTTGGCACAGTGGTCACTTCACTTCAGAGTGACACAGCACTCTTGTTTCACTTGTTTGGGAGGAGAAAAGGGTTCTGATATCTAGAGATGGATGTGACGTGGGTCATTCAAGGGCCTGAAGGTTAAATGTGAAGTTGTAACGTACAACTTCAGACCTCAGAGCCAAAGACCTCAGAAGTCAAAGCCAGGCATTCCTGACCACCGAGTGGTCAGTGGCAAAAAGGGAGATTATACTACTCAAGAAGAAGATGAAATAGCACCCAAGGCTGAGATGAGGCCTTTTCCTAGTGAAAGTTCAACAAACACACCGGGTTCCCATTTCTTACCCAACTAACAAACTCCTACTGAAAACTCACAAAACACGATGAATAAACCTTCAAAACTGGGATGATACATGTACTGCTGGGTTGGTTTTGAGGGGTGAGAATAATATGTTAAAACACCTAAACTGAAAGATATAACTGAGTGGTTAAAAGTGTATTTATCTTTTTGAATCATAATAGGCTTCTTTGTTTCTGTTGACATTTTTTAGTATTTCCCATAGAATATAAAAGAAATGGGAAAAATTTCCAAACATATAGGGCCAGCTAAACATTACAATAATGTTTGACTCCTCTTTTATTCTATGAACCAAGCAAGATACTTTCTTTGAAGATAATGAAATTTTTAGTTACAAATAAAAATTCTCGAACTTTAATTTCCTTAATATTTGTTCTGTAACCTAGTTAAATGGAGAACTTCAAGCTGAGGAAGGAGTGTGTGTGTGTGTGTGTGTATGTGTGTGTGATTGGTGTGTATATATATGTAGGTAGCTTGGCATGTGTATAGAGATCAGATGGCAACTTCATAGAGTTTGTTCTTTCTTTCCATCTTTTATGAGTTCCAGATATGAAACTCAACTCGGCAGGCTGACATTACAAACAACTTTGCCCACTGAGCCTTCTCTCCAGGCCAGATAAGATTCTTCATATGGATAATTTTTATTAAGAAAAACAATGGAAACAAAGAAAGGGTTTATGAGACAGGTTATCATGTTTTATACTCCCTTTACTAATACTTCTATACTTTTATGTGATTAATTATAAATAAGTTAATGAATAAAGATATATATGATTTTAGGGAAAAAAATTTTTATCTAAAATCAGCCCCTCCAATCATAAAACTTACTCTTTATGCCATATTTTCATATTCTTCCATTATTATATAGACATAGTTCCCATTATTATATAGATGATAAGCTTTATAAATTATTCCAGTTTAGCACTGAAGGAGGGTTTTCTGGTCAAATAGGCAATTTAATTCACTGTCACATAACTATTATTAGACTTTCTACATAATCACTGGAGCAAGAGAATGCCGATCTTAGATCTTGTTTCTGGTCTGTGCAGCCATAGTCATGGGCTGTCTGTACTCAGATTTCTCAACCCTAAGACGAGAATGACAAGGGCAGCCTCACAGTCTTCTGTGCAGGTCAAACATGAACACTGAGGTGAAGGGCTTGGGATGGTGCATGGGTCCTAGTAACTCTGACTTCAGAAATCTCCTAGGATACATTAAAAAGATCTTGTCTATTTACTTGTCAGTAGCTGTGAAAACACAAAGCTCCGACTTCTGGGCCACTCCCCTTAGCTCCTGATGACTCAAAGCAGTGTTTCTCTCCTTTCAGCCTCCAGGGTCCCAGTCATCTGTGGAGGAATAGTCCCTTGAGTGAGAAATGTATCTCAAATTAGTTCAAAGCCAGGAAGTGCCCAAAGGTCTAGGCATCAGATGAGAGGGACAGTCGCAGGGTTTGGGGGATTAGAGAGTCGACTTTTCTGTGTCCTTCTGAATGGGTCTTCTTGCAAGTTTGGCCTCATTGTCATGTGATCTAATTTCTTCTTTCTCTTTCTAAGCTGATTTATCTTTCTTGACCTCGTCATCTCACAGGGCCATGGAACACACTTGAGTTTCTCTAAGATCCGAACTGCTGCTTCCGAGTCTTACCCGTTTCCCAGGCACACAAAGCCTAGTCTAGAAAGTACCCAGGTCACAGAATGCCTCTTTACCCTCACATAGAGCACATAATTACAAGAGATGTGTACTTAGACCCACTCCACAAATGTCTACAATCAAAGAAGGTCTGCTTCCTATGCCTGCAGGATCTGTGGAAATGCGGGTTCTATAGACTCAGATGCAAAATCCTCTTCTGGGCATAGCCTGCCTCCTGAAAGCAAAGTCATCTCCAAGCTCCGACTCCACTTCCCAGTCCTCTGCCCTACCCACTCTCTTCACCTTGATGCCCATTTTTCAGAGGCTTTGCCAATTTCATTGCTAGTTTGCAACATTTTTCTTCCCTATAAGCCAGTAAAGAGCTCAGCCCATCCTGAGGCTGTTGTCTCACCTCCGAAGGTCAGATGCATGGCTACTCTGTCCCAGAAACTCTGTCACCCAAATCCCACCTTTATCCCAGATACAGCACTTTATCCCTCTGAAGTGCTGCTTCCTGGGATAAAATGTACTGTCTGGCTGTATCATGCAGGGCTGGTAATCTTTGGCCTTGGGAGAATGCGGGATCACTCCCAGTGGCTCTTCCTATTCCTGGGATCAGCTAATCCCTCATCGCGCTCAACAGCCAGCCACCACGTTTATTACTCTCCCGAGACTCTTCTTCCCATATTGTGCCATCTCTAAGAAGATGCCCACTCCACCCATCTTACAAAGGGTAGAGGCTGACTCCATCAGTGGCATTCTCTCCAGCTGTGCTCACCCTCCTGCTTCACTCAGGGGAATGGTCCAGCTGTTACTGGGCGTGGAACTCTTGCCCCCTGGAAGCTGCTCTCGGGTCTCGGCACTCTGGGGGATGTCAGGCTGTTCCTCCCCATCTCTGGAGCTTCATTCTCTCTTCTGACTTTGAACAAACATCTCTCCTTACCAATTGTCTATAGCTAACCCTGCCAATAAAATGTGCAATCCAGTAAGCAACATCTTTCTCAAGCCCACATCCCTTTAGGTTTTACCCGTTTTTAACTGTGTCCTCTGTCGGACAAGACTCACGAACTCAATGTTTGGGGCCCTCTTGCACCCAGCTTCATGCTGCTGTCACCTCCTCTTCTCCATGCCCCCCCATACTGCCAAATCAGCTCTGCCCTCCCTTCCTGGGATGATTTCTGATTGGGCCACCTTTCCAACTCTGGCCATGCTCCTCTGCCCTTTCTATCTCCCCGTATTCCTCAAGCTTCTTCTCATCCTGCCCAAATCATTTCCTTTGTAGACACTGGTCTCAGAGACCACATATAAATCTCTAGCTTCAACTTCTATCTTGAGCTGCAGATGCTTAATTCCAGCCGCTTGCTGGCCACATTCCCTGGGATTCCACAGAAATTCTGACAAAAAATAAATGTTCAAGAGGAATCCATTATTTTCCTCTCCTTCAACCCTCTTTTGATGTCCCAGCCTTCAGGAACTGACAGTAGCTTCTGTGGGTCCCAGCAGAGGGGCTCTCCCAGTATCCCCAGCTGCAACGCCTCCCAGTTGGTACCAGACCAATCACTGTCGTCTGATTCATCTCTCTTCATTCTGGTAGTTCCCTACCGGGACTAAGAAATCCAGAATCACCCTTTCCTACATGACTGTCCTCTCCACCTATGATTATCAACAACATTTCTTCAGTGTCAGGATGTTCAACAGCACAGAAAAGGATTTCTTAAGGAACTTTTGAACTGCGGTCCAGAAGTCAGTCTGATTTACATATCATGCTTCAGTCCAGCTAGGGCTGTGGAGTGAAACCCAATCTTTAAGAAAAAAAAGGAAGAAAGGAAGGTAGGAAGGAAGGAAGGAAGGAAGGAAGGAAGGAAGGAAGGAAGGAAGGAAGGAAGGAAGCTATGCACTACTATATGTATGTTTATAGTTATGTTAGTCCCAGTCATTGCCCCCTCTCTGGCCCTTTCCAAGTTTCTGCTCTTCTGCGAAATTCAGCTCAAGACTTTTTCTCCACGTGGGTTTTACTGACCCTTTATTATCTACCCCTCCTTTTACCAGTTTTCAGAAATTTCTCTCCTGGCACTTTCCAGGTTACAGCCAATCTTTTCTTCCTGTGAATGTCTCCCGGTAGCAAGTAGACAAAGTGGTGGGCATGTTAACATCCCTGCTTAGCAAATGCAAAGGGGCCAGATAGGGAATTTTTATTTATGTATTTAATGTACATTGTTGGTTTTGCCTGCATGCATGTCTGTGGAAGGGTGCCGGGTCCCCTGGAAATGGAATTACAGACAGCTGTGAGCTGTCATGTGGATGATGGGAATTGAACCCAGGTCCTCTTGAAAGAGCAATTAGTACTCTTAACCACTGATTCAACTCTCCAGCCCCAGATAGTGAATGTTTCAGGCTGTGCAAACCCTCTGGTCCCTGTTGCAACTTCCTATTGAAAGCACACATATACATGGATGAGGCTTTGTCTCAATGTAATGTTATGAGCATTAAAAGTTTCAGTTCAATATAATTTATATGTATTGTAAAATGCAAAAAATACATCAAATTATTCTCAACGTCAAAAAACAGGCAATGTGTGCTGACGACTTTCTGCTTCTTTCTCTGCCCTGCCCTTCAGGAGAAGCACACACTATAAATACATGATGCAAGCGGCATGTGTCTCAACAGGCAACTGACGCCCTTTTGGCTCCACAGTGGAGAGACACAGCTGAGAGTGTCTTGATTTCCCATGTATGAGATGGAAGTCAAGAAATAATAGCACGCTTGGTCTGCTATTTGGTTAATTTGGTTAATATTTCTTCAGAAGAACTAGGTCTTTACAAGGTCATTACGATAACGGCTTTCTTGGGTTTTTCTGTTCTCTTCCTCAGAGGAGACCTATAGGGTTAATTAGTATTGAGACCATTCCAACACAGCCCAGAAAGCTTGGGTCAAAGATGAGTTCCTTTCTGTTTTAATCCCCGAGGTTCAAAACGCAACAGTATCACTAACAGCCAACCGAGATAATAATCCTTTTAGAAATTGGTAAACATCACTATGATTAAGACATAGAAAACCCTATAATTTATACCTCCAGGGAAAGAGATAATGACCTACTTCTCAAAGCTTATGAAGTGTAAAAGTCTGTTTTTCTTTAACCATTTCAAACATCCCAGGGCCACTCTGCCTCTTCCCCCAGCAGGCACTCAAATTGTGGTCACATTCTGCAGTATTGGAGGCTGGGGCTGGTGATTAGGGTAGACTTGGTTGACTGATGTATCAGAGACTTTCTGAATGAAACAGTAGCATTTCCTAGGGTCTGAAGCATGTTAACCTATTCTGAAGTCAAGGAATAATGATATGTTTATGTATATAAATTCTACTACAACTAGGGAATGATTTCTAGTGTGCTAGCACAGTATGCTTTCTGTAGTAACTGTGGTCAAACATGGCAAAGACTCAGACAGTGCAGTGAACCACACAGCCTATGAGATGCATTCAACGGGGAAACCCCAGAGGGTTCAGGCCAAGAACAGAAGAATGTTCTGTCCTTCATATAGAAGCAGAAGGGTGAAGGTCTCTTAAGTAGCCAATTTATAGTACTGAAGGAGGTGGGTACCTGATCAAATACAGTTCCAGGAAAAAAAAAGGAATTTTCTAGTCTAAAATTGCAGTGATATAAACATTCAAGAAAGGAAACACAAACTAATCAACTGCTGTGGTTATTGTGCCTAATGGTGTTTAAGCTCCTCCATCACGTGTCTTGTGAATCATGTGACGAAGGAAGCCCAGCACCACCATCACCCGGTTGATAATTTATTTTTTTAACACTTCTGTCTCCTCTGTAGATCCATTTTTCACACAAACCACTTTAAAATACTGTCATTTCAAAAGGCACCAGAAAATAAGAATTAAGTCTTTTCTTACTTTTTTTTTTACTTTTATTTTTCTTTCTTTTCGTTTCCACACCAGGAGATCTGTTTCTTCATTGTGTTTTCTTATGCCAATTGCTTCATATTTAGTGAAAGCAATGGCGATGACCCACAGCCTCATTTTGAGTGGAAACTTTTGGTCATTATGGGGGCACCACCGAGGAGAGAACGTATTTATGGTCTTATTGAAATTTCTTCTTGCCAGAATTATTCATCCTTATTCACATAATATCAAGAGTTAGAAAATGTACTTTTAAATTTTCCTATTAATACATTAGACCACGTGATTATTTAGTGCTCTGCCTTGCTTCCTCCCTCCCTCCCTGTGTGTGTGTGTGTGTACAATGTATGTGAACACATACTCATGTGCCACCAAAATGGTGTAAAGTCAGAGGATAATTTTCAGTCCTAGTCTTTACACATTTTTTATGGATTTACTTTCTATGGGTATGAATGTCTTTGCCTGCATGCACTATGCACAGCACACACATGCTGGCAGAGAAGGACCCTCAGACTCCTTGGAACTGGTGCTGCAAATGGCAGTGATCTGCTCTGTAGGCGCTAGGAACCAAACCTAGGTTCTCTGCAAGAGTAGGAAGTGTTTGTAGCCACTGAGCCATCTCCACTGTCCCTGTCCACAATGGTTTTGAGACCGGGTATCTCTGGGTGTGCAGGCTAGTGATCATGAGCTACATGGCTGCTTTCCTGTCTTCACTCCCATTTCCCACAGGAACAGTGGCTTTACTGGAACCTACTGACATAGTACAATATGGGGGTCAGAGTCGTCAGGTCATCAGGCTTGCGTCACAAGCACATTTACACACTGAACCATCTCGCTTTCCCTATTTTTAGCTTTCTACCTGGAAAAAATTCACAAAGTGAAACAAAACCACCTGTACAATGAATGGCAATCTAAATTTAAACGCCAAATAAAAGCATTATATTGACTCGTTAAAATTACTCTTTTATAATATATAAAGTGTTTCTCTAATCCAGCCAACCAAACACTGACTTTCATTTATCATTCTTATACTCTACAGTGAAATGTGAGTGCATTGGTGACTGTGACTCAGAGAAGCTTGTGAGCCCAAGAAACTTCAGTTGATAGTCAACTATGAAAAGTACATTTCAATAGGGCTACCACCACAATTATAGGAATTGCTGGAATTTAAATAACTGTTTTGATTGAAAATCTAAGCGAATAAAAGTTTATTTGGGGTAAAATGAGCCTCCTGCCTAAGAAGCATATGTTTCAGTGTTGACTGCACTTGGTACGGCAAGAAGAAAATATTTTGATCTGGTTGCCATTCTAGCACATCCCAGTTTACTTTTTAGAATTCATAGACTTGGAAGCATCCAAAAGCAGCACAGTGTGAATAGTCATATCAAACTCATGTCATTATTTTATATGAGATCAGTTGCATTTAGGGTGTAGACAAAGTCACTGTTGCAAAAGAGCCCTGAGAGAGTGTGTTGGTTCCTGGTGGGTACAGTCAAGTGTGTGTTCAAAGGTGCCTGAGTATGTCAATAGCCCTCCATTCTGTGATCCTGTGCTTTAAATTCAGAAATTAATGGGGAAATAAAAGTAACAGATGAGTATTTTAGCTGGTAAACCAAGTGAGAGAGCGAGGCTGTTGTCTTCAACTATTTTCAGGCAATGGATTCCACACAGAAACCGACAGTCAATGGAGCAGAAGCAGCTGGCCCCAGAGCATCTAAGTGTATTGGGGAAATCACAGTATGTGAGAGTCGGTCGGTGCCATCTCCATCGCCCATGCTCAGCTTCACCTTGGAGAGGAAACGAGGAAATGACACACAGGAAACTTTCTCTGTCTTGTGCATTGCTGTAGGAAAGACCAGCTGCCCACTGGTGTGACCCATGGCAGTCTTGCTTATTTTCTTAGATAAAATGTTCATAATGATTTAATTATAGACGTGATTTGGAGAAACTGAGTCTAATATTGTTCTGAATAGCTGAAGCCACCAGTGGCAAAGTCAGAGAATGGTGCTATCCATGGCTGTCAAGGCATGGGAACACAAGGACTTTTTCTTGGTGGGTTCGAAATAGTAAAAGCCATATAGTGCGTTATTGAATGGTATCTTCTAAAATCTAATACACAGGCCTACTACTCTAGTCACACTCTGCTCTCAGGATTTTGTCTGCTACCACAGTGTCCCTCCTGGCAGGAGGGACACTGAGCAGTGACGTCACCATCAGCGGATAGAAGGGGAAGCAAATTGTGGAACAACCAGCAGAGAAGAGAAGGGTCTTGAGGTCACATTGCTGGTGAAAAGGATTATCTGCTGTACGTGTTTGCAGAGCATAAAAAATGAACTTCCTCAGAATCTGTGTGTGCATAACAACAAAATGATTTGGATTGACATTTCCACAAAGGGAACGTCACACCAAGAAGAGGTGGGTGAGTGAGGTGGCCTTGTGATAACTGCAGGTGCATAGTTGGAAACAGTTTAAAAGAACAGTGTCAATCCATTTTAAAAGAAGGGAACAATAATCAGTGCTTTCCATATTATCCCAGGAAAAAAAACAAAACCCATCTTTCAGTCATGGATTTGCCATCAAATTATGGGGTTTATTAGAATTTTTAGAAGTAGGCTTTCTAACTCTGAGATATTACATAAACAAAGATGTGGTAAGTTTAGCAAGAAGATATTTCAGGATTATTTGCTGTGGTTACTACAAATAAGTTCCCTCATCGGGGATGCTTATGCAGTGACACAGGGCTTCCTTTTCACAGGAAGCTGTGGGAATACCCCTAATAGAGCTTTAAGTCTGTTGCTTCTACAGTGTGCACATTCTCACTCCTCCTGAAACCGGGATGGCTTGGGAAATACCTTCATTTTAGATGCCAGTTAATAGACTGACTCCATGTTCTTTCATCTCCTAGAATGCCCAAATTAGTCATTATTACCTTCCTCTCACAATACAGCCTCTGAATCACACAATCAATGGGTGTATGACCTTCCGTCCCCCCTCAAGGTGCAATGTGAATCCTCTGGCCAATGTCCTGCCCTTCTCCCCACACTGGCTCTTCCATTCTTGGGTTTCTAACTTCTCCTGGTTCAGGGTGCAAATCTTTCTTGGAAAAGCCAGCAAAAGTCTATGTTAGTTTATACTTCTTCCCACGTTATGATCTCTGACTATTCATCTCAGAGACTCAGGCTGTCCTGCGAATGACGATGACCTAAATGGCACCCACTAAATGTTTGCAGGAGATCTCCAAATACCTTTTCATATTTCACTTGTTGGAAACAAATGTGGGCTGTACATAAAAGGTAGGCTGAAATTGTAGTTCATGTATAAACTTCAGAAATCTCTCTTCAAGGTTCAGAAAAGGGTACCAGAAAAAGGACAGCTGTCAAGCATGTCTCCAGCTTGTGGCTCTTGGTCTCTCTTTTGGCATCGACCCTCTCTTTCTTTCATACTCTTCTCTTAGTCTTTCTGAATCCCTTGTCACCTTACTCCTCTCTCAGAACTAAGTCCCTTTATTGTTAAGAACGTCAACCCATGTATTTGAGCAGGGTGAAACTTGTTTGCACTTTACTTACAAAATTTCAACTTACACAGTGGCCATTCTGTCATCTAATGGTTTTCATTAGCCACATTCGTCTACTTAAGTTAATTTAAACAAATCTGAACTTAGAATCTAATTTTCTCACAATTTAGATCCTAAACAGTCAATCATAATTATATTTATGGTACTCAACAGCACATATATGGACCACTTTTATATCTATGGAAAAATTTCTACCTGGCAGACATGATCTCAACATTTCAAATTTGACCCTTGGGATAATTTAAAACACTAATAAAAGAAAGATGCTAAATCTTAAGGGAGAAGAAAAGTGAATGATTAATAATAAAAATATATGACAAACCAATACAATGTATCAGGAAATAAGTAATCAAATGCCCTCAATTAAGGATGTCTTCTGGGGTTTGGGAATTTATCTCTGTTGTAGAGGACTACTCTACCCAGCACAATGCCCTGAATTTATTCCTAGACCCAGAAAACAGGCTCAGAAAAAAATCTTTAAATTTGTGTTTAATGATTCAATTTCTTACACATTTCATAAAATAGCTGCACTTTAATTTTTATCCTATAATAATCATCTGTGTATTTTTCTGGGTTATCTTTTTTCTTTTTTCTTCATTTTTTCCCTTTACTTCCCCTCTCCTGATCCGCCCATCTTTCCCCCATTACACTCCTATCCACTCCCCCAGAGAGGGTAAGGCTTCCTATGGGGAGTCAACAAAGTCTGATATATCACTCTGAGGCAGGGCCAAGGCCCTCCCCGCTATATCTAGGCTGAGCAAGGTATCCCCTGAATTATTCTCTAAAAGAACATTCACACTGTTTTTCTTGTTTGAAAATGAGCAAGTTTGAAAACCTCGTAGAAGTCCTTCCAGTGGTGGGAAGGGGGCATTTCTGCTTTAACCAGGCATCAGCATTACCTTGCTTAACTATCACTTCCAAAGCAGAGATCACTCCCTGCACCACTGAATGACTATTTACCTGTCTATGGTATCACATCCCGTTTTTTTCAATTACATGTTTACACACCTATGCTCTCTGTCAAACTAAGTAACAAACAAAGAAAGAAAGTCTCCAAAGAATTATGCATTGTAACAGTAATGAGAATATTGATACAGCTTAGATATGTGTTCTGAGAAATGGAGGCTGGCAAAACTTTATAAAGAAAAATGAAGGGAAGTAGATAAAATACTTTGAAATGACAGTCTTTGACCACAGGGGTTAAAATCAACTCTGCTCAAGGATAGTTACCAAGGGAGACACCAGTTCAAGGTCAAACAGGGAGCCTGTTTGGCTACAATGTCCTACAGAGGTATTGTCTGTGTGAGTTTGTGCTGGCCTCTGTTCAAAGCTGTGGTTCTGTCTTCTTTGGAAACGGTTCTTACCAGGCATAGCATGGACTTGTCTTCTAGGAAGTAGATTTAAGGTGTAATCTATGTGATTGTTGTTAGTGTGCACCTTTAATGAAAACATTCAAATTAATTTGTAATGTTGGTTGGGGCTAATACTGGACATAATCCAGCCGGCTAATGCATCCTTTACTATCTGACTTCCTCAGTTTCTTATGGCAAAAAAAACTAACATTTTCATAGTCTAAAATAAACTAATGAATGAGGTTGCCAAATGAAATAACATTCCATCTCAATTATTTAAAGTTTTTCCAATGCTGCAAATAGATCAGTGAATGATGAGAGCTGGGGTCTGATGAGCCAAAAGACAACAGAATGGGTTTTCAATATTTATAACACAGATAAAATTCACTTTCTAAAATGTCCCCAGAAAATATGGCAACTATTTTTCTTTCTCAGGAATTTGACTTTTATAAGACGAAAGGATATTCAATTTTTAAAAGAGGATCCCAAATATAGCACATATTTCCTGAAGATCACTGGTTCACATGCCTGTGTTCTTGAAGGTAGTTCTAATAGTCTTAATTAAAATGCCGACAGTAACATGTAATAACTTAGCAATAACTGTACACCCTGAAACTCATAGAAATGATTTCCTACTTCAGGTCCTTCTTAGTTTTTCAAGGAGTTATGAAAGGCAGCTAGACTTCCCCCCACAGGCTAACTTCTGAGCTTAATGATCAAAGTGTGTGTTTGTTGTGTTTAACTTTCTTTCTTAAATTTATTTTAATTGGTTCACAAAAATACAAAACTGAAGCTATTAATGGAAAACAATGTTCATATTAAGGAGTAAATAAATCTGTCCCCTCCTGAATTTATCCATTATTTATGGTGAAAACTTCCAAAATCCCTTCCTCTGGGCTAAGGAAGCGCTTCTCCTGTGATATCGAAAGCATGGCACATTTTATACCAGACATTGAAGGAATTAACACATTCTCTGAGCTGCTGGAGGGATTTGGTGTGCTGAAGGGTCTCATTACTCCTCTTTATTTAGAGCAATGCCCTAGAGATTAAATATGAAGAGATTTGGAATTTTCAAGCACTTGCTTGGGCATTAGCACATTCACGGTAGAGTGCACTCCTGTGTGTGATCAGACTAATTATCCAGGAAGCCTGTGCTTAGATTACCGTCTTCACAACATTTGCCTCCTTCATTTCTCCTTTGAGACTTAACTTTCATCATTTCCTTTCTCGTTAGTCTTGTATTAGTGACAAGGGAAGAAAGGAAGGAAGGAAAGCGGGAATGGTTACATTTTAAGTGTGTATAAGCTTCCTTTTATAAAACAACAGAGGGTATGAAAATTCCTTGTTAACTTTAGACTCTCTTAAGTACAGACATTAATTCAAGCGGCCGAGAGTAACTTGGGTGTTTCTGACTAGTGTTTACATATCCCATCTGCCATTGCCTACTAACCATGGGTTCTTCACAGTCGCTGCTGCCTTCATTTAGATTTGCATGGTGGAAATTGTTGTTCCATTTTGTGGGTGGAAAGAGAGAGCCTCGAGTAAAGGCCAGGATTGGAAACCAAGTCATCTGATCACCCAGGCATCATTTCCCGAGGACTTCCCAAAATCCTCACCACTGCAGAAAATGTGGACAACTCAGAGGCCAGCTCCACTGTCCGGTTTCTGGTTCAGTAGGTCGGGGGTGGGCCTGGTGGATCAGCATTTCTAATCAGTGACAGGATGCCACTCTTGCCAGTGGTCTGGGGACCACATTTGGAGCAAACTGTTGCTTTCAATCATGGCTACCTTTCCATTTGGTTCTTTTCATGACCCAGGAGGCTGTGAACCAACTCAAAGCTGGCAAATTTTCCTGAATGTCTTTCTCCGGACAGCCTCATGGCATCCCCACCAGCTGTCACTCTCACAGTGCCTGCAAGGACACCTCGCACACACACACACCATACAACGTTGCCTAAGTCAACTTCTGGTGAGTGGTCCGGTGAACCATAGCCTAACCTTCCAGTGAAGTCTGACTGAGCTACACTTAGGGAAAGGAGGAAGCTTTCCCTCTTCTTAGACACTGAATTCATTAAGCACAATAAGAAAAAAAAATGAACAAGGAAAATGTCCCCATGCCCTCAACTTTCCGAGGGGCCATTTATGTTCCCAAAGGAATCTGAGCACCAGTTATGAAGCAGGATTTTTAGGGAACAGTCATCTCTACAAACACACAATATTGCCGTTAGCACTGGCCATTCTTCCTCAGCTTTTGAAAGGGCACCGGTTTGTTCTTGCTTCCTGGAAACAAGTGGCAATCCTAACATTACTGCCCATCCCCCACCTATTAATTTCCGCAGCCACTCCATCTTCTTTTTAGTTGAAAAATATGCCACATTCAGTGAACACTACCCTGCTTTTTTTTTCCCCTTTTCAAACTACCCTGGAAGCAACCAAGTTGTGGCAACCTCCTCTTCCTGCCCCAAACCTTTAACCGGAAGTCAAGATAATTTATACGGCAACATTCTGCATATATTAGACGCGCTGGCAAAAGTGCAGGTGCTGAAAGAGAGGCGTTACGGACAGGTTGTGAACATTGAACACCGTGGTCTTACCTATGCACACTAGATCCATAAAACCATACATTCCATAGCAGATTTGAAAAAGGATGTCCTTCCTCTGCCACACTGCATAGGGGCTGAAGGCTGACCAGAGGAGCCAAGTCACACTCGCTATTAAGAACAGGGATCCTAGGATTACAGCAATCATCTGAACTTTCTCAACCAGTGTTATAGAAATGCTCTGCCACTAGAAGAGAAACAGAGGCATGTAAGAGAGAGGCGCCGTGCAGACTCAGACAAAATTTACAAAATCACATTCTTTGTGTTGCTCGACATAACGCCAGACCCCTTCCAATTTGATCGTCCCCCAAATGAGTTTCTCCATCATACCCAGGATAGAAAAAATAGACTGCAGAAATGATTAATGAATTGTCTTTGACTCCATTCTTGTCATTAATTTGCCATTCTCAAAGTGTAATGTGGTTTTAGTCCAGATAATAATACTGAGTGTGAATGGGTCAAGAACACTTGGTATCTGGAAATCACATACCCACATGAAAATAAATACCTTCTGACAATACACAATGAGGATTCCTCTGTCTCATGCTCTTTGCTCCTTCGCAGATTTGGTTTTAAAGAAAGGAAAAAAAAATTCTTTCTTGTTCTTGTAGAAGAATGTAAAAATAGCAAAGTATATGTGATCATCAGTGAAAATCGTAATTGAAAGTAACAGAAAGTAATCATACAGGAGTCACAAATCTGCTCTTATCTGTTAATGGGGTAGCTCACGTTCTCAGACATAATTGCTCTTACTAGCAGTGGGTAAGCCATGGAGCATTCTTATCAAGATTTAGAATTTGTATACCAATGGCAGATCTTAGAAACACTGGGAAGCAAAGCAGCACACAGTATTCAATGAAGAGTGACTTAGTAGAGCCTAAGTATCAGTATTTCAGAGGAATTACAGGGCCTGGCAATATCCTGCAGTGGTCCTATTAGATTGAGAAGATCAGTTAATCACGTTCTCACTTGTATATGCTTGAGAAACACACAAGACAAGAAAATGGTTGACCCAGAAGCAATAAAACGCGTAAGAATCTCCTCAGTCTGTGGAGGAAAGGCCTGGCTCTTGTCACTTTGGGCTCATTAAAGAACCTTTCCCAAAGGAGCTCAACCTTTATTTAATGTCCATTAAATAAATCTGAGTTTTCTTAAAACTCATACTTACCTCTGTCTGCATATACCTGTCTCTAAACAGCAAATCGGCCTCACTTGTAATTTCCCTCTGTATTCTCTCTTCTCTCCTCCCCTTTTTCACAGATATCTCATCAGCAGACAACCAAATAATCCACTTGTAATATTTTAAATTGGAACTTAACCTCCAGTATTTACATATATATTACTGAATTCTCTGGTATTATGGGTTAAATATCAACATACATTTAAGATAGTACTCTATAGTCATTTACGTAACAGAGGACAGAATGAACCGACAGTGAACAACTGTTCACCCTGATAAATGAATTCTTCATTTGAGTGTGGGCTTTCCTTTTATAGCTAACACATATGAAAATAATAATAAACTATTGTGTGTTATTTCCTCTTTATAAGTTAACGGGGTTGCATTTCAAGTGCATTTTTGCTTTTTCCCTTAGCTTCCTGATGTGATTAGAAACACATTGATCCCCCCTGCTAGGGATTTAATGGCAAAGCATCTCCAGCTTGTTGTCACCTGGAAAGCGGCAGGGTAACTGGTTCTTGTTTACCGTGGGTTTATGTTAGAATTTGCCTTAAGTACAGCAGCACAGGAAGCAGCACAGAAAGCCGCCATGCATCCTAAATGGAGGTGGCCACATCTACATGTAGGATCTTCCCCTGAACCCATCCCTCTGGGTAAACAGAAACAAAACATAAAACAAAGCATACATTTGGGGGTTTGCTTGTCAGACAAGTCCTTTATCAGAGCACTGAAGTCACAGTTCTCTTGCTGCACAGACTCCTGACCACACAATTGGCTCTAAAGTAACTCATGCTTTTAAGTTCACAGAGCAACGGTGGTGGTGGTGATGGTGGTCGTGGTGGTGGTGGTGGTGGTGTGTGTGTGTGTGTGTGTGTGTGCATGCGTCTGGTGGTGGTGATGTGTCTGTGTGTGTGTGTATGTATGTGTGTCTGTGTTTCTGTGTGTGTACTTAATTTTCATCTGGAGGTTCATATACCAAGGAGAAAGGACTTACAGGACTCCTGGATAATCAAAAATGCATGAATAGGATTCAGCGAGTATGTTATTTTACACTGGTCTATATTGTTCTTTTTCAAATAATCTGTGTAACAGGAGAGTGGAATTTTTAAGTTGAAGAGTTGAGCGTCAGGTAAGTCATTATACTCAGTTTTGGTTAGACCTTGTCTGCAGGTCAAACTTCTAACCTAGGAGATATGCCCCTCACTGGCAGAGAAGCCAAATGAGAAAGGGACACTTCCAGGAGCAAGAAATACGGATGCGTCACGCTTGTCTGGTTGAGGCCAAATTTAAGGTGGCTTACTGTGTGGATGCCTGTAGGTTGAAGGAACATGTGTAGGCTCATGAGAGCAACCACAGGGAAGAAAATTGATCACACTGCACTGGGAGGGTCAATTATGTGCTGTTATAACAGAAGTTTCCTGGGATTTTTCAAATTTAAAGAAGGATAAACCATATATAGTCTATAAGGAATCCTCTGTAATTTTCTGGTATCACTCTGTGAATAACTCAACTTTCTCCATTAACAACACAAACTTTCCAGTACGTTTATGTTCTTCATGTGCTGATGAGCGCTAAATATCACATCCCTTTACTGGATAGCTAGTGAGGACAAACACTGTCAAAGGCAGAGTTCTGGAATGTGGTCATGCGTATAGGGGCTTCTTTCGATATAGGAACATCAACTTGGTAGTTCCTTTGCTCTCCCTTGAAACTCCCTCATATTTCTAGAGTTAACTACAAAAGGGGAGAGAGTTGCCTCATTTCTCCCATAGGAATAATAGATCTAGATTCTCTGGTAGGGAATTCAGCCAACATCGTTACTCTCAGAAGTAGGAGAGTATCCATAGTTTCCAGCTCAGAGACCACGAGACAATAAAAAAGTAGATGATGATGACCATCTTGGGGCCTGTCTTTCCACCTCATGGTATCTAAGGACTAAACTTCAGTTTGGGAAACATTTGAAACTTGAGCTAATTTTCAATGGTGAAAATAACTGTCTCCTCTGGAGATACCATAGTAGTGCATGCCTGAAATCCCAGAACTCAGAGAAGGAGGGAAACTGCCATAAAACTGAGCCAACCTGGTATGCTGAGTAACTTCTGGAATAACTAGGACTACATAATGAGACCTTGTCTCAAAAGGATGTTTTTCTCATATGCTCCCTTTGTCCCTCTCTCCTCTCCCTCTCTTCCTCCCATCCTCTCTCTCTCTCTCTCTCTCTCTCTCTCTCTCTCTCTCTCTCTCTCGTGATTTTTACTGACCTCATGCCATTGATGTGTAGAAAGATGATACACCAGTCCCTAAATTAAGTATGGTTTCCCATACTTAATGTTATTTTATTTTTAGTCCATGAGACTTGATTTACAGTAGTCTTTAAAACTATTTGTATCTATACAACAAACTACTATTTCTTTAAGAATTGGAACCAAGAAGGTCCTCTGTTGGATGTTTACCCTCACTTAATGTCCTGGAGACAACTTAGTAATAATAACTTCCATTCATCTAGGACAACATGTGGCTGTCATCTTGCATTAATTCACTGAATTACCATAGCAACTCTGTGAGAGCAGCATCATCGCTTTAAAGAGAAGTATATGTGGGCAGAAATGACAAGATACTTAATATTGATTACTAACTTGACAGGATTGATAATCACTTAGGAGAAGCCTCTGGACCTGACTGTGAAGGATTATATTGATTAGGTTAGTCTTTGGTCATGTCTGTGAGGGATTACATTGATTAGGTTAACTATGGTGGGCGAGTCACCAATTCCCTGCTCTTGGGTCTTTGACAGAATAGAAAGGAAAAACCTAGCTGAGTACATTAATTTGTCATTCTCTGATTCTTAACTGCAGAAGCCATGTGATCAGCTACCTCACGTGTCTGCACAGTGTGTGTCAGAATAAACCTTTTCACCCTTAAGTTGCTTTTGACAGGATATTTTATTACAGGAGCAGGGAAAATAATTAAGACATAAAATTGATGCCAGCAGTGGCATCGTTATTGTGATAAACCTCACTGAGCACGAGGTCTCTAGGCCTCTACAACTATTCTGTGAATGAAATGTGAACGAGCTTGGCAGTTTGGGCTTCAAACCCCTTTGCATGCTGCCACCCGAACATGGTTGGTTATTCCGGTGGGGGCTTGGAGGACAAGGATCCTAAAAGAAATGTGCATAGCAGAGGCCCCCGAGTTCATGAGCTTTGGGAGGAACTGAACTAGGAGGCTATGTGTGATATTTTGACCAAGAACTTGTCTTCATTCTGCCAGTGTCCTGAGAAGATGAGTGTAGTTGAATTTAAAGATGATGAACTAATCTGTTTGCTGGAGGACATTTCAAATCAGCAGAACATTTCAGGTTTGAGCATAGCTGATGAGTTTTTATGGCTCTTATCCGTTCTGTAGTAAAAAAGAATAAATATTGAACAGATAGATATTGAAAATGTTCAGATTACTGAGGAAGAGAATGGCTTAAAGAAGTTAAAGTTTGCAGTCTAGGTGCACGCTGAAAAGAGGGTTGCAGTTCTTAAAGAAAAACACCCCGATCTTCACAGGAACAGTAGGACATGCGTCTCAAGAGCATCCTTCCTCTCACCAAATGCAGCTCAAGAGGGTCCGTGGCCCATGAAAGGGATTGCCTGGGCCAGTGTTTCCCCGTGATCAGCACAGAGACCTTTACATATCTGGGACCCTGTAAGGCCTGGCTACATCTCAAGCTGATGGACCTGGCAGCAGCATCAAGGTGATACCATCTTCAAGGATGTGACATATGCAAGACTGGGGTAGCAAAACAAGGTCTAAAGTTTCCTTCTGTAGAAATGACTTCCAACCAGCAAAACATGTTTGTTGTCTAGGAAACCACTTAAGAGATGTGTCTCCGTCCTGTTATCTAAAAGAGTTAAGGCATTTTCTAAGTTAAGAGGCCAGGTTGCTCCTGGAGAATAACATGTGCTCAGAGAAAAGCAGCCTGGACTTGGAGAGCACAGTCCCGTTTGGTAAGCATTAAATCACTGGGTCCCAAGTACTGTGTCATCTTTGTTTCTACAAGGAAGGCCAGATATAAATCATAAGCTCATGGGCCTGTAGTCAGTGACAGGTGGGGTTATTCGCAGGGCTGCTCGAGAGAACATCTGTTCCTAAGGGGTTTAGATGGTACCTATTTTCAATCACCTTGGCGTGGTGTTTCGACTGCAGTCTTAGAGTCAGGATTGAAAACACGGGCAGAGAACTTGCTACCGTGGAATCAGAGTGACAGGAAGATGCAATGTCCCCTTGATTATAGGTTCTATTTGTCATAGAGTTTTTAATAGGCTGCAAGATAGAAGTGGCTTCATGGATTGAACCAGGTCTTCTCTGCTAGAAAAGTATTAACTTTTCAAAGCTGAAATAAAATCAGACAAAAGAAAGCTGAAACCTGAGCAACTTCTAGAAAATGATCAGAAAACATAACTATACTTTTGGAAAAGTTAACAGCAACTTGCAATCATTGGCTTCTTTTCAGTCAATTTCATACTATGTATGAAACAGACAGATGCCATGGGGGGGGGGGAATTACTTTCTCAAAACTGGCACATGGAGAAGAGGAATGCATGGATAGCTTGATAGGTTATGTAGTCCAGGCTACCCCGTGAACCTGTTATGCATCTCAGACTAGTTCTTCTCCCTAAATCCTCCTGCCTTAGTGTCTTGGGCACTAGTGCACCACACTCATCTCTGAACCAAAGTGTTTAAACATGCCTTCCACGCTATTCCTCAAAGAAATTAAAGACTCAAGTGATTTACAGTTAAAGATTGAGATGTACTGTTTTTAGGTAGTTATTTCTTTCAAATTTAAATTCTAGATAAAATGGATTTGAAATGTTATCAGTTAGACTGTTTCTTTGCTATTTATCATATATTTACTCATTTAAAATGATCATCTGTCAAGAAGTACCCATCATTCCAATTTTTATTCTCTTGGATAACAAGAGAAAATCAAAGCTCCAAATCTCTGATTGGGTTGAAATTTCTCTAAGAACCAGACAGCTGGAAAATCTCTGAGCCTACTTTCCTATGTGAAAACTGTCTTCATTCTAATCTCTTGGCTACTAGAAAGTCATGCAACTGACAGACAGTGTCCTGGCTGTAAACTGTCACTTTATTTAACTAAAATGCCTAGACCCAAGTCATATGATCAGAAAAATAAAGCAAGAGGGGAACAGGTTACTCAAGTGTCCCAGATATGAGAGCTCCACTCTATTGGATAGTATTCAGAAAGCCAAAGAGACATTGTCTTCCAGATACCTGGAAAACTCAGAGCAGAATAGATAAGGACAGGAAGGAATCTGGCTCAAATCATATGCAGAGGAGACACACAAAATGGAAGAGGACAAAGGAAATTTGTAAGCCTGAAAAGTTCCAAATTCAACCCTAGAAGAAGGCAGAATCAGTGAGAGATAGAGGTTGGGTTATGAAATGAGTCAAGGCAAGCAGAGGATGGGGACTTGGATCAGAGAGGGTGCTACCCAGGGAGCATCTGTGAAGAACCAGAGACCAGAACAACTATTGCAGGGATCAAATGAGCCCTTCAGGGTGGGGTCTACCCACAGTTACCCCCAAGGAAATTTGACCTTAATTTACAGGCCAATTATCTGAGAATAGGTGAAGGGTCCTTTAGCCACAATTTGGAAGCTTGTTAAGAAAAAGCATATGTATTTCTCCATTATTTTCTCCTAATTCCCAAAGAAATATCCATAGCTCATATTTCTCACTTGATTCTCCAGATAATTTTTAGATTTTCATACACTGGGCAAGGTCCTATGTATCAAATATATATATATTTCAGTTCTTAAAATCTTGTGCTACATTTTCCCTCCCTTCCTAATTTTTTATATCATGTTACATCTGTCTAATATCAGTAGCCTTGATCTCGCCACACATGATTTAAAGGTGTGTGCCGGTTCGTGGTGCGTGCTTGTCTTATTACTCCTTTAAATAAAGACCCAATTATGCTGGGCACCCAGGAGCCCTAAATAACATGTAAGACTATAGCTGGCTGAGTTCTTCTCCCCACAAAGATGCAAGAACTGTCTCTGCTAAAGGAGACTATTACAATTTTCAGTGTTTCCAAATTTGCTTTTCCACAGAATTTCCACTGCTGGCAGCTGCCTTATCATCGCAGTTCATGCAGAATGTGCACTGAGAATTCTGTTAGTGGGCAGAGCGGTGCCCTTGGTAATGAGGAGTGACAGCAGAAGGCAGGCAGCCGCTTCTGTGGGATTTTTACCATGCTTTCGTCTCTTGCCCATGGAAAGGCAACATAATGTGGTAGGACAACGATTGGAGGCTAAGAAGTGGCCCCCAAACCAAGTACTGCATCTCATTGAGACCTCAGTGGCATTCTATGTGAATGGCACTTGATAATTGCAATTGGCACAGTTTGGATACGGTTTTCATATGCTAGAAATTTTATAAGAGAAAGACTGAGCAGTGTGTAATTATGTACTTAGGAATATGTATGTATATACACATACATGTAGTATATAACAACAACTTAAAAAGAGGCCACAAATTTGAAAGAAAGTAAGGAGGGATGTATGGAAGGGTTTGGAGGGAGGGAGTGGAAGGGAGAAATGATGTCACTGCATTGTAATGTCAAAAATACATATTAAAGCCCTTTGTAAAAAGGAAGCTATATTCCCAGAGGAGTAATGCATGTCTTACCCAGCAAGTTCTCCTGAGTGAGAGCAGTTATAAGAAGAGGAAGCCTGGCCCTGCGATCTCCTCTGTAAATGCTCCTGATAATATGATGCCATTTACCTGGAGGGACTCTCAAGAGGACGAAAAGATAGGGCCACCTGATCCAGAGCGTCAACCTCCAAAACTGTGAGTTCAATATTTTCTTAATAAAGCACTCAACCTTAGGCATTTTGTTATATCAAATCACTAAATAAAAGGGAACTAAGAACTAAGACAGTTATCTCAGAAAAACTCTACGCTTACGTCATTATAATGAGCTCTGCTTCCCTAAAGAGAGGGCTGGGGACTGGGTCAATGGGAGAAGACCACAGAGAGGCTGAGCCCTGAGGAAAGACACAGTCTGTAAGATGGGGGGGGGGTGATTCTGTAGCATCTACTGCATGCAACTGGACTTTGCTTTAGTTTCAGGTTTGAGAAGTCACACTATGGCTTGACACCACCAATGTAAAAGGACACATAGAATTTTCATACACACACACACACACCTCTTACACCTTTTTAGGACCAAAACATAAGCATCCATTCAAAGTGCATTTGTCAATTGCCTGGCATATGTAGTTTGTATAGAAATTACTAACTTTGTGAAAAATTCCTATTCTCAGGAGATCATAAGCCTAGGTGTACTCATGGAGAAGATGAATATGATACTTAGCAAGGAGACATATTTCCTTTTATGTGGCCATCAGGGAGGGGAAGCTTCCAGAAAAAGTAACCTGAATCACCTTAGGAGGATGAGTAAGAGAGTTTGGTGAAGAAGTCCCTGTAGTCTTGTGGGAAGGGTGACATATTTGGAAGGATACTGGTGGGAAAACAATAAGGTTTCTTGCTAGAAAGTAGGAAGTAAGGAGGAAAGTGCTGGAGGGTTTCCACCATCAATCACAGCTTGGGTCTTTACCACAACGCACGGAGCATCACAAAAGCACCACAACGCCATGGCTCTGACTCAGAGACGCCTCCTGCTTAGATCAACCTTGCCCCTTCTCTTTCTTCCAAGGATAAACAAAAAATGGTGTATCCCAACCCAAGTGCTCTTCTGTCACATGGCTCTTCAGCCATGGAGTGGCAATCATTTCTCTATCCCTGTCAGTAAGGGAACACATTTTGACCAACAGCACAGGACAAGAATGAGCCTGTGTCTACCCCCAAAAAGACTGTCCCTGTGTAGCCAATGTGAATTTCCTAGGTTTTAGAAACCGCAGCAGTTAACAAATCTGACTTCCTTCAAACTGGCTCAGGCTATGTGGGTGGACCTGGGCCAGTGGAAGAGACACTGTGAGGAAAGGAGCTTCAAATTTTTAGTCAGGTGATAGAGGCACAACCTGAAACAAATTCTCTAGCTCCAAAGTACAAAAGCTGGCCACAGTTACATAGCCCAGTCAAAACTCTTGAGACCTCAGAATTGAATGCAAGATAAAGACAGTCTCTTAGACAGCTGACATGGGTCAGTTTCTTCTTCCAGTTGTGGTGAGAACATGTTGAGATTGATGGTGAAATATTCTGAGACTTATGATGAGAACATACTGAGACTGACTCATGGTGAGAACTTGTTGGGATTCATGGTAAGAACTTGCAGAGATTCATGGTGAGAACATGCTGAGACTCATGGTGAGAACATGCTGAGACTCATGGTGAGAACATGCTGAGACTCATGGTGAGAACATGCTGAGACTCATGGTGAGAACATGCTGAGATTCATGGTGAGAACATGCTAAGATTCCATGGTGAGAACATGCTGAGACTCATGGTGAGAACATGCTAAGATTCCATGGTGAGAACATGCTGAGATTCCACAGTAAGAACACGCTGAGACTCAGAACAGAAAGTTCCTAGCATTTCACCGACTGATTTGAGCTGTACAATTTCACGACCCCTCTCTTTGCTGTCTTTGCTTAGGATTCCAGGCCATGACTCATTTGCTTCACCACAAGGAATTTACTAATTTATGGCTTAATCTGACCTTTATTCCACATCTCCTTTTCCCTACATTTTAAGAATTTTGTAACAATTAAAACAAACCAGACAAACAAACAAACAAATAAAATACTTAAAAACTCTAGAGATGCTTCGTGGGTGACAGAAGTTTAAACCCTAAAGACCCCTGTAGTATACACTCAAAATAAATGAATTACATGGTATGTAAGTCATATCTCTGATAAAACTAAAATTTAGAGTTCTGAAATAAATTTAGAGCCTTAAAACATAAAACGAAGGACCTTATCTTACTCATGCTTAAAGTGAACTAATAGTACAGGCTGGTGTGGCTCAGTGTTAGAGTTCTTATCTAACATACATAACATCTAGAGTTCAATCCCAATGCCAAAAAGAAAAAAAAAAAACATAAAACAAAAGAGCAACACTTATTTAATATGGTTGCGGTAAAGGTTAAGTAAAATCATACACACTCATCATATTCACACACACATATGCATATGCACGCAGAAGGGAGAAGCTACATTTAGCTATTTTTTTTTCAAAGAACAAACAGCCCTCATACACATCTTCCTTGAGAAAAGAAAATTCCCAAATCCTCTGTTTTCAAGAAACATCTGGTAGAGAATGCCGCTGCTGTGCCTGTGTATGGCTGCACCATTCGGCTTCCTGGTTCAAAGTTCTCATCACCATATGATGTCATATATCACGTTAGCTGAAGTCCAAAGGAATCTCTTTCACCAACACAAGTACTGTAACCTCCAATGTGCAAAATGGTGACTCATTGCACCCTTGTAAGGAGTGCAAGAAGAAGGAAGGCTGATGCCCTATTTTATCCTTTACTTGGGAAACACGTTAATAAAGTAGATGAACACCTCTCTGGAATCATTTGACCTTTTCATTGCCCCTCCAGTAAAGTAAAACAGACAGAAGCTATTCCTCAAGGGCATCTTCCCCTCACTTAAATGTTACACCACTTGCTCACACGAGAATTGCGAACCCACGAATCTGATGGTCTTGCAAGAGTGCAGGCTGCTGCTGCAATGAGATGCTCAGCTCCCAGACAGAGCCCCGACCATGCAGTGAGAGTGAAGGCCCCATGGCCAATGACTGCTAGGAGACCCGGTAATCCCAAGACACAGGGATACAGGAAAGTAAGTGTGATATAGAGGTTTAAAACATTAGAAGGGAGAGATGAGGAAGAAAGAACAATGTCCCTCTGAGGTACAAACACTTCTCAGCTTTTTGTTTTCAAATTTGACCTTTGCTTGCCTTTGTTGAGACCTGTGAGTTCTCTCACCTGCTTCACTCTGCAAGTCTATAGAAATATTCAAATAGCAACTCCTTTAGTGAAAAAATCTAGTATAACATTTGATTTCTGCCATCAATGTACAGTGCACGTGAGCAATATTCCTACTGGATGAGAAATGGAACTGAGCCATACATTGTGTCCTAGAGTCACGAACTATGAAAAAAGACTGTGTCCTTCCCAGTGGGCATTGAGTAGATGACAATTCCAGCTATGACAAACCAGAACCACTTCCTGGTGGAAGTAATTCTTTCTGTAAATGGCAGGGAGAATCTGAATATACAGGTCTCAGCTGAAACCATCAGCCTAAACAAGCACCACAAAGGATATATGCATGGGTTTCCCATTTAAAACAAGCCTGTGCCTACAAGACTCCAAAGGACCCAACTCAATGGTAAAAGGTACATTCAGAAATATGACTGTAGAAATTGATCTCTATGGCATCAACAACAGGATGAAGTATGTCCCTGTAATTCCCACTGACCCATGATTGTCCCTCTATATGTCTGCTCCCCCGACATCATCATGAGCTCTCACAGCTGGGACTATAACTTATTGATGCTGAGACCTTGGAACTGAGTAACCCGACACAGAGTGACATCAGAACTTAGACACACTGGGCCATGGAGCAAAGCTTGGTTTTATCTTAACTGGACAGACAGAATGAAAGTATCTCCAAAGTCACTGTAGCTCCTAGCCCACTCTTTCTTAGACACACATGATATTTTCCCTCAGCTCCGCCCTAAAGCCCAAGTTTATTCAATAATTGGTTGCCATTTTTACAAATGGTTCCACTACCATCTGTGAATACTGCTAAACACTGTGTGACATCCAAGGCACACTCCTCAGCAAAACCAAACCATCAATAGTAGCAAGTTCAAGAAGCCCAACCCTGTCTATTACTTCACAATTACTGTGTCTAGACCTTGGATGTCCTGGGGAAGCTTAAAGTGCATTTGTTCTAATTCAGCCATAGTTATTTCTCGTCAACCCAGGGAGCTGGCATCGAAGCAACAGAAACCACCTGTGCCATCAATGCCAAAGGAGACATTGCGGGAGGGCTCTTAAGCTGTGGCTTTGGCTGCAAGTGAGGGAGTAGTGTATTATTTCCTATGAAAGCTTTGATTATCTTGACAAGCTCTCCAAAGTAATGAATTTTACAGAACAAAATAAATCTGAACCCTTTTGCCTGGTGACTCACCTATTACCAGTCTATTAAGCAAGCCATTTATTCATCAACAAATGTGGGGGGCACGCTCCCTGGAAGGTCCTTCCACTTAGATCCTCAGAGGAAAGAGCCCAGAACGAACTAGTGGTTTCACAAAGAGAGAAAGCACTGTTGATCTTTTTCTGAAAATCAAATAACCCTATTATTGGTTTCCAGTAAGTTGTGTCCCCATTAAAGGATAATTTTGTCTCCAACAAACTTCTCTGGGGAAAAGAAAAAAAATTCCTATGCTTGGAAGAATTGGAGTTACACCGACAATAGTAAAATAAGAGCACTTAAAACTTAGAAACAATGAACACATTGTTGAATGGAGCCAATGATGCTAAATGTGACCGCCCTTTTCCACACCCTCCATGGGAAGCAAAAAGCTTCAGAGTGTTTCAGAGCCAGGAAAGTGGGAAGGGAAGACAACGCTGGTTTCTAGTAGTGAGGGAGCGATCTTGGAAGACAGTGCTGTAGCTTCTGTCATAAGAGAAAGGGAGCTGAGTGCCTGGGACAGACGTGCTGCCGAGGTAGGACGGATGTCAGGTAAAGAGTAGGCTGAGGGGACAGAAGGAATCTCAGCTGTGCTCATCCAAGTAGCTCTGTGTCAAGGCAGGGAGGGGGCAGGAGACGCTACAAAGCAAGATTCACAGAGCTTGAAGGCAACAGCCCATAATGTTCTTTGGAAAGTGCCTTCTCCTCCCATTACAACGCCACAAAATTCAACACAAGGTCAGTATTTTTCCAGGGAGCCACTGCACCTGAAAAAGCCGCACGGTATTTTTCCCTTGCAGCTCTGGAAGCCAAGCTGTGTTTGGAGCACATCATGAAGACAGTATTTGTGAAATGTGTGCAGATGGCTTTGGGCACACACACGTGTGTGACGGGTCCTGTATTCTCCATCTGCTGTTGAAGAGGGGTTAGGCCTTGATGACAGTTCTAATTATTTAGTTATTTAACCCTTTCTGTTTAACCTCAGGAATATGCTTGACCTTCAAAACCTTGGTATCCTCAGCTGAAGGACAAACAGAGATAATAATTCTGACCTCACTGCTCTGCAGTGAGCACCGGTGACATAACCAGGAATGTAGGTGCCTCATGTCTGTTCCCATTTCTGGGCATATGTCTCTTAAAGCTATCGGGCTCTCTAAAAGAAATAAGCATCTCTAAGAGTCACAAGCATCTTTCTGTATATTAATGAGAAGACTGAGATCTGCGGGGATCCTTGGGTAGCATCAAGATGATACTGCTTCCACAAGAACCAAGTACATAGTTAGAGGACATAAAATTGCATCCCCTCCCTTTGATCTTCAGTGAGGAAGAGGAGTTGAAGGCTCACCTGACTACTAAGGACCAATTAAGATAATCACCTCCACACAATGAGACCTCTATTGAAACCTAAGAGGAAAGAGCTCAGAGAACTCTGGAGTGGCCCTCAGAGGCACCTTTTTGGTCTTTTACATTGGCTATCCCTACATCATGTCTTATAGCCCACCAATTCAAATGCAATTAAGGTATTTCCTGAGTTTATGAGTCATTATTGTAAATTCCTGAGGTGCAATCTCAGGAAAGGGCTTGGAAATCTCTGATCAACAGCTGTCAAATACATTAGAGGGAATTCAACTTGGACTTACGATTGGTGACCGACAGCCAAGTTTGGGACAGTCTCATAGGTCTAAACCTTAACCTGACCCAATGTCGACTCACGTAGGTCCACTCGGGGAGTGTCAGAATTGAATTGAGCCAGGAGGCACCCAGTCACTGTGTCTGCAGAGAACTGGAAAAGCGCTTGATGTGGGAAAACACCCACACATACGGTGCGGAAGTAAAGCATGTGGGTACAGAGAAGAAACAGTGGATTTTTAACAATCTAATATCTGTATTAGTCATCTAAATCATAAAGGCAAAATACTTGAGGCTATTAACTTACAAAGGAGAAGACTTTTGGGGGGAAGCTGAAGATGCCTGAGCCTATGACTGGAGGAACTTGCTGCTTTTAGATCTCTGACAAAGGTGCAGGATGACAAGGTGGAACAGGAAGTGAGGCATGGAATGAAGAAGGACACTTTCTGGCCAGAAAGCAGAAAAACAAACAACTACATAGAGAGGATGGGATCGAGGTCCTGCAGTCCCCTACAGAGCATACTCTCCAATGGCCTGAAGCCCTCCCTCGAGGCTCCACATCTGACCTGGCAGTACTACCCTGGAATCAAATCTTGAAACGAATTTAACACTGAATGATAGTTATTCAACACCAAAACTCAGCATCCTGTCCCCATCCCCCAAAGCTGCATGCCCATTTCACGGTTTGAAATGCACCAAGCCCATCTTTAAGACTTGCTAAGGTTTGATTTGTTGCAGCCTTGCTCAGCAGCCCGAAGTCGCTTTGGGGATTCAAAGCAAACTCAGCTGTGAGCAACTGCAGAAAGTATAAAAGAAATATCTGCTTAAGATACAATGGTGGAATACAACATCCCAAGGTGCACTTGGGCAAGGTCTGCCGAGGGCTTGGGTATCCCTACCTTGTCACTCTGCAGGCTGCTGTGCATGTGGCCTCTCTGTCAAGCTCATTTTGCACAATGCCTGTAGCTTCTCTCAGCATGCAATCCTTGTTCCTGGAAGCCTAACTTCCAAAGTCTCTACTGAAGCTTTGACGTCACCTTCATACACCACCCTATGATGGTTGATGGCAGAACTCTGGTTTATGTACTGCGGAGCTTTTAGGCTGGTTTTTTTTTTTTTTTTGGTTTTTCAAGACAGGGTTTCTCTGTGGTTTTGGAGCCTGTCCTGGAACTAGCTCTTGTAGACCAGGCTGGTCTCGAACTCACAGAGATCCGCCTGCCTCTGCCTCCCGAGTGCTGGGATTAAAGGCGTGCGCCACCACTGCCCAGCCTTAGGCTGTCTTTTGAAATTTCAGTACCAGATACCAAGATCCGTATACCATGTTGTCAAAACTAGTCTTGCATATACATCATCGCGGTCTATTGTTCATATAAGCCATACAAGGTTCTGCTTCAAAAATAGCTGCAATGCCCCCTCACGGACTTTCAGGCTGAATACAAGGAAACAAATCCTGTAGTTTGGGGCCCAGGGGGCACACCAGGACTCTTCTCTAAAAAGATTCTTCCTTGGAAGGTCTTTGAAAGAATTCTGCATTTCTAAACATCTGAGCTTGTGAGAACTGCAATCCTGACAATTCCTGAAATGCCTTTGAAACATTTTCCCTGGGCACAAGCACTGAGGTGGCCCCTCTTTTCTGGTGCTAGCCACGCTCTCCTTGGGCATACCTCACATAGGGTTTTTCCCTAGCTCAGGTTGCATTTCCCTTTTCCATTCTCCCCACCGAGCTCCACGACTTCTATTCCAGGTTTGCACTGTGGAATCACAAAAGCTACCTTCTGTGAGGCTCTGGAAGTTTGGATGCTGAATGTCTCCCCTCCCCCAGCACACACAGGAGGCCATGCCATAAAGGACTGGTCTTCCAGGTGGCACTATTTGGAAATGATAGCTCCTTTGTGAGACCCTCATTTGCCAGGGATGATCCCTGAAGGGATGGTGCACCCTGTCCTTTCCTCTCTTCTGTTCCCCAGCCACGAAGTGAGCCATTTACTCTGACATGTTGTCTTTGCCATAGCCACCAAGCATGCCCCACTGGAACCCTCTCCTACTGAGAGGATGTGGAGGGGCCTTTGAACTTGCTTTACAGGAAGAGTTCAGTCTCATGGAGGAGCAGACTAGAGAGAGCTCTGTCTTGGAAAAGAAGCACAAAGGAAGAACGACCAGTAACCAGTTGCTGAGATGACTGAGTTACCAGGAATCCCCCAACTGAGTTCTAATAGCTAGCCCAGCAAAAAGGAACCATTGTGCCCATCATGGATTGCCACATGATGCTCCATTTGAGAAATGGAGTTAGTTCTCCAGAACTGGTTTAGTTCTCCAGAACTGACTTATTCATTGTTCTCAGTTAATCCTAAGATGAACCATGCCTACAGTTTTAAAGCGCCATCCCTTAAAAGCAAAAGCGACAGTGCAGAGAAAACTGACAGCGTAGAATCCCTTAGTAAGACATGAAGCTCGTAGAGTTTGCTCCTGCATTCACAACCTGCTCTTCACAAATGAGTGATTGTTCTGTGTCACTGGATGAGAGGAGAGCTGATGGGACACAGACAACTGTCCAGAAGACATGCTTAGGTAGTGTCCACCACAGGCTCACGTGTCGAGTTGGGGGAGGACTAACACGTCACACAGGAAAGAGCAATGATGCTGCAGTGCAAACATGAGGTGTAAGAGGGTGTGTATCTGCGCTGCGGAGGTTCCAGTACCAGGATCAGTGCTCAGAAATCCTCTAGTCCAAAGTATCATTTAGCAGCCACTGAGGGCAAAGGCAAGGTGACTACCTACAAGGTCACAGCTAGTGAGTGCGCAGCAGAATAAAAGCTGCAGGCATGCTCACTATAGAAAGTGGCCATAGACTTGGGAAGTCTTCCCAGCCTATGACATAATGATTACTGCATTCCCTGAGGTCTGACAAGAAGATGGGGAGAACCTGAACAGAAGCTACCTGAAGAAAAATGATGTAAATAGAAAACACAGTATGCATGCTAAAAACACAGCCCAGCACACTAGGAAACAAAATGGAAATATGTGATATATTTGAAATAAAGTCAGCTTCAGCATATATACAATTTCCTCAAAATCACTAGAGCTTAAGGTGATTGACCAATGTCCCTTTATACATTGTATTGGTGAGCTCTCCATGACATCTTCTGACAAACTATCCCAGAAGGAGGCCAACAAGACATAAGGTGCAGGTCACTATGTCACTGGGTAAGTCATCCCCAGCTGACCAGTGTGCCAGGGGAAGACCTACCTACACTTCAGAATAGCACCGAAAGAATTGTGTCTTATTGCTGGTTGACTTTACAAAGGATGGGTTTCAACAAGAGAATCTTTTCAGATGGATGCAACCTTCCTGCATTACACAAAATGTATTGATTCATACATGGAATGGGGGTCCAGAAGGACTCCATGGAAGAACACCAATTAGAATTTCAGCACCAGGCTGTCTTTGAAGAATCATTAACAATAGAATCCATTTTTCTAATTCTGAAATTTTTAACCAAGAGGGTATTTTTATTTTCAAAGGAACACTATTATTTCACTGTTTTTTTTTTTTTCTTTTTGGTTTTTCGAAACAGGGTTTCTCTGAGTAGCTTTGTAGCCCAGCCTGGAACTTACTCTGTAGACCAGGCTGGCCTCAATCTCAAAAAAAGATCTGCCTGCCTCTGCTTCCCAGGTGCTGGTATTAAAGTTATGTGGCACCAGCACCTGGCTCATTTTAGTTTTTAACAGAGATAGTTTGTAATGCCAGAATTAAAAGTAGCAGAAATCTTTTCACAAGGATAACCAAAGGCAAAACAGATAATTTGGGAAATCCTGCAACTTCTCTGCTTTCATCCTCATGGGGGCTATGTTTAAGGGCAATCTCCAGCATGCTCGATTTTTCACATCTACCTTTGCTTATCTTCCAGAAATTACCATTATTCTGTGTGGTAGTAATCTCTACGTTTCTCCCAGTAAACCTGAATCCCACCCTGTTCCCCAAACTTGGTAGCAGGGTCCGTGTCCTTACAAGGTTTATTTTGCCATTAGGATGAAACAACTTTCATACTTATTAATATAAAAATTGACTATAACATGTTTGTTCATTTTTATGGGTCACATTTTCTTTTGACAAGCTGGATTATTGTTTTGAGGATTAAAATCATGGTCTGAAAAATTAAAAAAAGAAATCATCCAAGAATTTCTGCTTGTAGCATTGAATTGTTCTCTGTGCCTCAGGCCACTGCGATTGCTTTGTCCGTTTGCACAGAAAACAGGGAGGTTCATAGAGGAGACCGTGAATCCTGGCTCTGCACTGATATTTTTAACAGAAGCTGAGATGGGAATTTGTAAATGGCATTTTGAAGGAAGAATAACTTAAGATGAAATATTTAGCCCATCTCCTTATTAAGACAAAATTTGCGAGTCTAATTTCAGCCATTATTTTGTAGTGAGTGCCCTCTAGTTCCTTAATTCGTCAATTTCCTCCATGGCACTTGCATTAGCTGTGCACTTAGCTCCCTTCCTGTGCTGGCTCAGGCTCCGCTCATGTTCTGTGCTGCCAGCTTCCTCCCAGCCAAGGACCACTGTCAAGTGGCTCTTGATTTCACAGCCTCATCCACTTAGGGGAAGAGAATGAGCTCATCAATAAATCTGAGCCCTGAGCCCCACCCCCACCGCAGAAAGCCTGAGAGAAGCTGAGCAACTTGCCACAGGGAGGAGAGTCACACTGTATATTCAGAAAGCCCACGTGGTAACAGGCAGGAAGCAAGAATAAAACGATTCCCATGAAATCGACATGCCAGTAAGTGGGAACTTGGAGATGTTTACTTTCTTCCATAGTTACCTTTGTCAGTGAAAATGACTCTTGCTCACACTATTTTCAGATGCGCTTTTGGAAGACCTACATTTTACAGCAATAGAGACACGGCTCCGTGGGAAAGCACTGGCGGGCGTGGGATGTGTAACAGAAGACACACTTCAAATGGTAAAGAAAATGATCTCTTTTGTGTTTATCAACTCAGCTTCAAAGGAAAGAAAGTGCTCCTGTAACTAGTGCCTTCTAATGAAGCGTTTGTGTCAGTGACACAAGGCTTTCTCTGGTTTCTGAGGGACAACGCCACCAAGCTGGATCCACATGGATAAAAGCAAACAGACCATACACTTCCGTGCCTGGGACGTGCAGGATCAATTCTCAGCACAGTCCACTACACTAGCCCCTGCTCCTCGCATGCTCACCTAAACAGGCATGGAGCTGCCCTTGCCCGTGCTTAGAGCTTGACCAAACTAGATTTCTCGTGGGGACGACCACTACTGGAAAACTGTCAGCACTTTCTAACTGCAAAACAAACAAACAAACAAACAAATGATACTATTTGCCTATTCTTCATGATGACATCACATCTTGTAATACCTGGAGTCAAAGGGTATAACATCGTACTCTATGTAGCAGCTGTGAGAAAATGCTTACACCTAAAAACAAATGCTTAGGAAGTCGGACATGGGCAAATAGAAACTTTTTTCCCTCTGTTCCCAAAGGGTCAGACAACAGCTCTAAGGTGTTTTACTTCCCGGGCAGGACACTTGAGGAGGACAGAGAGGCAGAGTTAGACTCAATATGAATAGCAATGTCGCTCCAGCCACTGGGACTTCAGGGCAATTCCTAAGTCATGGGATGGAAATACACGGAGAAGGACAGATGTGCTAACACTGCGGCGGTGACTGCACGGATTTTACCAGCTTGATCAGGACAGCAAAAGACGAGCAGTGCTGATCTGTCTCCTCCAGAACACTCACTCCACACATGCTGGACCAAGACGCTGAGTACGGGACCAACCACTCTGGAAACTCACAGATGGATTTTCTCCAATACAGAGATAAATAAAATATGACTCCACCGGCTTTCCTATAGCATGATTCATTAGGGATGCTGTGAATTATTTATTCCTGACTATCTGTGCTGCCTGTTTACTCACTAAGCTTTAAAGCTATATGGTAAAATGGTGGAAACTTTCCTTAAACTGATTCATACTGATTCATTTAGGTAGACATTTGAAACGACTATATGATAGTATATATATGTGTGTGTGTGTGTGTATATATATATATACTCAATAGCAATGCTTTCTGGCCCTTAGAAAGGTGGAAAGTACATGAAATTGTGGCTGTTTAATTTAAATTCATGTATCTTGCAAAATAAAATTCTTCTTGCATCAGCTTAGTGGTCTCTCTGCCCATACATTAGTGCAGAGACAGGAGATCAGAGGAGGCCCTCTCATATAGCATGTAGCATGTAGCCTAATAGATACTATATTTAAAAAGATTAAATAAAAAGGTCAGGATGTAAGTCCATGCCAATAAATTTGGAGGAAGAGAAAGGGGGAAACTGAAGTAGATTTGGGATTCCAGGAAACCCCTTTTATAAAAAAAAAAAAAGAAAAAAAAACAAGAAAAGAAATAGGAAAAAAAAGGAAGGGTATTTATACCAGTCACATTTTAGTGACTATGACAAAAAATATTTCAGGTAACATGGTTAGTTTTAATCGTCTCAATCTGACACAGTCTAGATCCACCTAAGAAGAGAATGTCAGTAAGGGCTGTGTCCATTAGGGAGGCCTGTAAGCGTGTGTGTAGCTGACTGTCTTGACTAACTGCAGTGGGAGATCTGCTCACTGTGGGTGACGCCACTCTCTCAGAAGAGGCCTCTAACTAAGGGAGAGTGGAGGCATGAGCTAAGCAGGAACACACAAGCTTGATTCATTGCTCCCCACTTTTGGCTGTGGGTATCATGTGACCAGCAGCCTCGGGGTCCTGTTACTTTAATGTCCTTGAAATAGTGACTTGTGAGCCAGAAAGCCTTCTCTCCTCTATGTTGTGCTTGCCATGGGATTTTACCATGGCAACAGGAGAGTGATTAGACAGAGAACTTAAAGGACCAGAGATGGACTTTAGCTCACCCTTTCATGCCCTTTGGTTCTGGGTTATTTAGTGCTGTTCGTATGGGGACTCCGGCAATACAGTGAGACATCCATCACTTGACCAAATGGACAAAAAAAAAAATATTTTAACCTCATGATGGTTTTGAGCAGCGAGAGAGAAAAAGGAGGTGAATTTCAGTATACCCTTCAAGATCATATACCCAGGGACCAAACTTCCTTCACTAGACCCCACCGCCTAAAGGGGACTGTTCTTGATGGATGATTCTTATGGATACATTTCGAGCATTTTGTTATAACTTGGCTCTGGACTGTTGAAAAGTCAAGAACAATGGCACTGGGTTTTGATCCTACTGCACGTATTGGCTTTGTGGGAGCCTAGGCTGTTTGGATGCTCACCTTACTAGACCTGGAAGGAGGTGGGAGGTCCTTGGCCTTCCCACAGGGCAGGGAACCCTGACTGCTCTTCGGGCTGACGAGGGAGGGGAACTTGATTGGGGGAGGGGGAGGCGGAGAGGAGGCAGAAATCTTAAATAAATAAATAAATAAACAAACAAACAAACAAACGGGGACACATGGGCTTAACAGAGGGCAGGGCCCTGATGGACAGACAGCGTTCTGAGGCCTGTGGAGAATACAGGTAGCAGGAGACAAACCAGAAACAAGAAATGAATTCAAAAAAGCAGGCAGGACCAGCATCAAAATGGGCTTTAGTTCTTTTAAGGGAACTGAGATTTCTCCCAAGCTGGCTAGCCAACCAACCACTAAAGAGGCCAACAACTGGCATTTCCTTGTTGCTCTATGCAACATGAACCTGGGTGGAGAAGCAGCAGAAATGCCATTTAGAAGATGATGCCATTGGTCTGGACAGGGTGAGCTGGACCAGGGGAGCTGGGTTTGACGTAAGTGAGAAGAAAAATAAAACACTGAAATGTGGAGTTCAGATAGCAACGGCATTTCAGGAGGAAAACATGAGTTCTGTTACAGGCCCATTTAAATTCCCTTTCTCATTAGATGCGCAAAAGAAGTTGTCAATCGACAGGTACTTATTTATTCACACAAAAGAGCTTCCATATTCAGGGTTTTCAAAAGCCAAAGCGAAACACAGAACCAAAATAAACCTGAGCATTCTAAGACACAAAGAGAACTCCAGAGGAGAAACAGCAAGAAATGAGTCACACTGCGAGATATCCAAAGCCCCTTCCCGGAAAGGAGGCCAGGGCTGGCTTCGAGAACGCTTCCATGAAAGCAATGAGGGGGCACGATCAGAAAGTGAGAAGACGCCGTGTTTAAAGCACCTGGGACAGGGAATTACAGCAGCGACAAGGTAGATGGAAGACTGTGGGAGTCTGTGTAATTTGGACCTTTGGAAATAATCCAACGGAAAGGAACGCGTGATACTGGGGAAAGCCGGATGCAGAGGAGAGGACAAAAGCCTTGAGGCAGCATCTGGACTGAGCTTCAAGAGTGGAAAGATAGATCTTGAATAACTTAATGGTCCCTCAGATGGACAAACGTCACTCAGGGGCCACAACTCGAACATCTGATAAAATTTGAGGGAGGATTCACTCATACTTCCAAGCCTTAGAGTTATAATACTTAGAAGATTTACAGTTGTCAAATGTTAAAAAAAGAGGCTAATAAATACTGTGCTTGAAGATACTGAAGTCTCAGGAGATACACACACACACACACACACACACACACACACAGAGTTACGTTGCGTGACTTGCTGACAATACCATTTAGGGCTCCTCAAGTCCTTGAGTTTATTCCACCAATTATTCCTTTAGAGCAAAAAGCACAATGTTCTGTTTTATTACTTCTATTTATAGTAATAAAAACTCAATCCACGGATTCAGGGAAAGAAAACAGAACGCAATGGAGTAAAATGAAGTAGCTTAAAACACAGCACTAAATAACCCTTCACAATGGGTCTCCGCCTCCCTTGGCTTCGTGTCCACACATTTTCTGCTAAGTGCTGTAAGGGGCACTCCTACCCCAGCAGTCAGTCTAAGGAGAGCAAGCACAGACGAGCAACTGCACAGCACTCAAAGGCAATGGAGAACTCCGACGGAAATTCTGAGAAGGGGATCCTATCTGGCATTTTAAATTCCCTTGATTTTGAATTCGCTTGTTTTCAAGTGTTTTTAATTGAAACACAGTCACACCATTCTCCTTCTTCCACCCCTCCCAGCTACCCTCCTTTGAATCCCTCCCAGGCCTTTCAACTCCCAAGCAGATAGTATCTTTACAATCTTTCATTTAACCAATATGTACTAAAAATTCACAGTGTTCCAGGTACACACTGAAAACATTGGGAGAAAGTGAGACAGTTCTTACCTATATGCCAAATCTCACTCAGGTAATGACAGTAGACTCCTTCCTGGGCATTTGGCATCTGCTCTTGGGTTTCTATTGAACATAGTAACCTGGATTTGCTTCTCAATGGTTATAGCATCTCAGGCTTGAGCTCAGCTCCAGACCCTCAGGAAGCTTTACAACTCATACAAACAAGAAGACAAGTGGAGTTAGGCACGAAATCTAAAAGGAGTCTCATCCTCTCCTTCTCTTCCAGACCTGCTGCAAGGTCTCTTCTGGCCAAGAAAACATTGCAAAAGAGACAATATTGGGGACAAGCATGGGATAACTTTTAGGATAGTAGACCAACATGGGCCACAGGTAAGCAACCCCACATAAGCACCACAAGACTGACCAGAATCCAGCCTCCTGGGTCTGCTACTGAGACTTGCAGACGAACTGCCTGGCTGAGCCCAGCCAAATTGCTGATAAATAGGTTACTGAGCTAAACAAATAGTGGTTGTTTGAAACCATCAACTTTGTGGTAGTCGACCCAGGTAGACGCAGGCAATTCCTTCAAATTTCTGCATAGCTTCAATCCATCAGTGAAGTGAAGCCCTCTGCAACAGGCCAGATAGTTTTAAGCCTAAATGCCACATTCCAGATGAGCACTTCATAGGTTTTGTTCATAGGATTTACCACCATCTGGCATAGTGTTTTATTACTTATTTACTTGTTTGTAATCCACCTTGCTCATGATGACAAGGCATTTCTTCTATTTCATGCTTTCCTATTTGCCTTACCATATTCACTGACTGTGACATAGCAGCGACGTAATACATGTCAGTGACATAAACAAAAACATGAATGAATGACCCAAACCAGGAAATAAAAAACTGACCATAGCCGTCATACAGAAACTTAAAATATGGTAACAAGTGGTGGTTAGTGGGTCCAGTGGTAAAATTAGGAGCCACAAATTAAAGTAGCAATTGAGTGGATCCTTAAATTCAAGGATTTCTCAATGATGAAGGTCCAAGTTGCACTAGCAATGCTGCTGTTGCCAAAGCCACTTTACTATTTATGGTGCAATACCTCAGTGAACAACCTCCATTGCTAAATCTAAAGAGCAGGACTGAGGCTTTTATTCCCAATGAAGTAAACTTACCTATCCTGGGGCAACTACCTTTATCCCAACTGCCCCATCAATGTCCTGCCACCAGTATCACTACAGCTACAGATCTCAGGTGTCTAACAAAAACAATGCTAACTTTTTTGAGCACTTGTACTTTCCTGGGCACTGCTGTTGCAGAAGCACTGGGCTTTGAATCGTGGTTACTAAATTATCTTTACTCTAGTACTTAGTGGTCCTGATAACAATAGAAACTCTGAGACAGAGTTGAGGTACTCTGTCTGATGGCATATAACTGTGAAGCCATGTCTAAAATAGGAGAATGTAGCTCCCATGCTTCCACCTTCTCTCATCCACAAATGACCCCTCACATCCATCCCAACACCTTATCTAGAATCACAACCAACGGAAACTTCTGGTTCCAGATGTCTCAGCATTATGCCTCCCCAGGAAGCTGTTAAACCAATTAGTTCATCCTCTTCCCCACTCAGCAGCACCATCAAAGCAAGGGGAAGGAGACTCCTTCCAGGAGAGAGCTGAACTGAGCTTCTCCACATTTGCAGTGGAAGACTGTCTGGCCCAGCCACCTGCTATCTGACTGTCTCTGTTACTGGATATTTTCTTGGTCAGTAATCTGACAAGTTAGCTCCCAGCATCCATGTAGACATGCTTAATAGCTTCCCAGTGCCTGGCAGAAATGAGCAACATTTAAGGGGAGCATTTTCCAAACAAGGAGAAGATGACACAAATTATAAAAGTCCAGACATTGGTATTCTGGTTCTGCCCAGTGGTTTTACTGCCCTCATCCCTGCATCCCTGTTGTCTTTTCCTCTTCCTTCGTGCCATCACATAGGCTCATAGCCCTGACTTCCCTCTGCATCAACCACTTCATACATTGCATCCTCACCAGACTACACTTCCTTGGCAGCAAGGCCAGGGGCCAGGCACAGCAGGGGTATGTTCCCCCTCCTTCAGAAGAGAAGACTCCATCAAAGGAGAATGGTGCAGAAATGTTTAGAAGAGTTGATCATACACACATAACCACACCACCTGAAGAGACTGTTCCACAGGAGACACACTTCATTAATCCCAAAACGTTGGCCTGTGCCATCTTAATGCTACATATATTTCTTAAAATGAGTGGTCCTTTTACAGTTGATGCTGAGAGACTGTGTAGGCAATGATTTCCCCATGAACTTGACTCATCCCTTCTTACTGAAACAGCCTGACTGCCTCTAACTGTGGTTGACAGCGTGTAATGGGGCACAATAAAAACAGCTGAGTGGGTTGCCTTTGAAACTGAGTGGTCTTGTTGAAAGAAGAGTGAATAAGGATGCAGGCACACAGAAACAGCCTTGTGAAGAGAAGAAAAGATGGCTCCTGCAGCCAAGGAAGAAACCTGGAACAGACCCTTCTCTCACAGCTCCCACAGATCTTGCCAGCACCCTGATCTAGGATGTCCAGTTTCTACTTGAAACAATAACTCCCTGTTGTCTAAGCAAGCAGCTCAAGTGAACCAATACACCACACCCAGCCTTGGGATATATGCCTCGTGCTGCCTTGTCTCTGGACTCCTGGGCTCTTATTTTTGATTGGGCTTCATGGTGAAGCCATGGTGTCCTGTATTATTATTTAAGCCCTATATGGACTCATTTCTACACCAAGGTCAAAAGACAGAAATGATGTATTCTTATTTAATTGCACAGACATTTGTAGTAACATTACCAATGTCATCAGAATCATCATTTGGAAGAATCTACACACATGAAGATGGATATGTAGAAGACAAGCATATGTACTATTGCCATATGAAAAACTAAGTCATGGGCCTCATTTAATATATAGGTACAAAATATGCCTTTTACAAGCCACTGTATGGCATGAAAATGTTCATATATCCATGAGTCAACAGAATAAAATGCTGAAGCCGGGACTGCTTGGGGAAAGCTCAGAGCTTTCCTCTTAAGTAAATAGAGTTGTGGTGTGTTGGTTTTTCCAGAGCCGTCTGGTGTAAATCAGGCTAGCATCTGAATGCAGGAGATGAGGAGAACACAGCGTGCATCTCGTGGGCTTGTTGCAAATTCTGAGCATGAAATTAACCTTGAATGAGAGCAGGGATGGGCTGAGGACAGAAAAAGCAATTAGTGTGAAGTTGTAAAGAAGAGAAGATGAGGAATTGCTACTAGGAAACGGGAGCTCAGACTGCTGAGGAAGAGTTACGTGGAGTCACTCACAGGAGAGGGGGCAAGAGCACCTGAGAGGGGGAGCCGCGAGAGCCAGCGGGCTAAAACTACACTGCCTGCCTTCCTAACAGCATTTTCTATGAAATTCACCATGTCCACAGAGCTCCAGGAGGTCTCTGTGATCACCACATGGACTCTCAGCATTCAAGCTCCAGGAATTTATAGGATCATTAACTGAGGGACACGATACTACAATGAACTACAGCTGATACGAGTCTATATTTTTCATCTCAATTGGTTTAGGTAGGATCCACTATAGGATCCTATGCAAACCAAGAGGGTGGGGTGGAGGATAGCTTGGCTTCTGGGATAGGTACTAGGGGGCACAGCTATAGCTGTCTGCAATGCCGAAGAGAATCAAGTTTCCAAGCCAGGGAGTGGGGTGCCTTAGCAGTCCCTGGCCTCAGTCCCATCAATGTTGGAGGTGCATTGGGCGGTCTCTGTATTGGTCCTATGATGAAGAGAAAGTAGAAACTGAAGTCTGACATCAGACGTAGCAGCTGCCGTAAACAAACCCACAGAAAGATTTGGAGAGCCCCTGCAGCCTCCCTCACATTTCCCTTCTTTGTCCAATCACTTCGCCCATTTGAGAATCCCGTCCTGAGCCTCTGTCAATGCACTTGAGTTGACTGCACAGACCAGCAATCACACCGTCATACCAACCACGTCTAGGTTTCAGCTGATGTCTATCATATCTGATTAGACTGCTGGGGGTGGGGCTTGTGTGTGTGTAGTTTTTTGTTTTGTTTTGCTTTGCTTTTCTAGAAACGTGACAGTATGCATTCAAAGGACGCCAGGTTTGTTACGTTCTTACTGTTTTAAGTTTACTATAATTCTCTCCCATCAGCGATTTCTTTGAAGGAGTGTTATTCAGCCTCCTTTTGTCAGCTGTGTGAGGTGGCATGGTGTTTGAACCACACAGTGTAATAGACAGTATCAACACACCAGGGCTCCCATGACTCTGACGGGCCACATTGTGCAGAGATAACACACGGGTGAAGACAGCGCTGATGACAGCAGATTCGTGACCATCCGACTTGGATGTACTCCAGGCCCCTGAGCTGACCTCCACACTAAACACGCGTAAAGCTGCTGCTGAATGGCTGGGATAATACACATAGCTGGTCTAGATCTGGAGGAGACATGTTAAATATTAAACCAATCATGTTTGTAGCCTAATCCTAGAATCCTCAGGGACAGAGACGGTCCCCAAATGGTCCCATGCCGTGCGGCCTTCAAAGCATGGGATTAACTTCTGAGCAAAGCTCGTTCCGCCCTGAGGAACATAATCTCCAGGCTTGCTCCAGGAATGGATTTAAAGCCTGGAAAAGCTGCCAACGCTGTGGGACTGGCACCACTACCAAGGTCACCCAGCCCGTTAACCCCAGCTGTGATAGCTTCGTAGTATCCACGGCTTTGATAGAATACCAAAAGGAAACATTTCAGGACGCCGAGAGTGCCCAGCTAGGAGGAAATCCTATTGCACCTGCACCATGAGGTGGGGAAAACGGTAAGTCGATGTCGTGAGAATTTTCTCATTCTGATTTATAAACATAACTTCTTGCTTGAAAGTCTCTAGAATGCAATTGGATTTAGATTAATCGCTTGCTACAGTTGCTGGCTTGGATTTCTTAAATACTATCCCTTTAGTCGGGAATCATTGTGCACAATAAGTATCATAAACCACTCCAGTAGGAGAGATTAATGGAGGGATAAAGGACTCATGAATGTGGCTCATCAATGAGATTTGAAGCTGAGGTGGTAGATGAAAGGGGCAGGCGTCCTATGGTTTGTATATTGTTTGAGTGTTTTACCCAAAACTTCCCTTTCGGAAGCTCTGATGCCAGTGTGGTGATTTAGGAGTTGGTGAAGGATCCTTAGGGATTAAGTCAAGGTAATGAAGTTGCTGCAGGACTCCTCCCCTCAGGGAAATCACGGCTATGCCCCTGGGGGGACACTGTTGAGTCAACTGAGGGTTGAGGGATGGCTCAGTAGGTGTCGTGTGAGCATGAAAAGCTGGGCTTGGATTACCAACAACCAAATGAAAAGCTGGGAGAAATGACACATGACTGCAAAGTCAACTCTGGGTGACTGAGACAAGTAGATTCCTGGGGCTTGCAGGCCAGCTAATCTAGGAAAAATGATGGATTCTAGGTTCAGTGAGAATCCCTTTCTGAAAAAAATACTGTGGATAAGTAACAGAAGAGGACGTTAACATGCAGCCTTCCTATAGGCAAGAACATACGTCTGTACCACACAGATTAACCTCCCCAGCTCCACACAACACATAGAGTAAGAATCGAGTGTCTTTGGTCTCTGGCTTCCCATTTCATCATGGGATTTTCCCTGATAACATGCACTGGCTCTTTGATGCCTTTGACCATGTTGTGATGCAGCCAAGGAAGCCCTGACAAGCCCTGGTTCCACATCTCTGAACCTTCAAAGTGGTGAGCTAAATAAACATTTTTAGAGCGTTTATCTTTCCACTAGCACATTTCCATTTTATAAAACAATTGACTCTGTTGTGCTTTCAACCTCGGGCACTCCACTCACATTCGCCACCAGTACACTGTACTTCCTGGTCCCCAAGTCCCACTTCCCACTAGTCCCCATCTGTTCTTCTGCTCTTATGCCACATCTAGCTTCCATATACAAGCATCATTTGCAATTTTTGGCTCGCTGAGTCTCACTTATTCAACTCAATATGAGGATCTTCAGTGCCACGCATTTTCTTGTAAATGGCATTATTTCATTTTTTCTGGTTGAATAGAATTCCTTCAGGCATACACACACACAGAAAGACACACATAGACACAGACACACACACATCACATCACACTTTCATTATCCTTCTCTCTCTCTCTCTATATATATATATACATATATATATATATAATGGTTATACAAGGTGGCTTTATGAATAGGATTTTAATAAACATATGTGAATAGGAATATAGTAGCTTATGACATGGAGTCCTATGTGTATATTACTAAGGTGGAATAATCAAATCATGTGGCAGTTCCATTTTTGGTTTTCTGAAGATCCTTCCTATTGACTTCTTCCAGCATGGCTACACTGGCTTCTGTCCCACTAACTGGGAAGACAGGCTCATTTCCTTCTCTTAGTCTCACCTTGATGATGCCCTCCTGCCTGGGATGAAATGTTATTTCAGTGTAATTTTACTTTTTATTCCCCTGATGACAATGATTGTTGGGTATTTTCCCATATGCTTATTAGTCATTTGTACTTTTTGGGGGATGCCTATCTTCAATTAATTTTCTTATTATTGATTGGTTGTTAGTTGTTTTGGTAGAGCAACACAAAATTGGTTAATACAGCATATAAAGAAAAGGGAATCAATAATTAAACAGTTTCTGATTTACATAAAGCTCACTGATTCCAAGAAGTTGTATGCCAAGAATGTACTATATAAATGCCACTAATTAGCAATGTAGTCATGTATTATGTTGGCAGTTAAATTAATTTATAACACATGTATTATTATGTTCCTTACTCCTAGTTTTAATACTTTGCATATTAAATTAAGCTTAGGTTCTTAACTACAAAGTCCCTGTTTGTCATTAGCATTATAACAGATACATTTTTATGCCCTGCACATACATTTTTAAAATAAAAATCAATTGTTTGTAATAATAGAAAACTCAGTACCATAGAGTGGACCTAAATTTCTTAGGGCAAGAAAAGGTAAATAATACTATATTATCTCCTGGGCTTTGATCCTGTGTCAAGGATTTTAAATTTCTCATACAATGATGTCTACATAGTTAAGACTATAATGAGCATGGCATTAAATAAATTCATCCTATACATTGTTCATTAGTAATACAATTAATGTTTTTGACCTTAAGAAATGGTACCTCCTTTGGTTTGCATCTATTTTTCATAGGACTAGATATAAAGAGTCAAGTTAGTAACTTGATTGAAGTATCAAAACTTGGGGGAGCATAGCTAAAGAATCCTAAGCCTTTACTGACAACACAAGTCTGCCTACTTGTACTGGCACAGTTCAATCAGGAGAAAAAGCTTTCCTCCATGATTTGTTCAAACAATGCATGATGAAGTTAGAGCAATATATGTAGAATAACTTTAAATATTCAAGTTTTACTGAGTATAATGTAAATTTCTGGGACAACAGGACTTAATGAATATTATAATATGTGGAATGAATATTCAATTGGCTCCAACTCACTCCAGTCATGTTTAGAGCTGAGATTCACGTGTGCTTAGCCCAGACTATCAACCATCTTTAAACCTGCCTTTCTCTGCAGTCAGTTGAGGCAATGAAATCATGTGGTCGATTAGATCTGAGTACCCAGGTGTCCCCATGCAGGGATGGCAAAGATTAAAGATTGTCTTATGTGCTCATCATGTGCTCTCCTTTCTGGTGATTCCTAAGGCTCCAAATTCCAGAAGGTATCTCCCCAACACAGAGGGTATTGGACAGGGACATTAGTGTCTAACTCATGTCCCTTAACTAGCCTTAACTGTCAACTTGACGCAGTTTAGAATCACCTGAAAGGTGTCTCAGTTGGGTGATTATCTTTACCAGGTTTGTCTCTGGACATGTCTGTGAAGGATTCTCTTCATTGGTAATGGATGCAAGGTGGCCTGGTGGATGGTGGGTGGCACTATTCTTACGCAGGTGATTCTGGATGTATGTGGAAATACTAAGTACAAATCTGTGAACCAGCCAGACAGCATGCCAGCATGAAGTGTTAGGCCATGGTTCCTGATTCAGGGTTCCTCTCTTGAGTTCCTGGCCTGACCTCCCTCAGTGGTGAACTGTGACCTACCCTATGAGTGTAAGATGAAATAAACACTTCTTTCTCAAGCTGGTTTTGGTCAGAGCATTTTATCACAGCGGCAGAATAAAACAAAAAGAGCAAGCAAGCAAGCTACTCTGTTGAGGAAGCCACAGAAACTTGATTGGCCATGTCAAGCTACTTCCTGGACTAATGCATGCCAGAGAAGGTCTGTCACACACTTGAGTCGGCACAGTAGACATGCATTTGCATGTGTAGCTGGCTTTCTGGACAAGGTCTTGATAATACAGTTACAATCTGGTATTGCTCTACAGAGGTCAGAGGCTGTCCAGTGTGTAGGGTCACATCTACTTTGCAAGATTTTACTCTGACCCAATTCTTGGGCACTACGCTTGCTATGCTGGGAGATCTACAGGAGAAGCTATGTGCTAAATACTCTTGATTGGACCTTGTCTCGATCCTTCTTACTCTCCTATCAATCCTATGAGGTCACCTGCCCCCTGGATTCTAAGTAAATAGGATCAACTGAGGGGAGTTTAGGAGGTCAGAGGGTGAAAATAATAACATTGTGGTATTGCTTACACATGGTAGTGAGTGAGCTTCAGCAAACCCTGCCTGCCTGCCCAGGAATGTGGCAGTGGCTATGTTCCCCTATATGTTCCCCTATATGCCACTCATCTCCTTTCCTAGCCACAGCCCCTGATCCTTACACAAGTGGTTCTCATCCTAGGGGTCATGACCCTTTCACGGGGTTCACCTAAGACCATTGGAAACACAGATACTTACATTATAATTTACAATAGCAGTCAAATTACAGTTATTAAGTAGCAACAAAATAATGGTTGGGGTCACCAGAATATGAGGAACTGTATTAAAGGGTCACATCATTAAGAAGGTTGGAAAAAACTGCTTTATACCCTGCTATTGCAGCCCCTGGTGCCTATCAACTCTGACTGGTTTTCATAACCCGACCTACTACATTGACAAAACCGACCAGTCAATCCATGGCCTACAGGGGGTTGGTGAGAGCTACATGGAGTTCAAAGGGCTAAAACTATTTGTGTGGAATTTTCTAAAGGACACTACAAGTAGAGGTTGCACTGCAGAAGAAGCAAGTGTACTTACTTAGTGAGATGTCCTAACGTGGTTCAGTGGGCTTCTTAAGGCCACCAGAAGCACACAGTTTTACCATGACTACCGTGAGTGTGGTTAATTAGCATCGCTACCTGTGGGGTTAAAGGACAATGCTTGTCTGTAGGCAGTTCACATGTGGATGGAGGCCGTGGCTGAATACTTTTGCTCAGTTCTACAAAGTTATGAATAGCCATTAGCTTCCAAGCCATGTTGCAACCTGCTAAAGGGAAATGTTGATTATTATCTTGATTACATTGATTGAGGTGGTAATGCCTGGCTGTCATGAGTAGTGCAATCCTTGGGAGGATCTAAAACAGCTGCATTCACTCATTGCTCTCTGCTTCCCAATTGAGAATGTGATCTCAGCAGTCACTCCAAGGTCCTCATGTTTTGATATCCTAACACAATGGACTACACCTTCGAACTGAGCCACAATCAACCCCTCCTTTTGTAAGTTACTTGTGTCCAAGTACATTACCACAGAAACATAAAAGTAACTAAGACATGAACGACATGACTCCAAACTGATATTGTCTGGGAAAGACTCCTAGGAGAGGGTTATGTGGGGAAAGGCACGTAGAATACATTCCACAAAGAGAAGTAACGTTAATGTCATTGGCCATGGATCCAACTGTATGCATGCACGCCTCTGCAAGTGCATCTTTCTGTGACCATCAAAACACATTCAGACTTCAAAACAGTTCTTAAAAAAATATGTGAGCACGCGTTGGCATCTCTTCATGCCAGGAAATTAGAAACCATTTGGGTATCAGATTGGCACTTAAATTTTAGAGACTAAACTTACCCTGGAATTATTATGCCTGGTTCCTGTCATTGAGAAAACAGACTCTTTTCTTCAGCAAGTATGGCCCTGCCCTTCTATCACTGACATTCTAGGTGAAGAAGGGCCATCATCCTTGACAAGCCCAGGTTGATGGGAAGATGTCTTTGTTTTGGAAGGGACCCTTGGGTTTAGCACCATAGCTCAGCATTGGGTGTGAGAACCAAAACTCCTCAGGTATTCACACAGGCCATGTGACTGGCAGAGGCTGGCAGAGGCTGGCACTCTGCAGTGTATAAGGGTATACCGTATATAAAGTGTATAAATAAGGGCACAATGCTGTCTTCATCTGAAGTGACCAGTACCTTAAACTTTAATGTTGGAGCATTCCAAAGGCCTTTTATGGATATTTAAGATCAAAAGGGACTAAGGATAGTGGCCATCACTTCCTCTCTATTAGTAGTATTCCCTTGGTGATACTTTCCTGACACCTATCAGGCAGACTGCTAGCAGAGAGGTTATGCCTTTGGGTTTCGGGGCTTTTGGATTTTTTTTTCTGTAAAGTAAAATACTAAACAACTTATCAAGTAATAGTTTACAATGAGAAAAATACTTGTTTTTGAATGTTTAATTGAAATAGCTTTAGTAAATTTAATGATAAGATACTCAAATAAAATATTTATTTTAGAGTTATATTATAGTCCCATTATGGCTTAATTAAGAAAATTAACAACTTGCCGGCTCAGCAATGCTTTCATTCTATGCTGAGTTTCAGTGACTCTAGGAAAAGCTGTGTAGATATAACTGTACAGGGGTAGGGCGACCCCGATGTCTTTCTAGAGCTTGCTTTGGGTTTCAATAAATAGTGACCTCCAGTTGGCATTCATTCCAGAGAGTTATATAATTTTTTGGATTGATAATGTTTTAACTTACTTTAATTTTACATGTACTAAGAAAACCAAGGATCCAAAAAGAAATAAATGAATGTACAGAAAGTATGCATTTAAATTTATGATATAAAATCCAAAATAGATATTTCCTTCTCTTTTCCTTTTTCATGTTTTAAGCTCTATTTCATTTTAAAAATCAACAAAATCACCATATTTCATCAGTTACAGGGAAAAAGTGAGACCAGGGTTTATTGCCCATTAATTGACAAATATAGGTGAAATCTACTTTTAACAAATCTTAATATTATAACCAGATTCAGCTTGAAAATTAGATCGATCACTCAGATAACAACTCACATTGATTGTTCTATATACTCACATATACATATATTGGGTAACTGTCGGCCTCTGCAACAAATCAGTTAAAACTACCAGAGCTTCATCAAGACTGGGTGTACACAGATCTGGAATTCTAACAATTGTACTATGCAAACTATGCTCACACATTGGGAATACTGAGGTGCTTTGCTCCTGACATTTGTGCATTTTAAATATAGTTGTATTGTCACACAGATTCTGCAGGGATTCTCCCCAGGCGGTACTAGAATATAACCAAGGGGGTGCTATTAACCAGAAATAACAAACTGTTCTTTGAAAAAGAAAAGAATCATGTTTGTGATTTAGAAAAAAAATCAGTTGTTCTGCTGGTGGAACACCTGAAGAAACCAGGTTTAAAGACAACTACTCAATTCTTTTATGAAAATAATTCAAAAGGCATATCTGAAAGCAGTAGAAGAATGTTCAGGATATGCTTTAAACTTGAGATGTAAAGAGGGTAGAATAGAAGCCTCATTACCACAAATCAACCTCCCTCCACATCATACATGGACTTTGGGACCAAATACTCCTACAACAATGTTATCAGGTGTGGTGTCCACCCTCACTGAAGCTAGGTCACTAAGTCTTTTACGTTTGACATAATCATTTCAACAAAGGTATCTGTAAAGTTGGATGGATTTATTAGAAAGATGAAATTGGATAAATCTTTCATTTCAAGCAGACGTATGCCTCTAATGGCACGTGTAAATCCAGCAACTCTGTGTGTTTTCCATTTATCAAAGGTTAGTCTAATGCTGTAAACTGCAGAGAGGAGAAACTGACACTTTCCCCTATGTAAAACCAAAGCAAGTCAACAGTTAAGGCAACCCCTAAATGTTAAAGATTCTAATCATAGTGGTGGCAATCCTTCAATCACAGGAAAAGAGTGCACAGGCATCAGGAGGCATAACAGAAGTTGCTTTTGTTCAGTAAGTGACCTTATTATTAAACCAGAATTGTCTTCTATGGATACATGAAAGTGGGAAACAATAAACTACAGCTTAGGATGATGCAAGAGTTTCTCCACAACAAGAAATAGATTCCGGAAATGTTTTTAATCCAATTTAGAACAGATAAAACACAATGTGGAAGAGCACTGGAACCAAAGCGCAAGCATAGACTGTAAAGTAGATGGAGGGGGCTTATCAAGAAGGAGCTGATGGAGGGGGGGAGGACCTTGGACTTCCCACAGGGCAGGGAACCCTGACAGCTCTTTGGACTGGAGACAGAAGGGGAGAAGAGTGGGGGGAGGGGGAGAGGAGTGGGGGGAGGGGGAGAGGAGTGGGGGGGAGGGAAATGGGAGGTTGGGAGGAGGCAGAAATTTTTTTCAATAAAAAAATAAATAAAAAAGAAGGAGCTGGATGTGGCGGGGGAGGGCAGGACACGGGAGAGATTCAGGAGGCCCCAGCATACCTGCTGGGGTCAGGAATGAGGCAGTCACACACTCCAGCCTGTTTTCTCTCGGAAGCCTTTTCAGTTCTAATAGTCTGGCAGCTGAAGCAGGAAGATCACATTACTGTGTGCTGAAGAACAGGCTCCACCTGCACCAACTACCCACTCAGCTCTAGTTTTTTGCTGGTTTGAGGCTTCAGAAACTGAATGCTGGTGAATGCAGGCACAATTTAAACAGCCCGAGTCATTAAGTCATTGAAAAAGGAAAGTTCACCAAGGTAGAAATACAAGAAGTCGGAGAAGAAGCTCCCTATTTGACCCATGAGTGTCATTTGGAGACTGGCTGCAGAGAATTCATTTTAGCATGAGCTTAGCTGCAGAAACAGTCCAGAGGATGCAGGAGATTGCATCCTGAGTATGAAACACTTAGGGAAGGCTTACCACAGTGTTGAGAACCAAAAATAAAATCAGCTCTGTCTGAAGTGTCTAAATAGTCGAAGAGCAAAGGTGTGGTGAAGAAACTATAGTGGCAAGTTGAGCACCTTCCCTTTGGCGTGGCCTCATGGACCTTCGGCCTAAAATTCATGATATTAATGTATGTGTCTGTCAATTAGAAGTTCAATAACTTTAATCTTAATAAGATACATTGGACTCATTGCTAATAGCATCAGGTAAGAAAAAGCTACTTGGAAGTTGAAGAATGTGAAAACTATAGAAAGTCTAATACTTGCAAGCATGACGTCAAAATTTCCATAGTAAAACCGTGAAAAACTGCAGCAGTGTGGGGATCACTAAAGAGTTTGGAGAAATCCTTCTGGAAGTTCACAACTTTCGGGGGAATAAGATATAAGAATAAAGCTACAAATAGATAGACACATAAATGGAAGAGCATATCAGAAAAACAAAGATGGGGTTTCTTTACAAATGTCTACTGAATGCGTTTACTATTCACTAGTTTTTTTTAAAGTCCCTTTAAGCTATAAAAATAGAAAGGAACAATATTGTTTGTTCACAGTGCACTGAAATGGAAAATTTATAAAACCAGAGGGAAAGAAAGCCTATCTACCATCTGTAAAAGTTGAAATTCTCAAAACTTAGTTGTCAAAAAAATGAATTCAAAAGGAAAAATACACACTATTTGCATAATACTGTAAAACAAAAGAATGATCTCTTGAAATCTCCAGAGTCCTAATATATTCATAGGAAAGCCCATTGGTCACTATGCATACACTACTTATGTAAGTAAGTATGGAATAATAAGACTTTTTAGAAAGAATTTTTCTAAGACAAGAAATATGGTAAACCCTTAAATAGACAAAACGGATGCAAAGAAAGGTCAGAAAATGGAAATCACCCAGAGCACCCATGAAACATGTGTGTCTTGACAATTATTTGGATTAAATGTTTTTTTTTTAATTTTTAAATTATATGACTGTGTGGAGGGGCGCATGAGGTCAGCTGCTCAAGGGGGCAAGAAGAGGTTGTGGGATCCCCCAGAGCTTGAGTTACACGTGATTGTGAGCCACCAGGTATGGATGCTGGGATTGAACGTGGGTCCCCTCAAAACAGCAAGTGTTCTTAACCTTTGAATCATTCCTTTATGCCCCTTAGAAAGTAACTTGATGATACATAAAAACTTAGCTGAATGGATCTTGTAGACCTACAGCCAATTACTAGAAAGGAAGATGCCGTGATTTCTCAAGGCACAGCCTTCCCCTGAATGCACCAGATGGCATCTACTTCACACAAGCAGACCTGACAAATCCTTCAAGGACAGACGACGGCCGTGTCTACTGTGCACACAGAAAAGGGTGTGAGTCTCTGAGTCTTCTCACACAATCAGCACAATCTCTAAACCAACACCCAAGCATGCATACAGTCATGTTCTCTCACACGTGTGTGCACAAACAACCCTATGGCCTCATTGTAAAAAATCTTAAACCTACACCATCTAAATGGCATAGAACTGTTCAACAGCTAAAACATGTGTGTCAATAGAACTTCTTGTGTATTTTCAAAACAGCAGACACCAGGCGGAAGCCACAGATCTCCTGTCTAGTACAAACATGACAACCACTGTTTTTTTTGGGGGGAGGAGCTGGGACCAGGTAAAGGACTTGGGGATGGAGCAATGACTAAAGAAACTGTCCCAGTGAGAGCTATGCTTCTTCCCATAGATACCACAGAATCTTAGAAGAGGGTTGAAGATAAGGAGTCCACGATGGGAGATGGGGATCTTGGGATTGAGCTTGAAAGATAATCCTTCTGGGACCCCTGGCCTGCAACTCCAGGGCAGCTGTGAGGGCACCTGGACCTTGTCCTCAGCATCAAGGAACCTAGAAGTGTTCAGAGTTAAGCGCAGGTGGCCGGGAGCAGAGATCTTCTTATTAGTATGTCGGAGAGGAGAAACAATATTTTTCTATTCAAAGTGAGAAGGAAATTGACAAATTTAACAAAACTTAAATGTATATATTTAATTTTTAATTTTTTCAATTTTTAAAAACTTTCAGAATTAGAGAGGTGGGAAGAACACTAACACCTTAGGAATAGGAATGGCTAAGATTTGTGTGGTGCTTATATTTCTCGCATCTTAATAGATGTGTGTGTGTGTACAATGGTGAAGTGTGCCACACCACTGGAAAGGAAGGGACTAGGGCAAAGTTCTGAAGCTGAGAGAATCCCTGCACTCTCAACGGTGGATGACTATCTAGTCTACACCAAAGAGGAGGAAACCCACGCGCTCCATCATGCAGGTGTTTCCACACCCTCCACGGTCCACCCCGAGACTTTATGTATGGGCTGAAGAATTACACAGCAGCGAGCAGACATTCATAACTCAGAGTCATTACTATTATCACTGCGGAGGCCAGGATCCTGTGTAGGGAGGTACCCTTTTAATCTTTTTTCCACTTGAATCTTCTCTGGGTTACTGGGAATATGTGATACGATTCAACAGTGGTGGCTTTTTCCCATTGCTACAATGTTGAAATAGGAAGCGGCGGGCTTCCTATTTCAACACTACAACAGCAATGAAACTGTCTCCACTCCACTCAAGGAACAGAGATAAAACATTTTCCTCCTGAGACCACCGTGTTTCCAAATAGATGGCTCTGAGGGCAACCAGGTGACAAAACAGGTCACAAGGAACTCTGACAAAGCCTGCCTATATTCTCAAGGCCACAGTGCTCACGTGTCCCAGTTGCCAGCATTTCAAAGGAACACAGTGTACTATTTAACTCAGTGAACCAGGTCAAGTTCCCAGTTATGGCTCTCGTTGCCCTTGTCTCTCTCCTTGGTGGGTCTACTTATAGCAAAGCTGTTTACATTCTTTGCATATCATGTTTGAATGGATAAAAGATAACTACGTCAGACTTAAATGGAGCAGAATATTCTACGCCTATGCTGTTTTTCATTCCCTTTCTCTTTTTTCCTTACTGGTCCTTGGCATTTCACACTGACCGAAGCACTTCTGATCTTTTGCTCTGTATCTGCTCTTCATTTCTGATACAGCACAGATTCATGAGAAATCAGAAACCACCATCCATGAAGGTGTAGGCAAGGAGCCATGGAGGGAGGATGGGGTGTGGAAGACTTGACTCCTATTCCCCAGTCCTTTTCTATCTTTGTAACAGTGAGACAAAGCAAACTGGCTGTCCTTGGTCTACTCTGCTTGGTTTCTTCTTCCTCAGCACCTTGTAAGTGACAGCTAACCAGGCCACTGAATACGGGTATCCTTTCTCTCCAGGAAGGACTTTCCATGCCCTACGTCTGAGGTTCTCGAAGCTGTGTATCGGGAACCAGCATGTAGCCTTGAAAGAAAACTTTCCTAAACACAGCTAAGCCCTAGCCAACACTATAAATGGAGGTGCTTCTGCCTCTCAAACTCAGCCTTTTTGTTTATTCTAGAGACACTAACTGTAAAACGGAGCAAAATCAAAGACCGGAACGCAAATGACTCTGAAACTTTTGTCTGGGTCCAAGTGGAGGGAGGCATTTGGGATAGGGTATGCAGCCAGAATAACAGTAAAGAGGTTTGTGTGAGTGCCCCACGAACAGACCTTCCTGGGACAGCCTGCTGGTAAAACCTTCTCAGTATATGGGTAGGACTTCAGAAGTATTGGGTAAGTATTCCTGAATGAGATGCTGAGAACCATGGGATTTCAGATTTGCTATCTTCTTTTCAGAATTTGGATCTTTACATATGCATAAAGGGATCTCTTGGAGATGAGTGCCAAGCCTAAATATGAAATTCATTTGTGTCTTATATACAGTCCACACCCACAAGCTGGAGGCAAACACTGACAATGCTTTAACAGTTTTGTGCACGAGGCAAAGTTTCAGTACTTTGAATAGTCACACTTGTCTAATCACATTGGAACTCAAAATGTCTCCGAGGCTGGGATGGGTCAGGTGCAGAGATTTTGGGTCAAACATATTCAACTTAAATTTTGAATGGAGTATGACCTGCTACAGTATAGAGAGTACAATCTAGAAACCCCTGAATGCCTTGGTGGGCTAGCTAACCCTGTGTCTTTACTACACGGCACTGAGGGAAGCTGAGTTTATAACAAGAGAATGTTGAAATTAGGAGCGGCGGGACTGCATCCCCGGCATCCGGCCGCCCGCATGGCTAGCTTATGCCCGAAATAATTACACGGAAACTGTATTCTTTCAAACACTGCCTGGCCCGGCTAGTTCCAGTTTTTTATTGGCTAGCTCTTACATATTGTTCTAACCCATTTCTAATATTCTGTGTAGCCCACGAGCTGGCTTACCAGGGAGGATCTTAACCTGCGTCTGTCTGGAGCGGGAGAATCATGGCAACTCCTTCACTAAGCTTCTTTCTCCCAGAATTCTCTTCTGTCTACTCCGCCTACCTAATTTTCTGTCCTATGAGGGCCGAGGCAGTTTCTTTATTATAATTAACCAATGTCCTTCCTCCATCAAGAGAACACTTATTTAGCTCACACTAGAGATATAGACCAGATCCAGTGGCCACACAGGCTTGGACTTTGGAGAGAGCAGTCCCTCATGAGAGCTGCTTGTGTAAGAGAAAATGTATAAGCTTGAAGCAGCCTTTAGAGAGCACACCTACAGTTACCTAAGGACCTCCTCGAGACCACTCTCTTAAAAGTCCATAGCATCTCTCAATAGCGCTGCCTGTGACCAAGCTGTGGTTTTAATATACCAATGACCAGGGAATGTAGCTAAATAGTCAAACCATACCAGAACCACAGCACCAAGTTGAGTCCAGCATTCTCTAGATGTGGTCATGTCCATTTTTTCTTGTTAACAAAAACTAACTGAATTTAAGTGAAACCAAGTTCATTTCCTGGTTCGGTGTCATTTGTCACATTACCAAGAATAATTTTATTTTTACTTCCCTAAGGCCCAATGGACCCATCTACAAAAAGAAACTAATGATTAAATCAGTAGTTTGGATTTTCCTAAGGCGTTTTATAATGCTAATACACATGAGAACATTTTATACACAAAATACAATTAAGTATTAATGGCTATTGCTCAGAAAATTCAGTCTGATGCTGTGAAATGAGTTCAGGAAACATAAAGGACTAAGACACATATAAATATTTTCAAATATTAAGTTGACCATTTTTTGGTCATTTCCCCCTCCCCCCGCCCTGCTCAGTGCTATTTTGTAAAGACACAAAGTTAACTATCCCACCAAGGTATTCAGAAGTTCCTGGCTTGTTACATGTCACACGATAACATTCCATAGTCCATTGGAAATTCAAGTTGAGTATGTTTAAACCAAAATTGCTGTCTTGAGGTAAACTTGATCAAATTGATCCACAATACTCAGATCGTGCGTGTTTTCCCCGTGTGGCGCCCATCCCCATGCACAGCCTCTCTCCATCCTTCCTCCTTCCCAGCACCGACCTCTCCAGGAGCATCCGTAACAGGCCTGTGTTCTCCAGCACTAAACCATTAAACGTCTGTTCGCTGCTATTCTCTCTTTCTCATCCTTTAATCCTCCCTCTTGTTTCCCATCAGCCTGCTTGATTGATTTGAGGGTTTAGTGTTTAGTTAAGCCTTGCATTCTGATTCTTTATCAAAGCAACACATTGCAATCTGTGTACTGAGCACACAGAGGAATACACAGGGGTGAGTTACGTGGATCTGAATTTGGAAAAATATGTCAAAATCTAAGAGCCACATGGGGATCTTCTGGTGCCAAATAAAGTCTATAAATTCGTAATACAAAATGCTGTGAATGTTACTAGAATGTAGCATTCAATTACTTATCTAAGTATTCAGTCTGTTAGGCAAACATCTAAATTGAATAGAAAGCTGGGGATAACTAGTGAAGTTTAAGTGTTGATTTGGATTTCAAATTTCATGTGCATAACTTACGAAACCAGCGAAGTGAAAGTGATCACTGACTTATGGGAAGAGGCCGCCTGTGAAACCCACGGGGAAAGCCTTCCCGTCTGGGTTAGGATAAAGGTTCAAACAGAAATTTGTGGTGTAGGTTAGTTGTAGGGATAAGTCCCACCCCTTAGGGGGCGTGTTCGCCTCAGGCTAAAGTTCTCCTATAAAATTGGTGAGCATGCTCCCAGCGTCCTCTTCTGCTTTCCTGGTCTCCGCGGGAACAGTGGTTCTGTAAGTCTATTCCTCCATTAAAGCTGTCTATATTTTGACAATCTGTCTGCATTCGCTTACGCCGTTACAGTTAGTTGAAGAAAGCTGAACACATTTAAACAAAGATCTTCTACTTTGAGCATAGATTGCACATTCTGGCTTGTTTTCAAGGAATAACTCATGGAAACAGGTGAGGGACTTCACAGTGGGGTAATGTGGCAAACGCTGCGGCAGCTACTCATTTGGGTTCGAAGACCTCCTCTATCATTCACGTTGCGGTGGCCATGTAAGGCCAAGACGTATCCTGTTAGAGTCCTATCCAAGAGTTTAAAGGAATGGGTTTCACTGACAGCTGGAAGATGTAGCACACGTTACTTACACAGCAAGCAGTCTGTCGAGTTAACTGTAAGATAAGTTAAGTTGATGTGGTTTCTGAGTCCTCAAGTCATACTAAGTCAGGCCTCTCTTCCATCTTGTCCTTGTCTTCTTTGATACGTTGGTGTCAAGTATCCTCTGCAGCCACCAGGGTCCCACAGCCAGTCTCCCAGGTGGGTCTGGGGTGGTCTTCTTGGTTTCACACCCCCACCTCCATCTCATCTTCTTTGCAGGTTCGCCAATTCTATAATTTTATATGTGTGTGCTTGTGCATCCGTGTGCAGTTGTGTGTGTGTATTTGTGTGTGTGTATGTCTCTGTCTGTCCATCTGTTTGTCTCTTTGTTGGTCTATGTCTGTGTTTGAGTGCTGGTGTCTTAGTTAGGGTTTTTATTTCTGGGAAGAGATACCATGACCATGGTAACTCCTATAAAGAAGACATTTTATTGGGGTGACTTGCTTATAGTTTCAGAGAGTATGGCAGCATGCAGGCAGACATGGTGCTGGACCTGAGAGTGTTACATCTTGCAGGAACAGGAAGTCAACTGACTGTCACACTGAGGGCAGCTTGAGCAAAAGAGACCTCAAAGCCCACCCCCACAGGAAACACTTCCTTCAACAAGGCCATACCTCCTAACAGGACCACTCCTTTTGGGGGGCTGTTTACTTCCAAACCCCACAGTTGGTGTATATGCACATGTGTGTATAGAGACTTCAGACATTGTTCCTTAGGAGCTGGCTGCCTTGTTTTGAGTCAGCTCCCTCACTTGGCCTATCAATTATTATATAAATCAAGCTGGCTGTGTAGTGAGCTCAAGGGAACTGCCTTTTTCCCCCTCCCAGCCCTGGAATTACAGGAGCATGTAACCATGCCCAACTTTTCTTATTTTACTACCGAGTATCAAACTCAAGTCTGTGCTTCCGCAAGGCAAGCACTTTACTGACTGATTCTCCCTCTTTAATTTTTGTTAAGGAGTCAATTTATTCATTACAGCTAACATATAAATAGCTACAGAAATCTTTAGGTAATAAGTGGGCCATTTGGACTAATGTTTAGAGACAAAAAATAAATTCTAGGGGGACAGGAGTATAGACATGGAAGGCTGAGACTTAGTACAATAAGCTTTATATTCAAACAAACATTTCTAGAAAATTCATTAGTAACTACAGCCAAAGCCCAGTTAGTTCCCATACTACTTCTTTGCCACATCTCACTTTTCAGACTGTTCTAACTCTTTAATACCCTGAAAGAATAAAGTTATCACCCTTTTGTCTTATATCTGTCGGTAAGAAGCATATTGTACTTGTGTGCATACGTGCAATTGTTCGCTTATGCACACACATCTGGAGATATTAAAATTGGAATTAAGTTCATTTTTTCCTTCCAGATCTCCATTGGTAACCACAAGTAAACTGGTTATACATTTTATCCTACCCTGATATTGTTTGTAAACCTATAAAAAGAAAAAGAAACTATTAACCAAAGAAGGGGACAGAAATAAAATAAGTTGCTTTTTCATTTTCTTTTGTTGGAATTTAAGAATGAAGAAAAAGATAACATTCCCATTGACATGAGCATAGTCGTGTGTGTGTGTGTGTGTGTGTGTGCGTGTGTGTGTGTGTGTGGTCCTTTCCTAATTATCTAGCTCTTCCAGAATAATTTGAAGTAACCTTGGAGAGAGCACTAGTGTTTTGATGCCAGCACGGGATTGTTCTTTTTCCAGTATCCCATTCATGAAGTCTGAGGTTTGTCGTCGAGCTTTATATTTTTAATTTCTACTTCCCTGTCCTACTATGAAGAAATATTTTTGCCAAGTAACATTCTTTGCATTTATCCATAAGAATGTGCCCTAACCAGTCTACATACAGTGGTGATGGTACAGACCAGACAGCTCCTGCCTGACCAGCCATATAGCAAATGTCTACTCCTATCAAATAATGAGACTTATGCCAGGTTTCTAGGCCACAGAACATAATACTAATAAAACGTGATTTTAGTATTTCTTTGGAATAAGAATAATTTTGTCTCATGCAGCCCATATCACAAATCATTGCAAACTCTGATAATTCATCTTTTAAAATACAACCAGCACCAGCCTACCTTTCCTCAGGATTCATTTGGGTTTTACCAGAACCCGGTTTTGTCTTGTAAGGATTTGATCACCAATGAGACAAGAACAGCTGTGGATGGCCCAATCAATCACCTCCTAACATCATCTGAGCAGAACCAGACCCTTAACTCCTACTCCAAAGGAAACACAAATGTAGCCAAGATATCTCACCACCAGCTCCCAGAGTCTATGAGAAAACTGCCCTGAACAAATTGCAGGAGCTGGCGTCAGTCCTGAATTCTGCTTCCTCTACTTGGCTAAGAAGGAATCAACTAGATATATAGATGTGCTTGGGTTGGACTCTAGTGCTCCCTGCCACTAGCTGCCGGCCATGCTATCTCTGAACTGAACGTATCTGTCCAGTCACTACTATGATTAATCACCAATAATGTTATTTGGACCACACAAAGTGTAATTTCTTGAGTGTAATATGATTGTTTGGATTGTGTAAAATAACCTTTTGGCACTAAGTGCACACATGTATGTACACGAACTCATCTGTCAGCCCTGGTTATCAGCGTGCTGTCCAGTGTTCTGCTCTGCATACAGACAAGAAGAGAAAAACACAAATCCTGTCCTCAGGTGTCTCACAGAGTGGCGTACACACACGCGAAAGCTTACCTCCAAATTCCAGAAGCAAAGACAGATACACTTCAATTCTTAGGGTCAAAAAATAGTTCAATGGTTAAGAGCATGTGCTACTCTTGCCGAAGGCCTGGGTTCATTTCCCAGCACCCACTGTGACGGCTCATAGCTCCACGGAATCCGATAGCTTCTGTACTTCCAGGGCATCTGCATTTATGTGTGTATATACACAGCCCATGACTTGTATAGTTTAAAAATGAAAATAGAATATTTTTAACATAGTGCTGAGGGGGTTCCAAGAGGGAGGTGAGGGAAACAATGGCCCAGAGACTGATAGTGACAAACAGCTTGGAAGACGGTGGCTTTGGATATGCCTCAGAAATCTAGAAGGGATTGCTCCATGTGGAGAATAGAGTGAAAGAATTAAAAAGTGAGAAAGAAGCCTCCTCAGGGAAGGGGCAGAAGCAGGAATCTGTCTGTGCTGGGAAAGCAGGAATGACTATGGCCCCATAACCAGTCCTAGGAAGTAGGAAAGGAGTGAGCACAGGCCTGGCAGCTCAGCTAGCGTCCTGAAGGCCTTACTGCCATACCAGGAAGCATGGCTGTCCCTCTGCATTCAAGTGGGTGTGATTGAGAGGCTCTTAAACAATAGTAAACAGGAGGCGTGGTGTTGTGTATTAAGATGTAGAAAAGCTGAAAGATAAGCATTGCTGCGAAGTTCACATCCAAAGCTAAGTGCAGTATTCACACCACAAGAGATTGGAATAGATTAAACTATTAATTAGTGGACGCGCTTGTTGGTAACACTGGCTATAGTGGAGAGTGATAATTGCCCAGTATCTACTCACCCAGTTCTTCATAAAGAACTAATGAAGTTTACTTCAGTAGATCTCATGTTAACCAGAACAAATACAGCACATTTGGGCTTATCTTCTCTCTATACACGATCATATGAATAAGTTGTGGTTCATGAGATATCATCTTAAGAACTATAAGCAATTTCTGAGAACTCCCTGGATATTGCTCGATGTGTCTGGAGGGAATGTCCTTCTCCCCTCCATGCCCCACCAAGGAATGTGGATGTGGTATCTAGCACTAAAGTGGCCATGGCAGACAAGAAGACAAACTTGAGGATGAACTCCTCTCAGTGGTACAAGAGTGGAATCCTCAGCCATACAGAGTAATAGTTCAAACAATAGGAGGAGGCAGAGAGGCGGCTGTTGTCTCTAGCTGATGGGCCCACCAGGCCCCAACAGATAGCTCATGTTCACCAGGACAGACCCTGTTAAAGTCAGTGTTACACAAAACATAACAAAAGGGACTTGTGCGGAGGGGGATGGGATCGGAAGGGTAACACCATGTATGTGCTTAAAACTGACAATGAATAAATTTAACAAAAGATTGTCTTTAAAGAATGGGATTTATACAAATGACACAAAAGGAAGGCATACTAATGGCCAGCAAACCCAGGAAGTAGTATTCAGCCTGTCTGATCAGAGAAATGAGAATTAAAATAGCAGAGTATCACTTTTATGTAGCATTAATAATTTAGTAATAATTAACTATTTATGATTTCCTTGACCGTGAGGATATGAGAGACAAGCACTGTCCCAAATGCTGATGGAAAACTCAGGCTCCTACAGTGCTGATGGTGGGCAAAATCCGACCCTTCCCCGTCTGATGTGGTCCCACAGCAAGGATCCCTGTGTGCATACAGAACTCATGATTTTACCTTTATAAGAGTGAAGATTAGGAGCTGCTAACAGGAAAGCAATGCAACTGCCAGATTCATTCTAAATAATACAGTCCATTCGTTGAACAAAGCAGGAACATACGTACTGAGAAGGCAGCCCGCATGTAGGGGTTTCCCGTGAGGAGGGACAAACAACACAAGTAAACACACACAGAGATACACATGTAAACACATCTGCAGGAGGCTGAGAAGTCTGTGGACCTTTCCTTTTCTCAGGATTTTCCCAAGGAATCATAGACAGGTTGAGGCCTGGGAGCGAAAGAGAGATCCTACCTGTTTCTACTACACTGGTTAGTCTGTTTTTTAGGTTTGTAAACTGTCAACAATTTTATGCTGTTTCGAATTAGTTGTGTAGTTAGGAATGAATCAATAGACTATATGAGATTTAATCCAAATCTCATAGTGTTGGGCAGTGCTTCGTGAACTCTCTAAATGGATGGGAATCTTCTACTTCTCCAAACTGACTTAAGCTTTTAATTTCAGAAGTTCTGGCTGGTCCTGTGACTCTGGGTACAAAGCGAGAAATGCACTTCTAAATTCATCACCTGTACACATTCCAGGTGTGTCGGTCCTGCCACGCACTCTGAGAACACACAGCACATGAGCACTCCCTAAGTGGCAGCTGTCAACACCGCCAGCATCTCAGGAGCTAGGGTTTGTTTCGCAATGTGAAGTTGGTAATATAGGAGTCCCTTATTCAGGATCACTAACTTTCACCTAGTTGGCTTGAAAAGTGTTTATGTGGTAGGATATAGAAACATCTCTACCCTTCACTACGAATGATTTTAACCATATCTTTAAAATGTTTTCATTCCTAAAAGTAACACCTCTCTAAAAACAATAAACACCTGCCTAAAAATCCCATCAGCTTCCACTGCTGCTTACTGTGCAAAGAAGTAAGCCTTAACTCATGAGTATCCATGTGAATGAGCAGTTTTTTGTATGAGTCCTAGATACATTTGCCACAAAAGATATCGACTCTAATCTAATCACAGCAGCAGCGTTTTGTGGACTTTGCTTGGTTTTCATCAAACGTTGAGAAGGGATTCCATTACCAGACTCTCTGGTAAGATATGAGAAATGAACTCTCCCGCTTCTAAAGTACCGGACAGATTCTGACTCAAAACTGATGAGAAGTTATATACCAATTTTCTATCATAAAACTGCCACCTATTCACAGTCAGTACCTTATTTGAGGGGCTTTGCATTTGAACTCTAAATTGAAACTGCCTTTACCAGTGTGGAACATCTTAGCTCCTCATGAGGAGACTGTTCTTCAGTCAGTGAGGGTCTGCCCAGAGATGTTTAGGTGAGTATAATGCACGGCACAGAAAGCACCACACACACACACACACACACATTAATTTAAGTATTCCTTTCTTTACTCAGTGAAACTTTATGCTATGCTATTGAACGTTTTCAGTTTGGAACAGACCCTTTATTAAAACATGAATTATTTTTAGTATTATAATATTGTCATACAAAATAGTATGCTATGCATGGACATAAAGGTTTAACTATTGAGACCATTTTATTGACCATACAAACCAGCTTTCAATTTACTGTGTGTTTATTTCATTTACTGCCTTCACTTGCTACGGAGAGAAAGAGAATATTTTCAAAATAAGTGTCATGTTATTTTTTTATTAAAGTAGGGTAGAAAATATTATTCAAGTTGAACTAAAACATATGCCCTTGGAAGATATGGCTAACAATTAACTGTATCCATTTGTGTTAATGTTATGTTTAACTTTCTAAATAGTCTGTACAAATTAAACAGATCTATAAATATATTCCAGTTTCCAGTAGAGCAAAAGCATTATTTGTACATCCTTATATTTAATACATTTGATAGTTATTATTCACTAATTAATTATTAGTTATTGTTAGTTATTATTAGTTAGTGAATAACTAATTATTAGTTATTCGCTAATCTCTTTTGCAGGTTACATCTACTTTAAATGGGTTTAAATAGACTTTAATGCACAAACTATACAAAAAAAGGAGCTCTTTATATATTATGAAGGGGATTCAGTTCATCAAGACGTTTTAACAATTGGAAGATATATACGTCATACCAGAGCAAATGCATACACACAAGAAGTATTAATAAGTCTGAAGGGAGAGCTAGATTAATGCAACAATCATTTAGGACTTTAGTAACTCACTTTCAGCAAAGCTCAGAACACTGAGACAAAAGTCGATAAGTAAACATCAGACTTCAAATATACTTCAGACAAAATAAGCCCAACCAACTAGTAGAGTTATTTCCATAGAGTGTCTCCACAGCACACATGCAGCAGTCTCCAGAATGCACTGCATTTTAGGCTGCAGAGCACGCTTCACAAATGAAAATAGCATCAAGTATGTTTTTCAACCACAATCACAAGAAACCAGAAATCATTAATGGTAGAATTTAAGAAAATTCCAAAATACATGGGCATTGAATAACAAACACATTAAAGGAGAAATCAAAAGTGAAATGCAAAAATGTCATGAGACAAAGGACAGTATATGAATCTATATAGGATACAGCAAAAAGAGATCTAAAATGTTTATAGTGATAAATTTCTCTATCAAGAAAAGGCCTCAATAACACCACATTTCAAGGATCTAGAAATATATGAAACTAAGTCCAAATAATACAAAGGAATATAGAATATACTCATAATAGAGATCATATAACTCTAAATAAGTCCACGTAAGACAATGAAATGGAAAACCAATAAAGTAAGAATTCTTTTGTGGAAAGATAAACTAAATAAAATATTTTAGATAAACTGGGATAAAAAGAAAATCAGAAACAAAAGTGTTTCAAATGATGCTATTAAAAGACAAACAGGCTAAAGGGTGACTTTGGGCAATTGTGTGCCAACAGATGGATAACCCAAGAAACATGTAACTTCCTGGATTCATATTCCACCAAGAGTGAATTACAAGAAAATAGGAAATATGAATCTAACAATAACTAGTAAAGAGATTGCATCAGTAGCCAAATAAATAATTAAATAAGCCCAAGACTTGATGGCTTGACTGTTGGATCTATCAAATATTTATACTGTTGCCAATCCTTTTAAACTCTACGACAACGTCTGATGTTGGCAACTCACTGCTCACGGTCCTGAGATTTTAAGGTAATACAAAGACACTATGCGGAAAGAAAGTTACCAATATCCCTGACGAGAATCACCAACAAAATACCAGCAAACGAAACACCAAAAGATAAAGTGAGGTTTATTCTCAGAATGTGAGAAAAGTTCAGCTTATGTAGAGTATAAATATGACACACCAAATTGACATAATTAATAATAAAAATATTATCTTAGTACATGTGGAAGTACTTGACGAAATGCACTGAAACCTTAGGCTCTAAGCGTAGAGAGAACTACCTAGTAACACGGAGGATAAGTATGCCTGTCTCATAGGTCGTATCAACCTCAGTAGTCAGAAGAGGTTTTCCATTCTTTGACAGTTTCAAACTTGTGTATAAAGAATTTCAGTCATTTTCACCCCATCATGTTCTCTCATCTCACCCTCCCCCAGGTGATGTGGGACTCCCCTCTGTATGCTGCGAATACCATTGGCTAATGAAGAAACTGCTTTGAGCCTATAGCGGGGCAGAACAGAGCTAGGCAGGGAAAATTAAACTGAATGCTGGGAGAAAGAAGGCCAAGTCAGGAGAAGCCTGACCCACTGAGTTTATGAGTTGCTTACATAAACGTTGGTTTGTTTAGATAAGGCACTAAAATCACAGACATCAAAAATGAAGTAATAAATAATAATGAAACTTAAATTTAAAAGATCCTATGTAGCAAAGGAAACTATCCATTGGGATAAAGAGACAACCTACACAATGAAAAAAATATTTGTAATCCATGCATTCATGCAGGTAATAGTAAGGAAATAAAACCTGCATTTAAAAGACCCAAGTCAATATTTCTGAAAAGGCCAAAGGCATGTGAAAAAAAGTTCAACATTTCTATTCATCAAGGAAATTTAAGGAAACCTCAGTGAGTCATCATTTCATACCTGTTAGAATGACTATTATTGAAAAGATTATACAGGGAAAGAATATAGAGGCAAGGCATCTCCACACAGTGTTTAAAGATGATATATCTGTGTAAAGGCATGAAGACAGCTCCAGAAGTAGAAAACAGAATTACCACATAGCCCAAGAACCTTAACACAGGGTATGCTCCAAAAGAAAAAAAACTTATTTGGTACTTATAAGGGCTACTTGCACCAACACAGTCCGTTACAGCATTATTCCTGGCAACCAAATAGGGAATCCACCTGTGACCATCTATTGCACGTGAATAGATAGAGAAAATGTGGCATCTACACATAGATACTAGAATGTCATGTTAGATCCAGCCTCTGTGCACGGCTCATCTCACAGACACTCTCAGGTATCATATTGGACACTACTTGTCAATCCTGAACTTCTAGACCTGCCTCCATTACGATCACCTGGAAACTCAGTCTACATCAAAGAAAGGATACATTTGTTCCCTTCTGCCTGGGACTTAGAGACTCTAGCTTCAAACCTCATCCCTCAAAAGGTATAAAAAGATGTTCCCTCATCTGCCACATGGGCTTGAATTTAAAGACCTTGCCATGATATCTCTCTCTGGTGTTGGGGCCTAAACTATCTTACCATGTTTTTGTCCCTCTGTCTGTCCATAGCATTAATAACACTTATAATAAACTCCTCAGTCTCCAGTGTTCCATCCCAGTTTCTACTTGAGTCAATCACCTATTTCCAAAATCTAACAATGATATACAATCAGCTTTGCATAAACAAAGAGAAATAAATTTCTCTTTATGATGACATAAATGAATCAAGAGATACTACGTTAAGTGAAATAAGCCACATACAAGCATGAATGTATACACACACACACAGCAAATATCATATGATCTCTCCTTTGTGTGAAATCTGATGATGCAGAACTAAGAAGGAGAAAATAGATCATACTCACCATGTGCCAGAAGTGTTGGTCAAAGGATTTAATTTTCACTTAGGAAGAATCCAGTTCACGAGACTATAGTCAGTACTATAGTGATGTATTCTTAAAATAACTAAAGGGTAGATTCTAAGGATTCTTGCAACAAATGTTGAGTGTGTGTGTGTATCTAGCTTGATTTAGCCTTCTCACTATATATATATATGTATATATATGTATGTATGTATATATAATGTAAATATATATTATTGTTTTACAAGATAAGCATGTGTAATCTTTATCTGACCATAAAGTAATTAATTTTAAATGAATAGACAAAAATACATCAACAAATGTTCTCAGTAGTTGAAATCCAGTGGTCCATCTTGAAAAGGTTATGTAAATGAGTAAAATAGGTTCAATCAATGTTATGAAACACTATCATCAAATAGACATTTGCATGCCTAAACTCAGCCCCACTTCCTTGGCTTCCCCAATACAAGACTGAAATCAGAGTTGCAGTGGATTTCCCTGACAGAGACAGCAATGTCCCCACTGTTTGCCACATTTCCACACACTTCTTGGCACATTAGTGATCAGTCAGAAAGGTGGGGACAGATGAACGGGTTTCTTAGAACAATGCCCTTAAATGATTGTGGTTTTGGTGCCTCAAGCCAAGAGAAATTTTGGCTTCACTAATCCAAAAAGATAAAATTTAGATGTGTTTGCAGACAAATAATTTTTGCGTAAACAAACTGTTCAAGTTGTTAAAATGCATTGTAACTCTAACGTTAAATTTTATGTCCCACCTAGAAAAGTAAAATGATTCACGTCTCTCCTCCTTCTTCCTTAGATATCTCTGTTATCTCCAAGATACACCACTAGGGACTCACAACTACACAGAAATATCCATCACACATCTGCTCACCATGAAAGTACCTTGGAGATACTCAGTGCCTCAGAAGTTACGGTTTAATTAATGTTCGGCTGGTTCTTAACTAAGAATTAAAGCCGCCTGGAAAACAGTCCTCCCTCAAGCATGACGGCTTGCCATTAGTAAAACAATCAGTAGTGATGAAAAAAATCTCATTTTCAAATATCGTTCATAAGCTTTACATCATTAAAATGGTGTTTCATCTAATTCTCTTTAGACGTGTGGCCCCAAGCAATGTAAAATGTTTTCTCTGAAATGATATAGCAGAAGCTAAAAAGTGATCAGTTTCTCTTTTAAATAATAAAGTCTTTCCAATTATTGGTCAGTAGTTACTTTTATACATGTGAGACCAGATAATTATGTTGTTAAAGAATTTATGCCTTGTTCATCAGTTTGATTTTCAGCATATCACAGATATTCTGATACTACTAGGTGTTAATCATTACCTTATCTTTAAACATACCCCATCCATAAATACAATGAACAATAATAATTGAATGCCCTCCCTAAAATAAATGCAAGTGAATTTACACTCTGCTTAAGTCCACAGGCTTTCTTTTCTTAAATTGCCTTAAAAATTATTCCAAAAATGACTGAAGAGTTTGACCCCACCAACAAGAATACTAGTAGATAGATAGATAGATAGATAGATAGATAGATAGATAGATGATAGATAGATAGAAAATGTTTTGATTAAAAACTGAGAAAAATAGAAATTTTTCATTCACACTTATTAGGTAAGCAATTATAGATGATACATCTTTTTAACACTGATTTTTAAAAAAATATATTTTAAATAAATTCTAATTTTAAAATGAAAACCTTCAATGATTTCATCTTGGCTTTTTCATTTCCAAGGAACATGAGAAAAGTACAGAGACCCTAACTCAGAACTCCAGAACCCAAGAACACTATGACCATGGCTCCTCTGAAACACTAGAGGGCAGAGTTGCACAGGGAAGTCTATCTGCCACCAACCTAGAAAGAGATGCAACATGGGGTTTTCTTGCTCTATAGACTGATTTACTGTATAATTCACTGATTTATTTGGAAATAATTTTAACCTTTCAAAAGGTGGCTTAAGCTTTTCCAATATGAAACCAACAAAACACAAGAAACCCAGAGACGGGCTCATGAAGAATAATTCCCTATGAATGACCACTCCTCCTTCTTGCCTGTATCCATAACGAACATCTCATTCCTTAAGACATAACTGCTGCTTTTCTTCTGAATAAAAGACTTAATAGCCAAGGTACACTTGTACACTCTAAAATCTTAAGATATTGAGTTAAAAATGCTTTGAACCATCAAATTCGGGGAAGCAACTATTCCATCTGTGTTAATCAAGTACTATAAGATCAAACAAAATGTCTCCATACTATTAAAAATTTTCTGAAGATGGAGTGAATTCTCACACTCCAGAACCTTTTATATCTATATTTTTTATCAGTGGCAGAGATGTTAAAACAGCATGGGCTGTCCAGCATCCCACTACACCGATAAATGAAATCCATTTATTTTCTAATGGATTCTGGAGGCCCAAATATCAATTTGCACAGCTCCAGGAGCAATAGAAAAAGTCATTTCCCACTCCTTAAGTCCAGGCATGTCTTTCATGGTGGCCAAGTCATTCAAGACACTTTAATATATCTCAACTATATTATGCTGAACATCAGAGCACAGACAGTCTTTCTCCAAATAGTCAAGTTTCTATTGTACATTCAAAGAGACAACTGAACTCTCCAAAGCCATTCATCCTAGGAACTATGTGCTTCAGTGAGAAAAATTTTACAGCTGTCAAAAAAAGAAATCATATATTTTACCTGTTTTATTATCACTACCTTATAAAACCAGCACTAAAAGTAATTTCAAGGCATAACATAATTAGCCATGTATGAACATTTAATTTGATTTAGTCATTCCAGTAGCATTAAAGAGTTGATAGACACAGTTTTTCTGCTCTGCACACAGCTTGGCAAGTGGCTGAGCTGACACTGGTCTGCATATCCAAAGTCTATGCTCTTTCAATGATATTACAATAATCCTCATATTATCTCAACCCTTGCAAACGATATGTGGCACTTTTTAAGGGGCATGGCATAAATGACAATGGCTAGTTGTGCCAACTTGGCATCCTCCTCTGGAGAGTCTAGAGTTGCAGAGGGTATTAGCTACATTGAAACAGTAGTAAGTGTTGTGTTTCTATTTACTTGTAAAAGTTAATCTCTAAATTCTTCATTTCTCATACCAGGTCCTGGGTGATGGGAAGAGAACAAACTAAGAGAAAAAAACCCAGACAGCTCCCTCACAAACTGTTGATGAGGACAACTACAAGAATGTATAAGTTAACACATGTTCACAGAAAGTTCATTAGAAATTAAAGAAAACATTAAAACATTTAAAGAAAATTAAAGAAAAAAATTAAACTAAACAGCACATAGGAACTCCTGAGTGTAAATCTTGGGTTCTCTAAATTGATAACTTTATAATCAGGGTATAACAAGTATTTGTTGATTTTTAAAAATAGTTATCTCTGTTCCTCTTATTAATGATCTCAGCTCTAGAATCAGAGACCCTACTGGCTTGAACAAACCTGGCAACTCCAGGGCTTACGACAGTGCTTTATAATTGATACATAAATGAAAAACTAGTCAATCACAAAGTATTGATTATATAGCACATAGTACAAAATAATCATGATGGAACATTCTGTGGTTACCTCTGGGACATGAGTAAAATCACCTTCCAGGCCAAAAATAAACATATGTGTATTAATTGCTTGTCTTGCTACTATGACAAAATATCTTAAAAAATCAATGAAGAAAAAAATAAAAGGTTATCTTAGCTCATAATTTAGGGGTTCAATCCCTTAAGAAGGCCAAGGCAGACTGAGCTCAAACAACCTGGACACATCATATCCACAATTGAAAAGCAGAGAATAAGTAATGAATGCATTGTCTCTTTCTCAGCTTGCCTTTTTCTCCACTTTATAAAATCCAGAATCCCATGACCAAGTAGTCTTGTTCATGCCTAGGACAGGTCTTCATGTATCAGCTAACTTCACTCTCCCCACAGGCATGCCCAGAGGTCTATCTCCCGGGCAAATCTAGACTTCTTCAAGTTGGCAATTCATACTAACCATAATAGTTGCCTGTTCTGGTAGGCAACTCAAGGTGGCAGGAGCCTAAAGCAACTGGTCACACAGCATCATGCATCAGGAAGCAGGGAAAGATGAAGTTTACCACTCAGCTCATTTTCTCCATTTTATGCAGTCTAGGACTGCAGCTCACATGCATGGTGGATCCTTACAGCTTGGTTAACCTAACGGGCATGGCCAGAAACTATCACAATCACAATAGCTCCTCACAGGCATGTCCAGATGCTTGTCTCTTCTGTTACTCTAAATCCTGTCAAATGAACAATTATTAGCTATCACAACTCCACCCTATATCAGCTTGACACTCAAGCACATCGCCTTTAAGCCTATAACTTTCTACCCCTGTCTCCATAGGCTTACAGCACTCTCACAAGGCATTTGTACAACATTAGAAGTCTTCGAAGACTTTAAGACTTCCAACACTGTGTAAGAGATAGAAGAACAATTCTCATATATGAGATTCAAACAATATCTTAACTATGAGTTCCTACACAGGCAAAAGCAAATTGTATACTTCAATCTACGATGGCACAGAATTAACACCTACACAGGTAAAAAGGGAGCAAAACAAGGATCAGACCAGATCCCAGCAGAGAAGACATCAAATGCTACAGCTGTGGGTCTAGGGCTCTGGATGAGAGCACCTGGGTTTGAAGGGAGTTGAGCATCCCCATACCTCCAGGTATTACCTGCAGCACATACCCCCAGCTGCTGCCTGTAGCACACCCACGCCTCCAACTGTTGCCTGTAGCACACCCACACCTCCAGCTGCTGCCTGTAGCACCCACAGCCTCTTTCCTAAGCATCTTTTACTCTGATCCTGTTACTTTCTTTAGAGGAGGTCCCATGGTCCTGACATCTACAAAATCTCCCACCTCAATTTTGCACTTTTACACAGACATTCCCAGAGTCTAACTTAATCTAGATAATACCTCACAGGTATGCCCACAGGATTCTCTCTTAGTTGAGTCTCAGTTTTGTGAAACTGACACTATTAATTGTCACACATCCATTCCCAAGCTATCAGCATGCTCACGTTAGATATCTGCATCACTCATCGCTCATGGTGACTTGATGGGGAATTTCCTTATAGGCAACTCGAGAAATAGATGGTACTTTTCTTCTTGCAACTTACGAGAATGGAACTTAATCATATTCCAAACGAGGAGGCATGATTCTTTTTTAAGTCTTTTTCTGTAATGGATATTAGCCTCATCAGTAGCAGGTCAGAGGAGGAGACTTACAGAAGAAAGGGGCAGTCGTCACTCACCCTTTAAATCATTCAGAAATGTTTCAGTATCTGTGTCTTCTGTACTCCATAGCCTGAGAACCACACAGCCCAAAGCTACCCAGTGAATTTCAGACAAGTTCCGTGGAATCTCGTTAGCCAGCCTAGCATTTTATATGTTTTTGTTTTCACTTCTTTAACTGCTCAAGTTGTCTCGATCTAAAATGAAACCCACAGAAGCTACTGCACGATTCCTGAACTGGGCTATGAAAGAAAGATATTACAGCAGGACGCTTGAAGAAGCTGTGCTATCAAAATTCAATTCAACCTCTAGGTCTGAGGCTTGGCATTCTTGGTCCTGGGGAATGCTACTCCCTCCCAGGCATAGGCCACTCCCTCTCCTTCTCTCCAAGGGATTAGAAGATTCATTGGAAATTTCTCTTCTCTGCATATAAAAATGATGGAAAGATGATGTTTAGAAATTTAAGGAAGAGATGGGCCAATGATAAAACAAATAATGAATAAAAGAGACCCTGTCCTCTTTTCTATTTAATTAACAAGTTTTTCATGCACTTCATTAAAAAGAAACTAATAGGCCATTTAAATGCATATTCATCTGGAAATTCGCAACTGTAACACAGAGAAGTTAAGTACAGAAATTTTTGAAACATTCTTCACAAAACCATAAAGTTCCCTGAGATTTGTGAAAGAAGCTATCCTTTCCTAAGAATCTTTTAAACAAACCGAGCCTGTGTAAGTATCTTGAAATAGTTCCATACTTATCCGAAGCTCAGTATCATAATGGTAATTGAGGAGGAGGATGCCATTTGGCACAACTGCAAGACCATATATAGCAAAGTCGTACTCAGACACCTCCTGGAACAAGAGCTATACACTCAAGGAGGTCATCCACCCTCAACCCAAATTAAGCTCTCGGCCACTTGCATGTAATCAACAGGCTAAAAAGAGAAGCAAGACAAAAGGCACATTGAGGAAAGAACCTCCATTATTCCGATTGAAATGCATTGCCCATGTGTCACCAATCAAAACAAAAATGAGATAAAAATAGAAATAGAAACAGAGTAGGCTATTAGATGCAAGTTTGCACAGCATGTCAAACCTAAGGGATGATGGAGCAAGAAATGTCTTTTTCCTAAGTCCCTGTATTGTGTTTGCCTGTACTCATTTCTTCTAGGTTTCCTCCTATCCACCCACACAACAGTTTGCAGTCCACCTTTGCTGACACCAAGCTTCATTTGCATAAATCACATGGAACAGATGTTGAATTATGAGTTACGCTCACAGGGGACACGCTGTCAGATATCCAAGGATACAGAAAGTACAAGCCACAATACAGTTGTTTTCAGCAGAGTCCTCTGAATTGGCCATGCATTTACTTGTAATTGTAGTGATTATCTGCTCATCAGGCCACTCTCTGCCTCTCTGAATGGTCTGGTGCACTCCCAGTTTGTCCTCCGCGTCATCCTCTCTATTCTCAGAAGGCCCAAGAATAGAGGGAGCTGGGTTTCCTTTGTTCTGGTCCCTTTAGTCACAGCACAAGGAAGTCATAGTCAAGGTAAAGCAGGAAACAGGAGGGAGGAAAGAGCCCTCCCATTGCTTTCTTTCCCCCTGCTGCTGCAGTGTGCCCCACAGTCAGAAATCATCTTTGAACTTAGGTTACAGTGGTACAAACCACACATCAAAAAATTTAGCCTTGTTTTCAGTCAGGTGGCAGATTTCATAGCAAAAAGTTATATCCAGTAGACTTTCTCGGCAGCTCATCCACAGCTATGAACACACAGTGAAATTTCCAACAAATTATTCAAATTCTCCGAGCAAATGTTATGTGAAAGCCTTCAACCAGTGACAGTCTCAAGAAAGCAAGTGTGTCACACATAGCAATTCATTTCCACTGAGTCTCTTTTCATGACATTTTAAGTTTTTAAAAAAGTGGATATATCTCTCCGGAAGATTTTTTTCTTCTAAAACTAGGTTCTAAAAATGGATCTCTTTATTGCTTTTGAGGCTTTTTCTTGTGGTCTAAAAAGCTGAAAACATTTGTCCAGACATTCTGAACCTCACTGCTAGTAGATCTAAGAACACAAATGGAAAACGAACAGCCAGCAAACAGAAAGCCAACCAGTACTCAGGGAATAAAAGCAATTTTAATTCCTCAAGACAAAGTCTCCCTATAGATGTAACACAACCGCCATGCTTCTGGAGCCTTGCTAAAATGCTCACTCATGCATTCACACACTCACTCATGCATTCACACACTCATGTATTTACACACTAACTCATGTATTCACACCCTCACTCATGTATTCACACCCTCACTCATGTATTCACACCCTCACTCATGTATTCACACCCTCACTCATGTATTCACACCCTCACTCATGTATTCACACCCTCACTCATGTATTCACACCCTCACTCATGTATTCACACCCTCACTCATGTATTCACACACTCACTCATGCATTCACACACTCACTTATCGGTTCCTATCACCAGTACTCATTGGATGTTCACAAAGTGACCAAAAAGATAGTTAATTTCCAGCACTGTTGTGTTCTGTTCTAAAACTTGTTCTACTCAAGACTATGCATGCCCCATTAGACAACCAGGTCTAAGAATCCTAAGTAAACTGGAGGAATTCAATCTCAGGGCATTCAGAAGGACACAGGGCGAGTGGCAGACGCTGGAGGGTTGTGTCAGGATGGGTTCACTAGCAGCACTCTGCGCGTGTGTGCCAGGATGCACTGAGATGAGAGGTTGCCTCCCTCCAAGGCTACTGAGGGCTTGTATGGCTCAGTACTATCCCTGTGGTCTGAGACACTATGAAACTTCTTGGACGGGACAGGGGGTTGAATATTTAGAGATAGTCAATATGTAATACTTTTATGAAGCTGAAATGTCCCCATCTTCTAAATAATGTGAGTTCATTAGGATTTTACTTAAAGTTGCAAACGTTAAAACTGAAAACACTTTGTCCTTGGGATTCTCTAAGAGACACTCAAGTTCACCTTCCATTGTTTGAATTACTGCTGACCACCACAGTGAAGACCCATCTCTGTAACTGTTTTTTGTATATACTGCAATTTTTTACATTTTAAAATGAAAGGAGGGGAAAAGTCAAAGGAACACCATTTCTTGAAACACTGTGATTAAGTGGAATTAAAACTCCGGTTTTGCTAAGTGGAACTTCCCTAAAATACCATCGCATCCATTCATCTATATGGGGTCTCCAGCTCTTTCCAAGCTAGGGCAGTGGCCATGATGTCCCTCAGAGCTTAATTAACTTTCTATTCTGGTCCTCTGATTTAAATAACCAGGCATCAAGTGAAGTTATGACAGAGACATACTTTTAGTCCTCTACTCAAATATTCTCTGATAGATTCACACATCTGTATTATAGATCCTTTCTCAGAGAGGCAGGTAAGTGAACAGGCACAGACAGTGAATAAGAGAAAAACTATCCAAACAAAGGAACGATAAACTTTAAAATATGGAAAAACAGATGCATGTGAAGGAGAAATTTCTGGAAGGTATTATCTATCTGATCTACATTGTCTCTCAGCCTTTCTCTATACAAATTTTTTAAAGCATGAAGCCCCAAATGCCCCCTCCCTCCTCCCCTCCCATTCCTCCTGCGTCAGAGCCATCTGGCTTTGGGACGAACTGGAGGATCAACAGTACACAGTGCTGTATAGCAAATATGACAGCTATAGTAGTGTACAAAGCTCATCTGCATATTTCATTCAGCAGAGAATCATCAGTCTTGTCTAGTGAGTGAAATGAAGATTCACATGTCTTGAGAATTGGCAAATAAATGAAACCAAAACAATTTCTAAAGAAAAGAAATTGTCCTGTGGTGTGGTCCCTGTTTACCTTGGCATTTTTAGTTGCCTACAAGTTATGCCAGCATATACATTTGAAATATAGGTCTGCACATCATCTTTTTGTTATTGGACATGATCATGAAAAGCGTTGTCTCTGCCTCTCATCTTCTGTTGAACTCATGAAAATGTCAACAAGAGCAACAACTAGATAAAAAGTCATAGTGAGCCAAGGTTGCACACACACAGACACATTGACATCGTCATGAGCAAGCGCTGGGGCTGTTTCCTAGTGAGAACATGCCAGGCTCATGGTTCCACGCTCTCACATTTTCTTAATCAACTTCCACAATCTCAGTTAATTTTAATGATAATCCATAGACTTCCCTTGGTGCACTATACTAACTATGAGGTTCAGTGAAGGTGAAAGTATCTCCTTCGTATCTCATTTATGAAAGTAGCCAAGCCTCCCAAGTAGATCTAAAAGCTGGATCTTAGAATAAAATAAATACAAACACTGCTAATTTGTACCTATTGTGGTGGACTGCAGTATTTTGGTAATACATTTAAAACTGAAAAATAATCCCATGCCCTTGACCTTTTTGTGGGAAATGTTCAGGTTATTCTTATCACTCTGAGAACTGTGGCCCAGAGTGCAGTCTGAGTGTTTAAAGGAAGCACCAGGGAAGATGAGTAAAAGCTTGCCAAAGTGCTATTTCTTTGAAAGGTAACTGGCCAGCATGCAAGTCTCTGTCCTTCCACAGGGAGACAAGCCAGGTAGACAGTACACATCTTTTCCCCTGTTCTGGTAATGGCCCAGGGGGGAGGGGAGCATGAGGGAGGAGCATCTATTTCCCTGTTGAGCTGATTCTCTGTGGTTCTCCGGCTGGTCACCCTGTGTAATTGCCCTCCAACAACCTGGAAGGCTCCCTAACTTCCCACTGAAGTTGAAATCCAGCCAATGGGGCCAATACACACTACAGATTTACAATGGCTCTCTGACTTTGAATACAGCTATTCTGTGAAATAACCACATTTAAAATTCTCAAGGTCTCATATCTCCAGATACATGAAGACTCAAGATGGCTGTCAATCAGACTCATGAGGAGAGACAGCTGGGCTATAACTGTGCTTACAACACTGAGGTCAGCATACCTCAGTGCTTCCAAAATGACTTACATGATAATAGTTTACAGTGATGGGTTCAGTTAGAAACTGAGGTATGTTTTGCCTTTAAAAGGCAAGAAGTAAAAATGTAGGTGAAGAATAGTGTGGAAAAATGGAAAAAAATGAAACAGAAAAGGGAACTTGCAATCACCTGGTTACAGATATCTGTACACCTACATATTGTGATGTCTATATACCAAAAAAAAAAAAACACTATTTAGTCTTAAAAAAGCAAAAGTAAACAAATAGAATCTCTATAACTTGTCACATATGGGTGAAGCTTAAGGGTTTCATGTTAAGTGAAGTAAGCCTGGAATTGGGTGATAAATACCATATGGCTTCACTTATACGTGGAATCCACAAAATATCGATGATTTTTTCCAGTAGAATGGCAATTATCAGAAGATGAGGTGGGGTTGGAGTATGGGAAAGAGGAGACGGTGGTCACTGGGTATGAAATTGTAGTTAGATGCAGAGAGTAAATTCTGGCTCCCCATGTTGTCAGCAACAACGTTCTCTTGTATTTCAAAAGAGCTAAGATATCGTGTTTTAGATAATCTGACCGCAAAATTTGTTAAATATTTTGTGTGGTGAATACATCAACTAGCCATATTTAATCATTCCACAATGAAGCATCTTTTTGTAGCCTGTAAGCTTATACAGTTAGTATTCACTAGTTAGAAATAAAACTTAGAGGGTTATATGGAAAGATAGCATCATCAGTTTAGTGACAATAGACAGGCAACAAGAAGCACCTCTTGTCAAAGGAGACCAAAACCCCCATCACTTAACGGGCTGGACAAGCAATAATGATGACAGACAAGGAGAAAGCGCAGCTATTCTTAGCATGTCTCTTGTATTTATGAAGCTAATGTACAAAATAACATATGGAATAGGTGTCATCATGTGCTTCCTTTTGAAGATAAGTCATTACTGGAGAAATGGCTCAGAGGTAAAGGCATCTGCTACCAAGCCCGATGACCCAAGTTTGATCTTTGAAACTCACATAACATAAGAAGAGAACCAACTGCCACAAGGGATCTGTCCTCTAACTGCCACAAGAAGAGCATGGCATATATGCACGCACACACACATACATACACATATACAAATACACATGCACAGACAAATGCACACAAACACTGAGCAAATAAAGGTAAAAACTATTACATATAAGTTAACTCATACATGCAATAATATTGTTAGGACTTCTCATGTATGTATGCTTTTCTATTTTTTATGGAGGCACTTCAGTCTGAGTTTTACCCATGGTTACCTCTTAAATGTTATCCCCTCAAAGACTCATATCACCGACAGCACTCATAAGCTACAACATGACTTCATCAGTTTGTAATGTCACCAACGACTGGAAGTAAAGGTGATCTTATATACTCATGCATCTCAATTTTCAGACATAATTATGTGATTCAAAATAGCATTAGCCTTTACTTTTAAAATATCATTAATGTATCATCTTGGGTGTAATAATAACTAGATTCTGTAAGTAAGGAGGAGGGCAAAATACATTTTAATCACATCAAATGTCTTAATTAACTCCTATTGCTAATGATGCAACAATTAAGGTGTAAATGTGTCTGCTCAGTTTCTCCTAGGTACTACCACTGAGCGTAACTGAAACATAAAGCAAACGAGTGGGAGAATTTGTATCCTGATGAGATAGATAGATAAATAAATAAACAAACAAATAAATAAATAAATCTCAAGTGTCAGGCACTCTGTGGCATGTTGTGCTCACACGTGCCTGTTTCCTGGCAATCACTGTCCCTGTCTCTCCGTGAACATCCAGGACATGATGACATGATGGTAACAAACACTCCCGGAAAAAGCTTAATGACGTCAAAACACCAAGGGCGAATCAAACTTCCACGCACTGATAGCCTCCTTCAGCTCAGAGCTCCCAGTGAAGAAGTTTGAACAAGGCCTGCTGGTCCACATGGACCTGATGAAGATCAGATAGAGAAATCAGGGTGGGAAGGCTGCACAGACTCCTGTGCAGTACACAGACTCCTGGCCACACTGCACATTTTTTCCTGCAGAGATGGTCTCTCTCTTAAAAATGTCTGACTCCAAGAAGTGGAGTCGGTTTGCCCTTCTCTTGAATCAGAGTCAGACTAGATTTGCTTTAGACCAGAGAATGCAGCAGATGTGAAATCATGTCATTTCCAAGGTTGAGCCTTATAGATTAGTAATGCTCACGTGCTTCCTCCTCAAAACCAGATGCGACAGTGCTGGAAGCACAAGATGGGGGAGGAGAACTGGGGAGTCAGTGAGTATCTCCAGACTGAACCCCAATCAACACCAAGAACAAGTCAAATGGCAAAGTTATCCAGGATGCTCTTACAAGGCCAAGCCTTTGGATTACAGTTTTAGGTAATTCTTTGTGCACAAAAACCTCACTAGCTGACCTCAGTCAATACACAGACTCCTGTGAGATAATAGGTTATAGTGACTGTTTAAATCACTAAGAATTTAGAAAGCAAAAGATTTTCTAATCCTTCCTAGAGATCTGTGTTAAAACCAGCTCCTGCTTCAAAAGACCATGAAAATTAAGACTAGCTAGCAGAAGACTGAGAGGAACTTTCCAACACAGTAGTAAAGACCATGGACCCTGAAGCCAGATTGAGTTAGAATCCTGATATACCCGAGGAGAGACTGGCTGTGTTCCAGTTTCACATTGAGTAATGTAGAGATAACAGCATTGCTCAAATTACTAATATGTTATAAAGACTAAATATCATAGCCTCTGTGTGTAAGGCATTTAGAAGAGGGGCTGGCACAGACTAACGGCTCAGTAAATGTTCCCACTCACTGTTATTGTTTATTCTCTACTCTGTTCTCATCCTGTGAGCTGCCTGCTCAGAGCCATGAGATGACCCTACTCTTAGGAGACAGAGATAGACAGGCGAGGGAGAACCTTGCAATGCTTCCTGTTGGATTCTGCCCTGGAGGAGGTGGCTTTCTATCAGGCCACAGGAACATGGGAGTGATGCCTGACAACTCTCAGGGTCTTCACATTAGGAGTCAGGGTGAAGGCTCAGGTTGTGGGGCATCCACAATAAAAAGAACTGAGAACCAAACTCTACCTCTTCATCTGGGCATTGAAAGTCCATTCTTTGAGGTCTTATGACCAATTTTTGTTAGGTAAGGGTAGCAAACTTAGATTTGGAGTACAGCTCAGTGTTTTAGAATATTTGCATCATATGTGTGAGGGTCAAAGTTCAATCCCTAGCACCTTAAAAAATGAGCACCAAGATTTTTATGTATGGAGTATAGTTATGTAAGGTTCTTTCATGCAACAACATGCTAGCATATCATTCATATGAACCTCTTTCTAAACACTACTTTCCATCTCAGTGTAATAATCAGGTAATGACACAAATCATATCTATAAGTGTATGTATGTGTATATGTATATACAAACATAAATGTATATGTATCACCATAAAACTAATCTTAAATACATTAGTAATGTTGATTAACTTGGGGGATTTTGATTTTTTGAAGGGAAAATGGGAAACGGCTTTTGTTAAATTCTTTTTTTTTTTTTTTTTGGTTTCTCGAGACAGGGTTTCACTGTAGTTTTAGGGCCTGTCCTAGAACAAGCTCTTATAGACCAGGCTGGCCTCAAACTCACAGAGATATGCCTGCCTCTGCCTCCTGAGTGCTGGGACTAAAGACATGTGCCACAACCGCCTTCAGAATACTATATTTTTAATAAAGCAAAAGGCATGAATTCCTTTCCCTCTCAGATCATAATGACTATAAGAGCATTATTTGCCCTAGACTTTTAACTCCGTTCAGTGGTCATAAAGAGCCTATTTCTATGTACTGCAAAATTAATGCTCAAAGAAATGAATATATAGTATCTCTCAATTAAAGTTTTTGAAATATCTAGTGTTCCACTGTAGCTCCACACACCGTCTTACTGGGCTCACTACTGAGGATAAAACTCCTATGTCATACTCTCGTGGATTCTACTTATCACAGACACAACGATGTCAACCATGCCATGACTTTTGGGCACAGCTCCAGCTGTTTTTCAGGGCAGCATATGTAGGTTCATTAACTCATGCACAGTCAAAAGTTCTGGAAGAGGTGCCAGGTCTGTGACTGACTGCAGTGCGGCCATACCTCTCATTAAAGTAGCTCCCCTTTTACAAGTAACTTGTAAGCCTGCAGGGGAGAAATCCCCCTTTTCATTTTGTGATTGCTAATCATGCCTTAAATGCAACTCTCAGAGATGCAAAGTCACTGCATAATAAATAAGGTACCAACTAAATACTAAGAAATTTAAATTAGTAGTGTAATAACAATTCACATTCTGGGTTCCTTCAGAAATGCTACAGTGCCATGCATGTTATTTAGCTCAATGTAAGATGGATTTGGTAGTTTAGATACAAACAAGGGACGCTAGGTTCCATCATGTTCCCTTCTCCACTCACCCACTGCCTCTTTCATGACTGTTGAATCCCTCGTGCTGAATTTCCCTGCCAGATCTCTGCTACACCTTTCCCCACCTTGTTCTAGGATATCATTCTTAATATTCTGCATTTTAGACTTCATCAACCTAGTCAAAGAACTTGAGTCATTTCTGCCAAGAAAAATAAGGGGAACTGGAGAAAGAAGCCTATTGTTGGCATTCGTATGCCTATGATACTGTGTCACTGTGTGATTTTTAAACAAAACTTTGAAACTATGTACAATTTCAGCAGTGTTATTGAGCTAGCTGCAGGGAACATGTCTGCATCCACTATGTAACTGAAGCCACTAAGAATTAATATGGAAAAAATTAACTCATACAAAACAGAAGCTTAAGTATGAAGAATACAAGAGTTGAGCTGACAGAGTCACCTGTAAGTTTCTGGCCTAGTAAGTAGCTACTTTATTCGCATCTATTTTCCATAAACTGAGCTTGGCATAGTTTAAATAAATGTAAAAATGTCTGCTTAATAAGCTGTATAACATCTCTAATTACTAAACCAAACTCAAGTAGATTCTGTGACATTTTACCACCATACTCTTTAAGAAATGGAACTAGCTATAACTTGATTAGTAAATAACAAATTATGAAGGTTATTATTTGGTTAAAATGTCCTCTGCATTTTTCAGACAGAATGTCACAGCTTTCTCTAAGCGTGTACTACAAATTCTAAATCTTGGGCTTACTTCAGTGTGCATTAAATATTCCTAAGTAGCATTAAGAGGATTGCTTAAGCAAAAATAAAAGTCAAGTGCACCCACGTTAACAAGAGCATGCCTGGAAAAGCAAGCGCCGTTTCTACCTGGCAAGGTTGCTTCATCTTAATGGCTGTGACGTGGTACCTATAGCAGCACAGCTCACAGGTCCAGGAGCCCCTCTCGCTGATCCACTTCAGAAGACACAGCTGGTGTGTGTACCGCACAGACCCGTCACATCGGCAGGGGTTTAGCAATTCACCCTGGAAAGAAAACAGCTCACTGTGAATATTCCTGTTCCTGCCTCCACTTAAAAACCCTAAGCTCTCTTTCTTTCCCTTCTAAACAGTTTGCCCAGATGGATATGAGCATCAAGCTCTATCCCAGAAAACCAAATTAAATTTTTATATGTCTGATGGGAATGATACTAAAGTCTTAAAAAAAAAAAACTATTTCCGAGATAGTGCTTAGAGTCATGACATAAATGTTCCACTGACATACAAAATGTCTGCAAGACATAGCCCCCAATACCCTTGGGAGAAAGCTCTACTATTAAATCTCTTTAATAACTTTTAAGTGGATGGTCAGATGCATTTCCTCTGCAGTTATTCTTAATCATCGCTGGAGAAGAAATGCATGGCAGAAAGCAGCTCACAGTAGCATTATGCTTTTACTTTTTCTAAATGCAGCATCATAAATATTGACTTGGGACATTATATTTCTGAAAGCCTGCATATTCTTATGCAACTTCCTTACTTTTAAAGATATCAAACCTGGTGTTTTCACACACTTTGGAAGGGCAATACATTATCTTTTACCCTGTTTGATGATTCTCATGAAAGTTTGCATGTGCCTCTCATGGTGTTTATAATTTCTGAAATGTGTTTCTAGCAATGCATCAAGTCCATCAACTGGCTTTTCTCTTAAAGTGCTTCTTTCTGCAGAACTGTAGCGCCTTTAGCATTAATAATTTGCAGTAATTTTTTGCAATAATTAATAATTTGGTATTGTAGCATGACTTATTACCCCCACCCTCCCTTCGTTTGTAGTCTAAGACTATGCCCTCTGGATACATTAATTAAAAAAAAAAAAAACAGACTTTGCTTTTGCGTCCTATAGATTTGCTTCTACTTGCAAACTAAAATGCTTTGAGTAATTCACAGGAAACGCTTAATGGTGTTACCATTATAGCACCTGAAGCGTAATCGACTGCAAAATCAGTAGAGGGAAAAGTGTAGGTTAAATTTACTTCTCTATTGGCCACCAGGACACTTTATCTGGTGGAGGACTGGAGTATAAGAAGCTGCTAAGAGGCGTGCGCTGTCCGCGGTGCTGAAAAGGCTGACAGCCGGCAGACCTGGGGTCCCTCTGGCCTTACCTGCTCAGCGCCTTGGAAGCAGATCTTGCAAATGGGCTGATGGTGCTGGTGATGATGCCCCGAGCGTTGGTCTCCACCGCCGCCGCTGCTGCTGCTGTGGCTGCTGCACACGGAGCGTGTTTCGGGCTGGTCTCCCGTGCCGCGCCGCTCGCCCTCCCCACACGCGCCGGCCTCGGGCTCCCCCGAGCCGCCTTTCTCCGCCGTTTTCTCGGGGACCGCCACCTCAGGAAGGTGCCTCCGACCTTCGCAAGAGTCGCCGGCCGCTGACACCTCCTGCTCGCGGGGCAACCGAGACGGCGGCAGCCGCTCATCCGCACCCTTGCGCCGCGGGGCCACCTCTAGCGGCGGCTCGCCTGACCCCGCGGTGCGCTCTGGAGGAGCGGGCAGAGGCGGCCGGTAGCGTGGGGAGGTGGGGACCAGGGCCGGCTCTCCCGGTGGCGGGGTCGGAGGCGGCGGAGGCAGGGGCGGCTGGGCTTCCCGATGGTCCACCCGGCTACACCGATTGCTGCCCTCGTCGCTCATGGTGGAGCCGCCTCCGCCCTCCTGCCCGCCCTGTGGCGGGCCGAACAAGGACTGCAGCCAGAGAGCGAGAGCTAGGGGAGGCCGGAGAGGGAGGAGGAAGGAGAGCAGGAAGGGGGACCAGGGCACCGGGACTGGGAGGGAAGAACCGGGAGGGGACACGGAGGACCAGCGCGGCAGCGGCGGCAGAAGCGGCTGTTGGGCTGAGCCGCCGGCTCGGCTCTGATGGAGGCGGCGTAGAGTTCGGCTGCGCGTGCCAGGCGCGCGAAGGGTGGGTGGGGGGAGGGAGGGAGCGCGGAGATGCGCAGGGAGGCTGGGAGGGAACAGGCGCGGGACTGGGGAGGAGGGTGCGAGTCGTGCGTGAGAGGGAAGTGTAGGGTTCAGAGAGGACCCGGCTGGAACTGGGGGATCCCCGGACTGCTTCCACCAACCCCGCCCCTGGTCTTTCACGTCGATTCCGGGGCGGATTGCCCCTCTTAGAAGCGCGAGGCACTGCGGCTCCCGTGAGCTAGTAAAAGGGGGAGGGGTCGGAAGTTGCTGATCCAAAAACCGTTGCTGGGTGGGTCGGGGGGGGGGGGTTCAGTGACACCGGCCGGGTGGGGGCGCGATGAGTCAAGCGGAGACGCGCGTGGGAGTAGGGGTGAGGGAGAGGCAGGTAACCCTGTAGTGTAAGGACCCTTTGAACAGAGGCACGCGGGAAAAGACTCCTGGGGGCTGATCCACTGTTATTTGGGAGATCGCAATCCTTTCCCCTTCAGAGGACTCTGCATCCCAAGATTCTTCAAGCAGAAGCCTCTGGAACCTTTATCATCTCACTGTTTCATTTCCCCCCCTTGAATCCTTCAGTGCCCATGTCCCCTGCAGTATGCACCCTGGGTTTGTAAATTTTCCAGATGTCTCAGAGGTTGGAGGGTCACATCCCGTAGAAATGCACCATTGGGTCTCCTTCATACCTTAAGTAATGATGCTGCCTCCTTCCCAGGAGAAGGGGCTACAACCTTGAACCTCTGTTTGACTCTGTGTGAGTCCAGTTTCTCTAACTCCTCAGGCCTGGTTCCTTTGTGAACATTTCCCCCCTAACCCCTTTTCCCGCCTTCTGGTAGGGTACTGAACAGAAATCTGTGCTCCTGTACTCTGGCAGAGTGTGTTTCAAATCTGGCAGTCTGAATTCTTAACTCATTGGATTTATACCCCGAAAGGTGTCTGTTTATGCAAATCAATTGTGACTTTTCATGGATGTGGCACTTTAATGACTTTGACACAAGCAACTGGCCCCGGAGACATTTCACTTTGGCTAACTTCACAGCTGAAGACCCAGGGTCAGATAGGCAAACCACCACATAGCTCAAGGTCACCAGCCTGTAAAAGGAATTTTGAGACTAACTTCAGCTTTTGGGGCAGGGGCTCTGGCACCAGAGCATGTGTGTGGGGGGGGAGTGGGGTGGTGCCTGAATTCACTCCCAATCCTCTCTTCATTCTCTTAAAAATAGTTCTGTAGTATGTGGTTTGTTGGGTGTCTCTAACTCCAGTTAACAGATTTCGAAATGGTTGAGACAAAACATCAGCTTAAGTTTTTCAGTTACACATTTGGCAGTAGGAAGTATATTTGCCTTTTACAAAAGAGAAAGAGAGAAAAGATCAGGGTCTTTTGACATATATCAGTGTGATGTGGATGAAGTTGCAAAAACAGAAAAAAAATCAAGAATGCTTTGTCACAAATGGCCTCAGATGAAACAGCTTCCAGGAATGTCCTCTCACCCTTAATTCCCCCTCAGACCGGTTTATTTTTGGTAGCAGAGTGGCCAGCAGCAAACACGGCTTTAAAATAATCCTTGCAGGCCCCAGGAACTTAGCACGCTGAGGAAATGGGATTGTAGATCAGTGTTGTTTGGGTCTTCACCTGTCAAAATTGCACTGCACACATCTATATATTATCCCACTCTTAGAGTTTTCATAAGAATTAATATAATCAGAAGCCTAGATCATAAATTCTTAAAGGGACACAAAATTTATATACAATGCCAAGTAATGCAATGTATTGCTAATAAATCTCTATGAGATATGACAAAATATGTTTTTAAAGGACAAAATGAAGCAGAGCTTGTGTGGATAGGGATGCAGTAAAACAGCACCTAGGTGCATCCTTTTGGTTGCTGGTTTCTGTGGAAAAAAAAATCCAATAACTGAATAACAGAAAAGTCCGTTTCCTTAATATGGCTAACCACGTAAAATCTGAAGGAAGCATTGCTTCCCATCTTCATTAAAATCACAGGTAAATTTCCCTCCTCCACCCCCAAAAAGCTTGTTCAGGGTCTTTGCTTTACCTACAGAGTCTTCAAGGGGCAGTAGAAACTGTAAATTCTGACCTCTGCTGTAAAAGTGTGGAGTAATGAAAGACATGGAAAGAGGAACTGCCAACACCCAAATGGAAGAGAGGAAAGAGACACATAAAGAATGGCTGAGGAAGGACACCACAGCTCTGATGGTCACCAGAAGCTGATGTGCATCAACCTAGTTTTTTAAAAAATCAAGTTTTATCAAGTGAATGTTGAAAAGTATATGAAACCATTCTTAACTTATAGAAATAAGGATAAGGCTAAACATAACATAGCAGATTAAACATAATGCTCCCTGCATACATCCTTCAACACATGGGCTGTTTATCTATAAAGTATAAACCCTTCACATACCACTAGCCGAATCTAAGGATGGTGGAGGAAAGGAGAAAAAGCCAGGCAAGTGTCGGGTGCTTTTTTTGTGGCATTCCTGTGTGTCCCTAAGAGTTTCTTCTGCAGCTTCCCTAGTGTGCACACCCTGGAATTCGATACTGGGAAAAAAATAACAATAACAGAAAATTCCTTCAAGAATTCCAACAGAAAAATCACTTTAAGAGAAGATGGTTAGACAGCAGTTAATGCCGGCCATGGCAGGTGAGGGTGATTTATTCTAAATCTGGGCTAGGCATGATGGCCTTGGTATGTCCTTCAAACAAACAAAGATAGCTGGGAGAGCTTTCTAAAATTGCTCTTTTAACTCTTTTAAGTGTAGCTCTAGAGACATTACAAGGCTGTTCCTTTGGCACTTTTAGGATATGTTGATGCCTCCAAGGAGACAGAACATAATACATAGTATTCTCAGTTATCTCCACATACCCAGGAAAAGAAACTAAGAATCCAGCCTGTACTTCATCCCAGAGAAACCATCTCCCTAGCCTTCTGCTGTACTTGAGGGTGGGGCTCTACAAGCATCTCACCCAGCACTCACCTGTGCAGAGTTTAGCTTTGTAAGGCACCAGAAACTAAGCAGTGTCCGTAGCCTCAGAGCGGCATGGTTCCATAGAGAGAGAGGCCCACAATTTACAGCTTCCCTCCTCTTCACTTAACCCTAGTGTCACATACTGGCTTTATCATCCAAAGCCACATCTCACAAAGCAGGTCCTCTCCAAAAGTAGAGGACACCCCAAACCATTTCTCCTCTGCATTATGCCAGAAGTTATTTTGCTCACTCATTCTGCCATTCAATTCAGAAAATCTGATGTCATTCTTGCATTTTATTTTCATATTAGTGTATGAAATTAAAAAGTCCTTCAAAGGTACTTTCAAAATATATACCAAATTCTACTACCTCTTTTCACTGCTGTGCCCACCGCCCCAGTTCAGGCTGCCATCCTAGTGCACCTGTACCATCAGCATGGTTCCTGATTGCTTTTTAGCAGATGTCAGTTCTCCCATAGTTTGAGAACACTCTTTCTTTCCATCACTCTAGTCTTGGTTACCACATCTCCTCACAATTTTCTATTCCTGATAATGTTTCCATGCTTCTAAAGGCTTCCAAATCTATGATAGCCAGGTCCTCTCTTCTTTTGTTATTCTCACTGGTCCTCACCAACTTCATAACTCTGGCCACAGTCCTCCAAGTCTCTGGTCTCACCTCGAAAAGCTCTAGGATACCCAAACTCTGCAAACAAATAAACATCGTCAAAACTTCCTGATTGTAACCAAAACCACCCCTCTTCAGCCCCCTCCCCAAATGTTCTAAGACCTTGAACACAAGAAACTGGTCTCTGAAAGAGATTTGTAAAAGATCATATTGCAATAAAACGTAAGGAATCCTTGTGCTTTCCTCTGTCTTGAACCTTGAAAACACAAAAGAGTTCTTCCCCTCAGAGATGTAAATACCCAAAGTACCTAATTAAAACGCTGTGGATGTCTGCATGCACAGGGCATCCAAAACCAACCTGCCATCTGGAAAACTGTGAAATCGATGTCACTTGACAGGTCAGCCAAGCTCTAATAAAGCCATCTTTGATTCTGCCCAGCTGAAAATTATCTTGTTTGCTACCAAACTCATACATTAAATGTGATTTTATGCTATATATCAAATGCTATGCCTTGTGTTGTGGCACTAAATATGTTTCTATTTGTGACTTTCCCATTGTTCTACATTTTAGCCCATTTGAATTGAGTCTGTCTATGCATATACAACTTTTTTCTTAAGGGCTATAATTACTATGATGCTCAGTAAGCATGAATTAAACATTAAATCAACATAAATTTTAATTCAAAATATCTTATTTTTAATCTATTAATACAGTTTTAAACAAGTAACAACTTAAAAAGATGTATGTTCCTGCCATGCTTGGGTAGAGGGCAGAGGAGTCAGCTACAAGACTTGGTAATGCAGACAACCATTTCATAACTAGCTTGATAAAGACTCAGGGTCCCTAGGAACCATTCGAGAGCTACAGAGCGTACAGGGGAATTGCCAAGTTTCCTTACTCTTTCCCACTTTTCTCCTAATTGCTGACCGCGCTACCAGGACATCAGACCTTGTTGAGAAGAGTGGAAATCTGAAACAGGAAGAAACATGAGTTTGCAGGCTTTCACATGGATGTCGATCTGTCTGCCGTAGTGCCTTCCATAGAGGCTCTCTTCAACAAAGAAGGGAACCAGTTCCAGGTTTACACCAGACCACTAACCCCAGCGGCCTCCCGCTGCGCCATTTCCCAGACCTGGCACATCCCAAAGGAGGGTTGTGATGTCCCCACAGTACATCACACCCTGAGGACTACCCAATGAAGATCCCACCAATAAAAAAGAATCACTATGAGTCAATACCAATTCCTCAAAGGGAGGTAAATCTTCTTCCCAGAAGGACGACTGCTTGGCTAATAAAAATCCTCTTTATGCCTACTTCTTGGATGTAATGTGTAGCTTGTAGCAACTATTCTATTAACTGGCTTCTGCTATCCTCCTGGATTCCCACACCCACACAGCTAGCCCCCTCCTCAGCTAAGGCTATAGCATGGAACTTGCATCCAGATATAATTGTTATTGTGGTACAAACGCAAGCATTATAAAAACTTTAGTTATACAATGGGTACCTACGTGATAAATGTAAAAAAGGCTTGAGTAAAAAAAGCATAAATTAATCATTTATAAACATTTTAGGGGTCAACAAGATATCTCAGAGGGTAAAGGTGTCTTCTGCCAGGCCCAGTGACAAGAATATGATACCCACATCAACAGAGAGTAAGGGGATCAATACAAATTGTACTCTAACCTACACACACACACACACACACACAAATAAAATAAAATTTAAAATGTAAAACTATTAAATACTCCAGATTGATTGTAAAAGAAAATGTTCAATCATCCATTAGCAAGTAAAATCTGCTGGACGGCACCCTTTGACTGATCTCTTAATGCCTGTAGAAAAACTGAGAAGATGGGAACATAGGATTAAACTCATTGCATAGACTAAGAGCTGTACGATTGAAAGTGTCACGAAAGTCCAGAGATGCAAATAATTCTCTATGGAAAAGGGCACTCATTGCAATAAAGCTTCCCTGAATCCATCATTTGAGCTGGGTTTACCTGACAGACAAGAATATGTTAGAAGTAATTCAGCTGAAACAAATCAAGGGACTAGAGAAGCTGCTGGTCATGTATAGTAAGTTTAGTATGAAGGCTAAAACACAAGGCCTGGAGCAGCTGTGATGAAAGCAGGAAAAAGCGTGACGAGGGAGAAGAACAAGAACTTCCTGCTCCAAACCACCCCTGCAAGTTCTAGCATTTACCTACCAAGGAGTCAACTACAACCCAGAGCTGAGAATCGGGAAATGAACAAGCGGCCCTCTGACAGATCACCTCAGCCCATGCCCTGAACATTCTCACAGATTTATATGTTAATATTTTCACTTCTTCAGGTGACATGATATGATCTTCTTGTTTTAACCTTAAATAGAACCCTACTAAATATGCTCCCCCAATTTCCCTGCCCACAGAAGACTGCTAACAACACATTTGGAAATGTAAGCAATACCCCTAGCATTTCAAAATAACTGCTAATGTTAATCCCCTCAAAAAAATTAAAGCCAATCTCTTAAAAATATTTCAGCAGCAGGAGTTCATTTCTGAGCAAAAAGCTTTGTGCATGCATGAGTTAGCTCCTGGAAATATGGCCTCATAGCTTCCACACTCACTGGCATCTACAATGAAGAGTGTGAGTATCCAAGGAAGTATATATCTTTCGCATATTGCTCTGGAGAGCACAATTACTTAGTAGGCACCATTCCCTCATTCAATCATCAGAACCTTAACATTAAAAAATGAGTGCATCACCCACACCACGTTTGTTGGGCACTGAAGAGGCTTCTCATGGAGTCTGTTAGCCATTTGGCCAAAAAAACTGCTCTTGCCTGGACTTTTTCATGAACTGGACATGCAGGACTAGCAGAAAAATGACTGGTGAACTTGCCTAAAGTTGAGATGATCCTTCGGGTTCCTGCTTCATGAAAGAGTTGACCAGACATTCTGCAGGATAAAGAAAAAAGTGACTGACAAACTTCCAATATAGGTAGAACTGTCTTTAAATTTTCCTATTTCATGGAAAAGTATGCTAGATACTATGGGCCTGTAGGCTGAAGACAAATGCCCCAACAGTACAGAAGAACTTTGGGTGACTGCTCAGGCAGTGAGATGTGTCTGTCAATTCTAGAGTTTTTGGAAGTTGCTTATAATGCACTTCCTGTTTACTTAGGTAATATATCTTTCTGTAGTCTTTGATGGAGTTGAAGAATTGATAGTTATAGTTTTCCTTAGTTATGATAAAAGATAAAGTAGATACAGATATTGTAACTGCAATTATTGCTTAGTACCTGTGTTGTTATATGTAATTTTACTATGTTAAAGATAAAGCCTTTCTGTTTATTTAAAAAGAAAGGGGGAAGCAGTGTGGAATTACCCTCTGTGTGCTGTGAATAACATTGGTTAATAAAGGAACTTCTTTGGGCCTAGAGCAGAGCTTTAGGGGAACAGACCTAGGAGGGGCAAAACTAAACTGAATGGTGAGAGAAAGGAAGCAGAGTCAGGGAGAAGCCATGGAGCTGCCACAGGAGATAGACACTAAAACTTTAGCCCATAAACCACAACCATGTGGTGATACATAGATTACAAGAAATGGGTTAAATTAAGATATAAGTGTTAGCCAATAAGAAGCTAGAGCTCATGAGCCAAGCAGTGATTTAAATAATATAGTTTCTGTGCAGTTTGTTTTTTTTTTTTTGAGGCTGAGAAACCGGGAACCAACAAGCGGCCTCCTTCCAACACATGGCTTCTCACTGACTCCGCCTACTTTCTCCCAGCATTCAGCTTAGTTTTCCCACCTAGCTCTATACTGCCCTATCACAGGCCAAAGCGGCTTCTTTATTCATTAACAAATAAAAGCAACACGTTTACAGAAGGACTTCCTACAACAGGTTCACATTATGCCTGTCACTGCCTTGACTAGCACTACTTTCCACTTCAAGTTCCCCCTCCTTCTCCACCAATAGCTCACACATCATTTGAGGGCAGGTCGTTTATATTCATGTAACTTTGATAGTTTTTCCCCAGTGCCTGGTGCAAATGTCTAACCCATAATGGGTTTTCAGGAAAAACTTACAAAGGGAACATGCAGAATGAAGTGATTGCAACGTTTTCAAAAATTCGTCTTAGAAATGAATGAGCTTTCAACTACATGAGCAATTCTTTTGCACTTATTGATGATAACTGAAATTAATAGCTCATTTACTAGGTCAGGCACTGTTCCAAGTGCTTCATATGTGCTAATTTACTTAATCTTTGTTTCAGGGCCAGCATCCAGGTGCCATTATCTTCATTATAGTGAGGAAAAGAGGGGGTCCCAAAGAAAGGGAGCTGCCCACTCAGTACGCTGGTGACAGAAGCTTATGTTTCCACTCTGGCAAATCTGCTCTCAGCCTATTCCATCACCAAACTTTATGTGCTTCTTATACTAATAAGTCCATAGTAGACCAACTCAAGAGAGCTGTGCACCTCATAGTTGCAAGACTATGGCTGAGAACATCAACCAGATTTACCACTTTGAATGGCAACACAACTTCCTAGGGTAGCATAATCTTCTGAAGGCATTTGTGATGGATAAACTTGATTGTATGGTTCAATTAGGAAGCAAATGATATTAAGAAAAGCAAATACTGGATGTGTCCATGAGGGTATTTCCAGAGAAAAAGAGCCAAAGTGGAAAATTCTGCTCTTTACCACTATAATTTGTTTAAAGATTGGAAACTACTTTTATTTCTATAATAGAAAACTATATAGTTTTGTCTAATATAGTTTTGTCCCAGCTTTCTGTAAAAGGGACTTGTTTTGAAGCACCCTCAGGATCTAGGTTCTTTGAGCCTTATAAGACTCCCTTGTATTTGCCTTCCATGAGCCTTATTTTTAAGCATCTTTTCGTGTTTCATTCATTTTTCAATGATCATGGTTTGATCATGCCATAGTTTCAATGTACATATATAATAACCCATATTCTGAGACATATAGAAAGCTGATTTACTATATTAGTAGTATCCAGAATTTAAGAAGGATGTCATCTATATTACATACCAGAACTCAGGAAATCTCTCCCACACCAGAAGTAATATAAGATGAAAAAGTAGGTTTATGTATACATAACTGTTAGTAGAATTTCATCCATTATGAGGTAGGGATTTAGTTCAGGGCTGTGTGCATCCTCAGCTCTGGGAACAGTGAGTATCTAGACACGGTAGATGCTCAATAAATATATGTAGAGAGAATCAAGAATGCCAGTCTGCTCTACCTAGTGCTTGGAAAGAAGCTGATTTCTTCTCACCCTAGCCTTTCAAGTGGACTTTTTGGATGGGCTCTACACTCAGAAGACACAAAAAGACTAGTGGGTGTTTGGTTTGACTCATATTCAATGTAAAGAGGATGGTGAGCTTTGGATCCACTCCTGCTCTGGATAGGGAATGAGCCAAAATAACGCCAGATGCTTCTATGTTTGGAGCTATGGACAGGCTGTTGTCTTAAATCTACCTACATTTCTGGGTTGTGTGTCAAGGAATGTCTCAGTATGTAACTTCATCAAACTGTCACACATGAGAAAATGTGGTCTGCTGTCCAGCTCCATGACAAAGCCAGTAAGGTTCAGCAGTAAGAGCTGGAATGAACTTCTCAATAGTCACAGACTAAGAAATACCTGAGTCATAATGAATAATTTCAATGAATTAGGCAGGTCAAGGGAGCCATTGAAAAGCTGAGAACCTCCAAAGAATTGGAAAATGCCAGATTGAGTTAGCATCCGTGAGAGCCTGGAGTAAGAGAGCTCCAAGTGCACATCAGTCCCAGCCAGGACAAACGGATCTGACAAGAAAGGGCCACCACACGTCCTTACTTCTCTCATCACCCTACTTTTACCCAGAATAGCTTCTGGCTATAGAAAAAGATGAGCCATGGGGAAAACGTGAAAGATACAAGAATTAAGATCATCCCCATATGTCCCAAGCAAACTCTCTTCACACTGGGGTTGAGGACAGGAAGAATTTGGATCACCACCAGACAGTAAACATTTGAATGACTGAACTAAGACGTTAAATAAAAGTGGGGCAATTGGTCAAGAATGGGCAAGAAGCTTTAAGGCCAGTAAACATCACCAAGGGTAGAAAACACTAGCTACCACCACTTCTCAGCACACTTCATCTACATAATCCAGCATAATTTTTGACCCCTATATGAGTTGTATTCATTAAGAATGGATTTTAAAAAGACAGATATGTTATCTGGAGTTTTGTGGGAGGAAAACTTATTTACTTATTGTCCTTATTTACTCAAGGTTTAATGACTGAGATTTCTGTGAAACAAAATAAATAAGAAAGAAAAAAGACACAGATTTGTGCAGTACAAATTGTGCAGCACACAGGAGGCTTTCTGAATAAAGACAATAACCACAGAAAATTATATTCTCTTCAATTTTTGCCTCTGATGGAAGAGTAAAGAGGCAGGACAAAATAACTATCTGGTAAAAGGGTAACCTGACATTACTAAATTGGAGGGGTTAATCAAGGGCTGTACATATTGTTCTCTGTGTTCCTGAGTCTTAAGAGACAGAAATTTCCTCCCTCAAGGCAAAGGGATGGTACTGGTCTCACAAAAGTCATGTGACCTGAGTTACAAGAAGGTGATAGTATTCTTTCACAATTTTTATCAAGAAAAAGAAGACAAAAGACTGGGAGGAAGAGGGGCCAATCAGGCCTTTCTGCTTCCGCTCTTTGATCTAATGCCAAGATGTCATGTTAAGATTAAGGTGACCTCACCCCCATTAGTATCTATTGACACCTACTCAGATTGTCTTATGCTCACTGAGGAGGGAAGAGAAGCTCCAAGGCTTGGGAACAGAATACTATAAGTTAATAGCAGACCCCCAGGGTAGTGCCAGCTGTGTACTGAAGACTTTGAACCAGAATTCCTAGAATATCAAACCCTCAAGTGCTAACAAAGAAGAACTGTTGACCCAAGTCTCTGTTCCGTCACAGGAAGTAGGGGTGGGGTGATAAGAACAGGAGAGTTCTGGGATGAGGAAAGACTCAGTCTGCAGTCGTCACCCAGACACAGAGGAAGCAAAATGAGAATGCCTCGCTGAAAAAGGTACATGCCACATGGTTGACATAGACAAGAATAATGGGCTAATTTAAGATGTAAGAAAATTAATTTATAAGAACCCTTAGCTACTAGGTCAACCAGTTTATAATTAATGTAGCCCTCTGTGTGTTTCATTGGGACTGAATGGCTGAGGGATCAGGCAGGACAGAAACCTCAGTCAACAAAGAATATTCAACAGCTGGAACATACAGCCTATAAAGATGAAAGTATTTACTGTATAGGCCTTCACAGAGAATAAGGAATCTTACCCCTACTTTCAACAGCACAAGATCCTGAGAGGAATCTGGGGTTCAAGGAGATGAACAAGCCTTAACAAACATTCCCTGACAAACATAGCATGAAAGGATGTGATGGGACCTAAGAAAATTGTATTTATGAAGGACCAGACTGAAAGATAGTGGGGGAAGGAATCTTTAGCAGAGCTCAAATTGGTGTTCATGTTTCTGCCCATAAAAAATAACGGGTGAAGAAAGGATGGGTTGGGGCAAGAAGGCTAGGCCTGACCTTCTGAGATTGATGGCATGAAGTAACATAACCACACTTCTTCAAAATTACTTTTTGATTCTGCTGACAGAAAGAAAATCACAGGAGTGGAGGGTCATTGAGTAAGTATGACATTTCTATCTGTGTTCTATCAGAAAAAGACAGCCTACACTAAAATGTCTGCCTAGTTCCCTGTCTGAAAAGCAATGAGTTTACAAATGATAACAAAGGCCTAAACTCATTCTCATCCTGTGGTTCTTAATAAGAAGCAACTTGGCCAACATCTACCTAACTCCTACCAGCTAGGGATATTTAGCAGTTGTTTGTGAGCATTTTGAAAATTTTGTTGTTACTATATTTAGGAGGGTAGTTCTTCAGATATCAGGATGTGTAGACACCAAAGATGCCAATGAGCATCGTATGACAAACCCTGCCCCCCCACATACATATATCATCATAGCAAAGATATCAACATTATCAGTGTAGAAAGACACTGTCCTAAATAATAGTGAATTTCTTTAAAAGATATTAATATAGCAGAAACAAACAACTTTAAATGCCACTAAGTGGCCGGGAAGATGGTTCAGTGTATTAAATGCTTGTTGTACAAGTGTGAGGGGCATCATTAGACTCCCCCTGGACCCATATAAAAGCTAGACAGGCATGGCAACTTCCAGTAATTCCATTGCTTGGGAAGGGATCCCCAGAGCAAGATGGCTAGCTGGATAAATGGGAATCGTCAAGCTTCAGGCTCAGGGGACACCCTGCTTAGTAAATGCAATGGGAAGCAGAAAGGATGACATCAGCATGAACACATTTGCACATGACATTCCCATACACATTGAATATCTATATATAACAGAATGCACACTGCACATTTATGCAAAACATGCCACTGAAAACCAAAGCATCTACACAAAGAAGGATACTCTAAAAGTTCCAGAAGTTTAAACAAAGTGACAGTAAGAATTTAAACACTGGAGGCTGTTGTTGGATTTTTATTTCTTGACTTGAAGGAAATAGGAGGTTTAGGACAAAGGGCAGTGTCTGAAACTATCTGGGTAGGCTATGCACAAAACAGAGACTTACGATTAAAGTAGAAGTTAATTTAAAACGGAATAAAGACAATGCATGTGGACCAATGATATGGCTCAGCATGTAAAGCCACGTGCCACCTAACCTGTCCAATACCTATGGCACACACGGGGAAAGTTGTCCTTGGACTTCCACAGATGCAGTATGGCATGTGTGCATCCCCCGCAGCAATATATGTATGCATGCATGCATGTATGTGTGTATGTATGTATGTATGTATGTATGTGTGTGTAGAGAGAGAGGGAGGGAGGGAAGAAGGGAGAGAGAGAAAGAGAGAGAGAGAGAAAGAGAGAGAGAGAGAGAGAGAGAGAATAAACAAGTGTATTGAAAGCAGTGTGATTCAGCGTGGTGCAATGGGAGAGGAAAGGCATCTCCGATGAACGGAGTCACGTCCTTTCGCTCATCTCTCATTTTCTCCAGTGCTCCATGCAAAGGTTTCCCACCGACTTCAAAGGACAGTTTGGGTTTTTGCTGTGGAAGCTGAAAATTAGACTTTGAAAGTTATAGCCCTCGGTGAATTAGATTTTAAATCTCCTCGAATGTAAAAGGCATGCTTATTCAATTTGTGCCGAAACTCATGTACTAAACGGAAACAAACATTTTGATGATAGTTCGGGGAATGAAGTTTGTACTCCTCAGAGGTGACGCTGGAAACGAATTGACTAGCAAAGTGCAATGCAAATCAAGAACTAAAAAAAGTAAACAGAGAAAGGAGAAACAATAGCTAATGCCGTGTAGAGGACAACTGTTTGTTTTTTTTTTTTAATTTCAATAAACATTTTTAATATTTGTATTAATTACTTGAGAATTTCATACTTTGTATTCCACGATTACCCCAACTCTCCTCTTAATTTCCCCAGATCCACCTGCACCTCTCTCTACCCCTGCAACTTTGTTGTTGTTGTTGTTACCTCACTTCCAACTAAGGCATTATACCCGTTGCCTGTAGTGCTACAGTGCATTGACGTTTCCTTCCCTTGGTGATCCTTCTACCCCAGTCTGGGGAGTCTTAGTTCTATGTTCAGCATGTGAGATGGTGTCCAAATGCCTGGCTTTGGTATCGCTGTCTCCAGAGTAGATAATGCAGAGTCAGGCAGGTAGAAGTGTGGAATGAACAAGCACTGGGCAGTGGCCAAGCCTGGCATTGGCATCTGAGCTATTCGTAACCATCCCAAGAGCCCCCAACTCAGTATGATCCTGCTGGAAGCCAGGACCAGATCCGGCTCTTCTCCCAAGTGCAGGAGGGGCTGAAGTAGTTCCCTGCCAGCATTGGCCTTTTCAGTGTCTAGCACAACCCAGACCTGCTTTCTCCAGTACTGCTCAGTGTGAAATTTCTTAGGGAGAAGCTAAATTTGGGGGTTAATTTGCACTATTACGAGGTTCTCAGCTATGAAAGCATTTCTAACAGTTTATTAGACCACTTCCCTCTTACACTCCCAAACCACAGGTTTTGTTATACAACTGGCAGGGGCCACTCACCCTACAATCTGTGTAAAGTACCATGTCTCTGTTCCCTCATTTAAAATATGCATATATGTATGCATATTGTGCGTAAAACATGTATAGAATATTCTAGGTACAATTATTCAAGATATAATTATTTGGTCATGTATATTGCAACATTTTGTATCTTGTAACAGAAACCTTTTATGTGTGGTCCAATATGTTTATGTGAATGTGAATATCTTTATGCCTTCCAGTAATAAAGCTAGCACAGATACATGGTATTAACCATATACCTTGGAAACACTGCACATATATTAACCCATAGTTCAGAAGAAGAGAGAACAGAGGAAATTGGAAAGTGTTTTAAGCAGTGATGAAATACAACGCAATAAACTTAGGGTGTGTTTTTTGCCATTAGGCTTCCTAATTAGCTATTGCTCATTCTTAAAAATGTTTTCATTTCTGGTCATTTATTTTGGATTTGGTTCATACAGAACAGTGCCTCAGGCAGAGGTCTTATGAGTTATGTCAGTATTATTATTCTAAGGAGTGGAAATGAGGCAAAGGGCAGAGAGGCGGTCTTCTGAGGATGTGCTACTATGGGGGACACAGCCAAGTCACACACTCAATGCTTGAGGCCTCTCTGAGGGAATATAAGCTTCACTTCAGGATGGCCTCAGTGGGGACAAGGAGGAAGAGGAAATTCTTCATTGTCTGTCTTCTTCCTTATCTCTGGGACATCAGGCCCTTAATTTCTCTGCTTTGGCAGAGACCCAACTTAATCAGCTTGCTTCTCTCCGGGAAATTCCAATTGCTTCTGTGATTGCTCTAAAAGGCACTGGAGACTGCGCCGAGGTCATAAAAGCTCATCTTTATGTTTTGTTTGATACATCAATTTTCATTGATACTTATGAGATTTTATCATCATATCTATGTATATATACATGCACGTGTATATATGTGAATATACATATACATGTGCAGGCATATGTTTATTCCTGTTTTGTAGCAAATAACTCCTAAAACCACCAGGATCTCCAAGTGGTAAGTGTCTTTCTATGCTAATGAGTTATCTGATCTATGCTAAATAGTTGTCTGATGGCTGGGGCCTAAAGATGTGAGTGACTGTCATTTCATAACAAAGCACCCATGGGCTTTATCAGACTGAAGAGTAACTGGATACATGGAGATTCCTGGAGAGTGGTCCCCTTCCCACATGCCTAGGCCTGTGTATCTCTTCCATGTCATTCTTTACCTGTATCTTTTGTATTATCATTGTAAGTGGTTAAATTGTAAATGACCATTACCCTAATTCCTGGGCGGTGTGAATCACGAGAACGGCTGTGAACCCCCAGCTCATTGCTCGGTGGAAGTGTAAATAACAACTTATTATGTGTGAATGGTAATTGATGAGGGATTCAGTCCTGTGGAATCTGTCACCAGGTTTGTCAGCTTAAGATTGAGTTAGAAGTGTGTGGGTGCCCCCATCGAGGTCCTGAGTTCCTTGCTCCTGCTCTCTCTCTTGGTGCTCCTGATTTGGACCTTGAGATTTCAGTCCGGTGCTCCATTGTGGGTCTCTGTCTCTGTCTCCTTTCATCGCCTGATAAAGGTTAATATTCAGGAGGATGCCTACATGTTTTTCTTTGGATTCTCCTTCTTATTTAGCTTCTCTAACTCACCAAGGCCAGCTGGCCTGGGTCTGAAAAAGCCTGGGTTAAAACCGGTCTCGCTGAACATAGCGGACAATGAGGACTACTGAGACCCCAAGAACAATGGCAATGGGTTTTTGATCCTACTGCACCTATTGGTTTTGTGGGAGCCTAGGCAGTTTGGATGCTCACCTTACTAGACCTTGATGGAGGTGGGTGGTCCTTGGACTTCCCACAGGGCAGGGAACCCTGATTGCTCTTTGGGCTGATGAGGGAGGGGGGCTTGATTGGGGGGGGGAAAGGGGAGGCGGCGGTGGGGAAGAGACAGAAATCTTTAATTAATTAATAAAGAAATAAATAAATTTTAAAAAAATAGGTAGGCTAAAAAAAAAAAGATTGAGTTAGAAGAGACCCCGCTTGTGTCCATTGCAGACTCTACTGCTGAAAACCTGGGTACGTATGAAGAGAGGCTACTCAATACACACACAATGTGGTTCCCAGAGGCAACCCGCTTTGAGAATTATTTAGGAACACTTACACTCTGATGTCTTCCTATACATTATACTCCTTTTTGTAATCAATAGTTCTAAATTTGATTACATCTTCTCTAATAAATTTTGGCTAAATCATCATCACTTAAGATGTTTGTTGGATTTTTAAGACTTAGCTTCTGTTGTGTAACAAAAGCCTCTAGGATGTGGTAAGTTAGGACAGACCGTGCATCATCTCAGCCTCGCTGTGGATCAGGAGGCTGGGTAGAGATCACCTAAGACCCCGCTACCATGAAGTCTCCCAAGACAGACACAATTTAAGTTCATCCATGACTGTGTCTGTATCCCCACGCCCATTGGAAAGCCCCCAAGCTCACTGGGGCCATTGTTGGATGAACTCTTTTCCCTCAGCATGTCTGGATGTTTGTGCCCTTCCTGTCTGTGGGCAAGTGTTAAGTTCCTTACCATGTGGGCATCTTAACATTGCAGTCAGCCTCAGGTAAGATGAACAACTGAGAGAAACTCCAGCAAAAAAAAAAAAAAAAGTCAGTCTTTCATAGTCTCAAGTTAGTAGCGGCAGGCTGTTGCTTTTGTTGTATTCAGTTTCTTCAGAAGTGATTTACTGGGCTGCAGGCATATGCAAGGTTTTAGCTATGTGTGGGAACAAACTCTCTAGGTGAGGAAGAACTTCACACCTGTGGAGAAGAGGAGCTTAGCATCCTTTCACTGGCTTCCTAGCAGCTGGAAGACAAACGCCCAATCTGCCCTTGTCCACTTGGATCTATCATTGCAAACTTTAAAACAAAAGCTACTTTGCTGCTGCAGTGTGACAGGGGCGTTCAGGCTGGTCTCAAATGTTTGACCTCCACACTCAACTTCCCAAGAGTCAGGATTACACTGTATGTGTTTCCAAGTACAGCCTCCTTGCATGTTTTAATACTCTAAATATAGGCATGGATAATAAAATTCTCTCAAAGAATGAGACTCTTAAGTCATCAAGCAATTTTACAAACTAAGTAGAAGCTGTTTTTAAGAACGAAAGCAAACTATCCACAAGAGTGTCTTAGGAGCAAGTCACTAGACAGTGAAGCAGCTTTGGGAAGTTGAGGGCAAATGCTTAACCATCGGATCCTTTGAAATTAATCTTCATTTGCAAGTTTTGCTGTTGCCCTGAAAAGGCCTGCTCGTTTAGAGAATGTAGGCCCCATGTCCACATATGAGACCATCAGGGTTGAACATCTGGTACTTTCCTTGGCTCCCTTACAAAAATGTGGGCTTTTGATCTTTCTTCCAAACCAATTTCACCTGTGTTGATTACTGGCATAAACATTATCTTGATCTTAATTATGTATTTCTTTCCTTTTATTTCTTCCTCTTTACCATTTAAATTTAATTTCATGGATTTTTTTTCATTCAAGTGGGAGTTTCTATTAAGACTGCCAGGGTAATTTCATAGTGTGCAGTTAATCTACAGCAGTCTTTAAGATAATTTGCCAAGATTTTGAAAGAACTGAAGGTTTATGAGTAAGTGGATGCTTTGTTTGCAATATTGCATTTAAGATAAAATTAAAAGGACTTTAAAAATCACAGTTCTTTTTCATAGAATAAGAATCAGTTGGATTTCAAGGTGGACCTGCATATAAGTATCTAATAGATGACAACATGAAAAAAATCTATGAAGAACCACTTAAAAGCATGTTCTAGCTTCCTTTCCATTGCTGTGATAGAATAATGTGACCAAAATCGACTTACAGGCACAAAGGGTTCACTTGGCTTACTCTTCCAGATCATAGTCTATCACTGAGGAAAGTCAGTGAAGGATCTTAAGCAGAACTTGAAAAGAAACCATGGAGGAATGTTATTGGCTGCCTAGCTCACAACCTCCAGCTTGTACAGTATGGAACCAGCTTCCCAGATAATAGAGACACCCACAATGTCCAGGCCCACTTACATCAACTAAGAATCAAGACAATCTCCACAGATACAATCATGGGTCAATCTGATCTAGATAATTCATCAATTGAGACTATCCGTCGGATGACTCTGAGCTACGACAAATTGAAAAAGCTAACAAGGATGAGCAGGAAGAATTTATTTTGGATCCTGGTTTTGGTTTGCTGCCACAAGGCCACATTGCTGTAGGCCTGTAGTGAAGCAAGACATCAGGTTGAGAAGGACAGTGTGAAAAGAGCTGCTAGCATTGTGATAACTGTTGAGCAGAGAGACAGGAGGGTGCTGAGGACAAGGTACATCCTTCCGGGGGAAGCCCCAAGTGACCCACTTCCTACAACCAGGCCAACACCACATCCCTGAAATATTAACAAATTGTGAACTCACCAACAGATAACCCTTTAATAAAATTAAAATCTTCATAATCCAGTTTCCTAAGGTCCCAGTCCCAACCTCTGCTACACTGGGGATCAAGCTTTCTATATATAAGCATTTGGGAGATACATCACCTTCAAACCCCAAGAGCCCTCCTGTTCAGATGTTTAGATTCCTTATTTCTCCCAAGGACAGATGAAACAACACTGGCAATAAATTATAACTACCAAAGGAGGACTTCAACTTCAGAATGAGTTTACCAAGTTCGTCCCTCCATGTTTGCTTTAGTTACTGTTCCATTGCTGGGAAGAGACACCATGACCCAGGCAACTCTTACAAAAAAAAAAAAAGCACTTAAATGGGGACTCACTTGCAATTTCAGAGGTGAGTTCATTATCATACCACGATGAATAGGAATGCAAGGCAGAAGGCAGACCCGGTCCTGGAGAAGTAGCTAAGAGTTACATCTTGATCGGCAAGCAGACAGCAGAGAGAGAGAGAGAGAGAGAGAGAGAGAGAGAGCGAGCCTGACATGGGCCTTTGAAACCTCAAATCTCACCCCCTAGTGACGCACTTCCTCCAGCAAGACCATGCCTACTTGAAGAGGGTCACACATCCTAATCCTTCCAATCCTCAAAACGTTCAAACATACAATCCTATGGAGGCCATTTTCATTCAGACCACCACAATGTTGTTGCTCGAAATTTCCACTATTTGAAAAATTAGTGCATACATCTGAGGTATAGACGATGCTTTGGTGCGCATTTTATGCAGTGACGTAAAATAATTGCTATAGAAAACAATTCACATATCCATTATCTCATAGTGTTTTTGCCTCTCTCTGTCTCTACTTGTCTCACATTTCTCCAGCATATACACTGTGAGGATGAGCCGTCATATGATGCCTCATCCCAGGAATGGGGGAGAGGATCAATGCCACCATGAAGGACACGTCATCCGTTCAACAAATTCTCCTAAGGGCTGCAGTGGACCATGCCCTCCCCTAGTCTTGAAAATCACAGGGCTGTAGTAAAGCATAGTTTTGAAAACCACTCCATCTTAGTGATCTAGTACTTCTGGTCTTGAGAGTCTTCCACAAGAAGTGGGATCTAGGTGATGGAGAGAACCACTCAGCAGTCAAGAGCACAGGCTTCTCTTACAGAAGACCTAGGTTCTAAACCCAGCACCCACACAGCAGCTCACAATCATCTGTAATTCCTGTTTTAGGGGAGCTGATGCTCTTTTGGCCTTCACAGGTGCCAGCATACAAGTGGTAAAGAGATGAACATACAGGTGAAACACACAGAAAATGATATGTTTTTTTTTTAAATATCTTCAAAATTAAAGCAGTGAAGTAGTACCTAAGACCCTGTTCTTTGGGTCTGGCTCTCCTTTAAGCACTGTGATTTGGTAGATGAGTTCACAGACTTCAGAAGGACCTACAACTACTGCCTGTTTCTCTTATGTGGCTTGGTTTTCTACAGTACTTTTATTTTTTGGTGAAGGGATGGAATGAGGGGTTGTCCTAGCATTCTGAAGCACCCTGACCTCCACACATTAGGTGACAGCAGCAACTTTCTTAGATCATAACAACCAACACTGTTCCCAGATGTTTTTAGTTGTCCCCCATCCCCCAGCAGACAGAGCACCCTCAGCTGGGGATCACTGTCCCCACGAAGCCAGCAAAAGAAGACTCACCAAAACTCCATACTGTAAATCACAGACAGGTTCCCATCCGCAGGGCCCTTCTACCAATACGCTGTATCCGTGAGAAGAGATCAACCCATCTGCCAGAACCCTCATTTGCAGAACCTCTGAGGTTTGATTTTTTCACATTTATTTTATTTATTTTGAGAACTGCATCGTTAATGTACCACATACTGGAACATTTCGTAGCATGACAATGAGAACCCCTGAACAGACAGAAAGTGAAATGATTATTTTTTAAATAATGGAAATTAGTATGCCGTGTTTTTTCCTTGAATGCTTTTTAAATTTTCATAAATTGCTGTACAGCACGCTATTTTGTAAATGCATCCATCCTCTCACGAGTTTAACAAATATTTATCAAAGAATCACTTTTGGTGGCATCATGTTGGATTTTAGAGACACATCAAAATTGATATGTGGAAGCATAATTTGCAGACTGTTTCCTTCATTTTCTGTGTAATCTAACCAGTTGCTCGCTTTTGTGAGGTGATGACCCTGGCATGACCGTCACTCTCGTGTTGGCATCTGCTCATGTCCTTTGCCAAGACTTTCTCTTCTCTCTCCGGTTCCCTACGTTCTGTCCACATCAGGCACAAATGCAGCTCCACCTCCAGAGTAAAACCTGATCGAACTCTGCATCCAGAAGCACGCTCATCCTAATGGCCCCCATTTGAGCTCTGAATATCACATGCTGCCATCCTTTCTCACGGTATGGTCTTTCCTTCTGCTCTGTACTGAATACAGAAGCCCTGACCACCTAGTATGTTAGAGTCTAATCCCACTTATGAGCACTCCCACACCTCTGGTGGGATCAGCTGCACTCATAAGTAGAATTTCATTGAGCAAGGCATTTCTTAAACTGACAGCCTGGATGTCTCTCACTTTCCTCTTCCCAGTTGCCTCTGGAAGCCAGAGTGTCTACTTCATTCTCTCTCTCTCTTTCTCTTTCTCTCTCCCCCTCCCTCTCTCTCCCTCTCTCCTTGTGTTTGTCTACTTTCCCTCCTAGTAACTTTAGCATCATGGGATAAACTGAAAACTCTTGTGATAATAAAGGGAAGGACCCTTGCTTTATTCTAACTTCGGCTGCACTAATTCTCCTCTCAGAGATTCCTGTACACAAGTGTTATCTCCAACCGCCCTTACTTACTCTTCAGTCTCCACGGCCTTTCCTACTTCCTCCCCCTACCTCCTCCTTCCATTATGCAGTCCTCATCCTCATCCTGTCTCTCTTGTGTTCTAGTAAAATGTCCTTGAAGAAGGTGAGGACTCATGTTGCTAAATAGCAGGCAATTTTCAGTTTCTACTTCAGCAGCCTCTGTTTTAACCAAGCCAGCTGCCTTCGTCCTCCTGCTTATAATCCCTTGGTTTTCCCAGTTTCCTCCCTTCTTCACCTTGTAATTTCTTCCCTCTCTCTGGTCCTCTTCTATGTAAACGAACATAAAGGATCTTCTTTTTCCTAGTTCCTGCTCCTCAGATCTTCTAAGGAGGGCATTTCCACAGTAGTCATAGCATCATCATTCACCACGGATGCTTTCTTAATCTGCGGCTTCCCAGTTCTGAACAGAGCTCAGAACGTATGGACTTGGCTGCTTCCTGGGTGATCCATCCATTTGTTCACCAGGAGCCTCGAGAACCACAGGTTCAAGACCAGATACGTCATCTGCCTATTTGACTATATTTACCCCGTGACCTCATCTGAGGGATGACATCCCCTTCTCTGAGCTGCTCTGCCAGCTACCTCAGGACCAATTCTTCATTATTTGAATGGCATTCCACATCAGTTCTGCCTTAGCTCAGGACCGACTTCAGCATTTCTACCTTGGATCTTTGCAGCAACCCGCTAACTGATGATCATCTCTAGCCCTGTCTTCCTGCCTCTCCTCTGTGCAGCCAGATCCCTCTTCTTAAGAAAAAATAGAAATCATGATGGTTACACAGAGTCAGTCTTCCTTGAGAATGACGTTCATGTTCTCAAAATTGCAGAAAGGACCCAATGGGGCTCTGCTCTCTTCCTGACTCCCCTCTTCCTTACCAGCTGCGTTCTGACCACACTGATTGTGGATCTCTGAATACTTCTCACACTCACAAGTCTATGCTCTTCTAAACTTGTTTGCTCTCTTATTGTGAGTGGAGGCTGATTGTTTATTCCCAGCTGCCCAGACTACAAAATAAAAGAATTCTCAGGTTTTACGTGGATTTAATCAGTCCCATGGTGGTGCGCCAATCTGTTGGCGGAAGCTGCTTGTTCGCTCCCTGCTCTCTTTGACTCCACATACTCTCTCCTCTTCTATCTGCTTGGAATTCTGTTGTATTTCCTTCTTTATGGTACTATTTTTTAACTCCTTTCTGCATTCACTAGCTGTACCCAGTTTTAAAACACTCAACCCATTTGCCAACTGTCTGGGCAGCCCCTAAAGGAAGACGACGCAGGATGCCTGTTCTTTTCTTGCGACTCAGCCCACCTGTTGCTCTGTTACAGCCCTTACTCATTGTCCCCTGCAAGGCTATCACAAAGTCATCAGAGCAGGGCTCTCCTCTGTGGTCCCTAGGTCCTGGTTTACTCTCTAGGTAGAGTCCTGCTAGATTAGGTGCTATCAATGCCTTCCATCACCACATTTTGCCTGTGAGTGCACGGTATGCTGCTTCTGTCTCTTTTGCTGGTCAGCAAACATCTATGAGAATAAGAATTTCTCTTTTCAAATCTTTCTCCTACCACACTCTCACATTCAGACACATAATGCCGTGCGGAACTAAACTGCCATATTGTGTCATACGTTGTCTTAGTTAGGGTTACTATTGTTGTGATGAAATCATGATCAAAAATCAAGTTGGGAATAAAGGGTTTATTTGGCTTACACTTTCACTTTACAGTTTATTATCAAAGGATGTCAGGACAGGAATTCAAACAGGGCAGGAACCTGAAAACAGGAACTGCTGTGTGTCACGGATTTGTGCTGCATACTGGCTTACTCAGCCTGCTTTCTTATAGAACCCAGGACCGCCAGCCCACAAATGGTACCATCATCAATCACTTCCATCAATCACCAGTTAGAAAATGCCCTGCAGTCTTGCCTACAACCCAATTACTGAGACATTTTCTCAGTGCTGACGCCTTCTTCTCCAATGAGTCTAGCTTAACTAGCCAATACATATATCCAGATGAACCTAAATGATATTAAGCAAATATATCAAGATGCTGACCAACAACAGGATGTCACCAAATTAAAACAGGTAGTGAACTGGGAATTTCAAGTCCTATCACATTTGTCCTTTCCAGGAACAGTGTGCTATACAACCTTTACCCAAGTAGTCTACAATAGATAGTTTGCATCACCTGTGACTCTTCTCAACCAGGGCGGTGTCCAGTCTACTAAGAGCTGAATTAAATAGCTACAGAACAATTCAACTCTCCTCGCTGTAATTGCCTGTTAACCAAGGCTATGTATTATTTATCCACTGGGCGATAGGATGTAAATAAATCCCCTACTCTGCTTCCGGGAAAGTGTTTATTTGGCCTTGAAAAATTCTGAATCAGGCCCGTTTGTGAGATTTCACACTCTGAGAACATCACCTGTGATCCACTAAACTTGGATGCATCTGCATAAATTTTGGCACAGCTATGACTTAATCACTTCAATACTGGATAAATGCCCTTGCATGTAGACAGATTTTGGAAACAAAGAGGATTTTCATATGATTTTGAGGGCAGTTTGCCGAAACTATTAGCTAATCCCACTTAACTTTTATTTCATCTTTTCTAGTTTTTAAGAGTCTTTAAGAGGTTTTTGTAATCGAAGTGTTGCACCGGTAAGGAGAATATAAATTTAAGCTCAGTAGGGTTTTACTTGTACTCAGGGTTGGTTCGGAAATCAACTGTTTTGGCAAAAATTGTGTGTAAAACAATTACCCTTGGCAGTCCCCTAGCTACACCAGACAACCCTTTTCTTCAAGTCCACCGCAGTCAGAGTCTCATGTCACCACACACTGCCAATTTGGTATCTGATATCAACCTGATATCAAATGAAGCTGCTGGCTTGAATTTAGGGGCTATCACATAAAGAACAGACAGTCTACCCTTTTATCTAAAAGAAAAGTAAGGATGCTATTTAGCAGTATGAGATATCCATGCAATCAAAAGCCAAGAGGATTGCTGAGCCTGCAACAGATTTGTTTCCCATTTCGTTTGCACAGGAACGGATGATGTTTGATATCGCAGCCATAGCAGACAGAATCACAGCGATGTTCTCACGCTCCTTTCTGTTGTGTAACTCACAGAAGCTAGATGTGTGTGCTTTGTCACTGCGATGAAACTTAAATGTCCTCAGATCTTTTGTCACAAATTTGTGGAAAGACCAGCAGGCTTTCTGTTCATTCCACCCTAGCACTCTTGTGTGACGCTGCCAGTCACACTTCCCTTCCGGGGTCCCAAAATACCCTTTTTGCAATCACTTGTGGAAAACTAGATTTCCCCCAACTCCCCCAGGTTCTAAAACATACGGAATATTTCCCTGATAGAACTCTCTGTTGTAGTGGCATTTCAATTGTATTTTAAGAAATAAAGCCTGCCTAAAGATCTGAGAATAAAACAGCCCCATTGGTCAGCCTTACAGACCAGAAAGGTAAGGACAACCACACCTTTCAGTAGCCACAATGACACGCACCTTTAATCCCAGTAGCCACAGTAGTTGCCATAGAAACCGGGCAGTGCATACTTTTAATCGTGGTCATGCACGCCTTTAATCCTAGCCCTAGAGAGGATTATAAAACAGGAGGAAACACTCTCAGATTCAGTCTCATCCTGAGATTCCTGGAGGCAGGATCGCCATTTCAGACTGAGGTAGAGGTAAGAGTCAGCGGCTAACTGCTTCGCTTTTCGGGTCTTCAGGTTGAGACCCAATTTCAGTCTCTGAGTTTTTATTAATTGCGCTTCATTCTGTGATTCTACTTTTAGGACCATGATGATATTTTTTAATAACTAATGATTTCAACTTTCAGAAACATCTGAAGAAATAGAACCTGGCATGTGGAAAGTGTTCCATGAATATACTACTGGGGACTTCTCATATGATGGTCTTCCACCTTCTCCTATCCTCTGAGATTCAAATACCACATGGACCCACTGAAGACTAAGGAAGATTTTACCTGGCATATGGGTGTAGCAACATCTCAGTGACCAATTTACTGCAAAACCGTCAGGAGGCAACTCCCCTTCTACTCATTATCTCTCTGGTCCTTGAAAAGTTGGTATGGGCATTACTCTATTTTACAAAGAAAGACATTCCATAGCATATCCAAGGCCATAGCCACTGCAGGTGGTACAGCAGAGACACAAGCAGCTTTCTCTGCCTCCAGGACTCCAATAGTTGTAGTATGCCATGCAATTAAAATTATCCATGAATTCCATGCTTCCTCTCAGCCTGTATCACAAAGATATTCTTGTTTATTTATGAGACAGTTTTTATTAATCAAGCAAGAAATGTTTGTGGGCTGATTTCTTCCAAAGATTTGCATCTAGTTTATTAAATTTATAGCAAAAATTCTTGGTCTGGTTATTTAAAAAGAGCTAGGTGTTACTGTCCACACAAAATGTATTCTGTTTCATTTAAAGCCCTTGGTTTCAGTTCCATGTCCCCAAACAGGAGTTCTCAGACCTAGATTTTCTCTGCTTCCCATTCTCCACAGAATAACCTCTTCTCTCCAGACAGAAGAGCATAAATCCAGGCTAAATCGGAACAAAGGAGCAGGTTTGGGGTCACCGGTTCACATAAATACTTGCTGGCTATCTTTCTGTGTCCACCGCACACAGATCCAATCTGCAGAGGTAGATAGAAATTTCGGTCTCCCCAAACTCCCACTTGAGGGCTTTTGTAATGGACCTCACCTTGACGTTCCCTCCAGCTCACGCTTCAATTTCCTCTGTGTTGCTAACTCTCTTACTTTCTAACTTCTGAAATTGCGTTGCTCTTGTGTTTATACCTAGACTTTTTAACTTGTGGATTTCTGCCTACAAAAGTCTCTACAAATGTTAACATTACGTTGGTTCAATTCCCCTCCCACTTGAGTGTTGATGTTCCATTTCCCTTTTCTCTTCCTCTCCAAGGGTTGTATACACCAAGGGTTACATACAGAAGTACTGGCATTGGTTAGCTCACACTTTAGCTACTGGATCCCAATAAGCCAGGTCCCAAGTGGGAAGGACGAACGGGCATCATGCTGACTAGAAAGAGTTTACGATTACTGAATAGCAACTAAATTACTGAATAGCCCAGTGACTAAACAAATCAGATATCAAATGCTTGATTTAAGGAAAGCGGCACAGTGGCCCTGTGATCCTTGCTTCTCTGGAAGCTGCATCCTACATGGGAGGACGAGACTCCAGTGGCAGAATCTCTGCTATGAATTGGCCACCATCCTGGACAACAAACTCAACTGGACCAATCAGATCATATCCACTTAAGTTTCAGCTTTGAACTAAGCTGAAAGAACTGGGGGTTAGCATCAACTAAATCAGCACGTGACAGCATTCCAGAAGGGAGCTCTTCAAACTCCAGTAGGGGGGTCTCAGTACCTACCCCAAGTCAGACATCACAAAGCTCAGGAGTAAGCTATTCTTTGTGTCCTGTGAGATATGGCTATATACGTATATCTTTCCAAGGAGCCCTTCCCTTTTAAAGGTGATTCTATCAATTACCACAATACAGGTGGCTATTGTGCTCCAATTGAAAGACAGAGTCAGATGTAAAATCTTCTAATTTTATGTTTGGCTTTACAAATTGAAGTCATCCACGATGGTGGTACTTATTTTTAAAAATGGACAAATGGTTCAAATTTTAGCTCTACTCCCACCCTCCCCAGGGCAAGCTGACTCTTAAACACTTGACAGCACACCACTGATTCTTATCCTGGCTGCAGCTTCCTTTACGCGCCAGTTTGTCCATGATTAAGTGGGTACAAAACTTCTGTTTTCCTTTGTCATTAGACAGCACGTTACTGAGACTTGAGCTAGGCAATAAAAGGAAGTAATGTAACACTATTGCAGCCTCTGCTATGAATATCCAGTGAGTAAATTCTCCATGCATTTTCTATAGTAAAGAAACAAGAATCCTAGAGAATAAAAATCTAAGTAATATGTTGGTGCCCTCCTTTCTCTTTTACTACATAGAAAATTTAAATTGCTCTTCTCGGAATGATTAAAATAATCACCTTTCCTAAAGATGAAAAACCTTGCCAGTTCAATACATTATTAGCTTGTATTTGACATAAATATATTTGACGAAGCAAAGATCTATAAGCCTTATGATCTTCAACTCTGTTAGCATCTATTCTAATACAACTCTCACCTTCCTCTTCCCCTCTACTCACATATAAAATAGACATTCTTAGATAAAATACTGATTGAAGTTCAGTTTCCAGCAAGGTGTAAGGATGAACAAATCCTATGTTAGATCCATATCTTGGGCTTTATGGACTCTGCTCTGAATGTTTGAATTAACATCGACTCTATGTCCCTCACTGGAAATGGTTGTTGAATCAGGACAGTGTGGCTATTTATCATTGTGGGGGAAAATGTTATGGGGTAGGCCATTCAGATAACGTTAGACAGCTACAACACGCCAGGTGTTCTGACTATTTACAGGACGGTTCTGAGAGCAAAAAGAGGAGGAGTCGCGACCATTGTGTTTGAAGGACAAAAGTGGAGACATTCACAAGGGAGTGCATCAGAAGGCAGGCCTCACGGATGAGATATTACTGACCTTGAGTTTCATCCATCTTATTTCCCAGAGCCGTCTTTCACACCTTCTCCTAAGAGGAGGACTTTATTAGGGGACTGCATTCAAAGATACGGTGAAACACAATCTCAAAACAAATTTGTGAGGAAGAGAGAAAAGCTAAAAGAAATATGTCTTTCACGTATAAAGCATAACCTGGGAAAATTTATAGGGAAAAAGAGAATATCAAGGCTTAAAGAAAACAAAGAAGGGAATAAATATGGGCAGGAGAGAGGTGAAATTTGCCTAAGACAAAACCAAAACGAAACAAAGACCTTTACAGCAGTGATGACATATAACGTAGCATTAGATCTTTATTTACTAACTACTCAAAATTGCACAGCCCTCTCAATCTAAGTTCTCCCTCCCATACCGGAATAAAACATGCAAAGAAAGCAGTGAGTAGACCCATACATCTTTCCAGGTGCCCAACACATAGGTCCCAACCAAGAACCTCCCTAGGTCTTTTATCTTTGAATTCTATCTTTGATTTAGAATGAAAAGCCTGGTCTGGGTAAAGCAATTTCAGGCATCATTGAGCAGGAAAGATTTGGCCCTTGGAATCTATCACCTGCTACCGCTTGTATATACCTATGTATTTTTAATTATTTTTTAGTTTTGACACAGGCGAAAATATAACTTCAAAGTGCTGGTAGCAACATTGAGATTGAGTAGGTGAACTTTTCAATCTGAAAATAAGTTAAGCATTTGTCACAATTAGATATCGTAATGGCTGTTGTCAAGGCTGACAGCCACTGAAGATCTTGTAAGCGAAAAGACTTAGCAGCTTCCATGATATATCACATCGGTAATCTCCTCCATCCTTTACTGATTTCCACACTGAATGTGTATTTACTGAACAACTATTCTGTGTCGAGCCATAATCATAGCATTTGTTTTCTGCAGAAAGTTAACACAAACACGCATACCAAAAACAACACTGCCCCCCACGTACATTCCATTAGAGGCGGCGGAGAAAACCAACTGAACGATTACAGAAAAACAAGTCAACTAGTGACAAAGTGTTCTACAGAGACCTGGAGAGTCATGACTATAAAGTCGTGTGGGCAGGGATCTCTCTGAGGAGGTCATGGTTTACTAAAGTGAGTATTTATAAGAAGAAACAAAAATGAAGAGAAATGGAGGACACCATAAGAAGAGGAAACAGCAAGCCGCTGTGAGCACCCTGTGCTAGAAGAGGAGGAGGGCGAGGTGAATCTCAAGTAGACTGAGAAATCACATCTCCACTTCAGGTCTGATTCCTGCGAGTCAAATGCCCCCTGGAAGACAAAAGGGGGTGGGACAGATGGGAAAAGGACAGAGGAAAACTGTAGCTCATTAAACTTCTCTTTAATCTTCATAACTGTCTTCCAGGCTTGAGCGCAAGAGTTTTTATTAAACAAATGGTTATTGTTTTCTTTGTGCACAAGCCACTTATATGTATCACTAAATTAATAAATTTGGCTTTGCTAAGAAAGGAATGAGTCTGGTCTCTGTATACATCACCATTATTATGCACTGAATGGAAACAATGTTATTTTTGGTCCCTTGTCCCCTGTACCAGAAAGCAATGTCACTTCAGCTGTTTCTACCACCCTTTCTTTTTTTTTGCAGGCTGGGGAACTTTGAGACAAGGTTTCTCTTTGTGGCTCTGGCTATCTTGGAACTTGTTTTGTAGACCAGGCTGGCTTCACCTGGAGATCTTTCTGCCTCTGTCTCCCAAGTGCTGGGATTAAAGGCCTGTGCTACCACACCTGGCTCAACTGTTTCTTAGTGTCGGACAACAGCCTGCTCAACTGTTTCTTAGTGTCGGACAACAGCGCATCTTCTTCATAACTAGTAGCAAGCACATTGAATGACCACCCATGTCAGACTTCATCTCATGTCTAACAACAAGATTAGAAATTATACCCTCTTTGTTATATCTTCTAGTTTTTCCTTTATGTTTTATTCCCCCCCACACAAACCATGTCCACCTGACTGCCACACAGGGAATTGTTTTGACCCTCCATAACGAGTTTAGGAGCTGTTTGCAAACCAGTTCCGCATTTGTATTCATGGTAAGCTGTGCCTAGGTGGTCTCCCTGAAAGAGCTCTCACATAGAAGCCAAGGGTCACTTTAAAGGCTGGTTGGTTTTCACATCTTTATTAAGAGTGTGAAGGAACGTAAAAACACTAGCCATGTAATCTGATTTTAAGTTGGGAATTTCTGTGCTGACAGAGGAATAAATTGAGGAGAAAAAACACAGAATAGCTGAAATTCAACTTGGCAAGTTATAATGTAATATATCAGCGATCTGAAAAAGAACACAAAATGTGAATTTCCAGGGAATGAGTGAAGTCTTCAAGGCCCAAGGGTGATAGCGAAGTTAACGGTGCATGTTAGCAGAACCGTGACTGGCTGGGCAATAATCAGCGCTATTTTGGGCCACATATGATGATTCACTATCAGAACAGAAAACATGAAGAATAAGGCAGATGACATCAGAATTGAGCATTGTGTTGAATTTGTCATTATGTGGAAACCCTTCTCAATTGAATATATATCAAAGGCAGAAGCCAGGAAAAGAGGGGAAGGCGAGAACTGAGGTTTGCTTCCCCTTAGACTTGGGCAGGACAATTATTCTAGATGTGCCATTCAACTTTTAGTTTCTACCCAGCTACTCAACAACTCACTGTTACCAGCGTGTTGACTGTAAGTAGTTCACTGCCCGCATCCCTTTCTCCACCATGCAACTCTACCATCTGTCTGCCTGTCACTTCTTAGTCAGAATAGCCCTAATGGCTAGTTCTGGATCTAGTGCTTTTCTATTAAATAAAGAGAATATGGAAGGGGAGCCAGATGGTAAATTCAAGGATATTTAGGACAATCTCTATTTAGCTGCAAAAACAAACAAGCAAAATTGAACAGTGTCTCTTCTTCCCTGCGCATTACTTTTCTGGTCCACACAGCTTCTTAACCCTTTTTTGAGATGACAAAAACGTTCCATCCACTCATCACGCAACACATATTACCGTAAGCCCCAGCATTTCAGAGTGTGCTCTAGCTGAGCAATTTTGAAAGGACTCAGTCATCGCATAATTAATTGTTCCCCATTGTCCATGCCAAATCTCTTTAGTGACTGTGGGCTGAATGATATCCTTTTTAAAAAAGAGAAATATTTGAGAGTAACTAAAGTAGAACGACAGGGTACAGAGATGGGCAAAGGCAGAACATCACTAAAAGGACCAGGATATAAGTGACCTGGTCCAACAGTCTCCTGCTTCCTGGAGGCTGCTCACTGATTCACACATTTCCCAGAGACATGAGCAGCTGAACCAAGTATGCTCTCCTGCATGAAGTTAGAAGCCAGCACTCCCCGTGGTCGTCTGGATCTGCTCTATTAATTAACAGACGCATTCCTTTTTCAACTGAACGCGTGTGCTCCAATGGCTTGGTCAATCAGATAACACTGAAATGAAAGCGTTCCACTGCCAGTTATTTCTTTATGAAAAGAGAAATGAATGGCGTATACTTACACATTGTCCAGACAGGGTCGTTTCTTTGTCCAAATTGAACCTTTTTTCAAAGAGTAGGTACAAAAACTATCAAGTAGGTATTGTTTGAAGTAATAGAGCAATTTTCAAGTCTTTCCCTACCTTTTTGACTTTAATGCTATTGAAATAAGTTATTGTGCTTGAGGCCATTCCCAATGAGGTTATCAAGCTATATCAAAATACTAGTTAGGAAATTTAACTTTTAAAAATATGATATTCCTGATAAATAACTCATTTCCACCCTTAACACTGTAACTCAGCATAACAACGGAGAAGATATTTTAACTTTCATAATACATTTTAAAGAATATTGTTGAGATTATAATCTAATTATATCATTTCCCCTTCTCTTTCTTCCCTCCAAAACTTCCCATACATTTTTCCTTTGCTCTTTCAAATTTATAGTCTCTTTTTTCCACTAATTTCTTTTACATATTTGTGTGCAGGCATATATATACTCTTAAACACATAAATACAAACTGATTAGTCTATATAACATGACTTGTCTGTTTGTTAACTTTCAGTCCTGGACATTTGGTACTGACTGCCTAAATGACACCTGGACAAGGAAGGCACCAATATGTTATATGAGGCTGCTTATTCATCCCGGACACCCAGAATCAAAATAACCACACAGAAACTGTATTAATTAAATCACTGCTTGGCTCATTAGTTCTAACTTCTTATTGACTAACTCTTACATCTTAATTTAACCCATTTCTATTCCTCTGTGTATCACCACGAGGCTGTGGCTTAACGGGTAAAGGTTTAGTGTCTGTCTCTGGCAGGCTTCATGGCTTTTCTCTCACTCTGCCTACGTTCTTCCAGCATTCAGTCTATTTTTTCCAGCCTAGCATTATTCTACCCTATCACAGGCTCAAGACAGTTTCTTTATTAACCAATGGTATTCACAGCATACAAAGGGGAATCCCACATCGCCAACAGACATGCTAATGTGAACAGGGCAGGAAGACTTAAGAGATCTCAGCTCTACACAAAGAACTACAGGCGAAGAGGAAGGCTGAGAGCAGGATAAAAAGCCTTTCCCCGGGGAAGAGACACCAAGTCGTTATCCAACGGTGAACGGGCACGCTCCCATTTATCAGACTTCTCACTTTGAGCCTGTGAGAATCAATTACTTTTCTGGTTACAATGATAAACCACCTGACCAAGGCCGGGCGGTGGTGGCGCATGCCTTTAATCCCAGCACTCGGGAGGCAGAGGCAGGCGGATCTCTGTGAGTTTGAGGCCAGCCTGGTCTAGAAGAGCTAAAAAGCTACAGAGAAACCCTGTCTTGAAAATCAAAAAAAAAAAAAAAAAAAAAAAAAAAACACCTGACCAAGGCATTGTAAAGAATGGAGAGTTCATTTTCGTTTTCGCTCACTGTTGCATATGACCCCGAAATAGTGATGGCATCAGTAGTTTGAGGCAGCTGGTCAGGAGACAGCAATGAGGGCCACAGTTCAACTCTTTTGTCTCCTCACCATTTAGCCATGGACTTCAGCTCATGGAAGATTGATTCCCATATTTAAGGTGGGTCTTCCATCCACATCAATTAACCTAAACAAAAACCCTCATAGCTGTTTACATTGGGTCGAGTCCGTGGTGATCTAAATTTTATCAATGAAGGAGTTAATGCTAACTCTTACACAAATCTTGGCTGACTTGGAACACCAGGGTTTTGTGTTTGTTTGCTTTGGTTTTTGTAAACCAGGCTGTCAAGTACAGGAACTGTTGGTGAGGCACCATGAGTGATCTGTTTTTCAGTTTTGCCCAAAGGAACATTTTAACTTTACGGAGTTTTTTGTTTGTTCTGTAAATATAAACATTACAAAGGTCGGGGGCTGGAGAGATGGCTCAGCGGTTAAGAGCATTGCCTGCTCTTTCAGAGGTCCCGAGTTCAATTCCCGGCAACCACATGGTGGCTCACAACCACCTGTAATGAGGTCTGGTGCCCTCTTCTGGCCTGCAGGCATATACACAGACAGAATATTGTATACATGATAAGTAAATAAATATTAAAAAAAAACATTACAAAGGTCTGCATGGGAAATTAATCAAATTAAATACAAGTTATCATTCTTGAGAGGTTGAGGAAAAGGGTTGAGACCAGCCACAGAACAAGAACCTTTACCCAAAACCAAACAAAACAAATTTTTTAAACTAAAAATACAGGGACAGCACATTATCTAGAGAAGACTTTCATGGGACAATGTAGAACATTTGCCAACTCTGACCCACAGTGGGCTAGTTATTTTGCCTCGTGACTGAATCACATTGCCGTCTCACTGCACCAAGCTTATCCAGGTATCTGCAGCAGATTCCACTCCCATGCAGGTGAAGGCAAGGTGCCCCACACAAGGCCCAAGAGCACCTTAGGGTGCTGTCTGCAGTTGTGACTCAAGCACTTGATAGCAATGTCTGCTAACATTTATTACTTATGACCGAGAAGTCTATTCTCCCCAAATGTCCTTAGTTATGGGAGGGAAGGGATGGAAATAACATCTCTGCTATTTGCTACAAAGAACAGCTCTTTTTCTTACATGACTAAATCATTTCTGTCTAAATGACTTCATTCGTAAATAATTTGTGAATTCTTCTAGAATTCTAGAAAAAATTCTTCTAGCTTGTGAGTACTTATTGTCTTGCAAACTTATATGTCTGTCATTCTGTTCATGGAAAGGAAAATTTTAATAAAAACAAAACAGGGAACTACTCAACATTTTTCTATGGCTTCCCCAGACAGATAACCCTTCAAACTATTTTAGATGTTAAAGATGTTTCATTCTTCCAAAACTTGGTTGGAAAACAGGCACTAAAAACCAAAATATAAAATAAAATAAAAACTCAAAAACCAACCAAACAAAAACAACAAAGCAAAACAACTCGAGTGGTTAAGAAAAAGAAAGAAAATCTATAGTAAGTGTGACTCAGAGTGCAGAGTTAACTGGCAACTGAGAAAGACAAACATCACAAGAAACTGCAGACTCACTCAGAGCAAGGATTCAGGATTTCTCAGCATTTCTGAGCACAGACTGTAGATCCTCACACTGTCCAGAGTGCACTGAGGACCGAAACAGGTAATCCCAGAATTGTCAAGCCCACCACTCTCCAGAGATTCTTAGGGACAATGAAATCTGTGAGCCGCTTGCATGTGCAGTCCTGTGTATTAAAACTCACCCTGCCCTGCCCCTAAAACTACCTTGATGGCATTTAATGTGTCAAATAACAGCAAAAATTATCCCTCATGTATCTTACCTCATTATCAAAATGCATCCAAAGACAGTATCTCCTACCACTCATTCAGGTCTCAGCCTCCATTAAAGTGTCCACCACTCCTTACCAAAACCTAGCTAGAAGTTGTTTTCTTTTAAGTCAAAATAACATCCTGCTAGTTTTTCCATACACACTATGATGGCTGTGTGAAACTCAGCCTCCTTCAGCATATATAACACAGGCTTCTCCTGCCAGTCCTTCCTTTAACCTAAGCATCCTCCCAGATTTGAGAATCTTGCAGATTCTCAAACACACGCAATCACTCAGTCTCTCTGAGTGGAGCTTTTGAACCCTTAACAGGTTTATTGTGTGGGCTAAATTTGCTAGGAATAATTAGAAAAGGATTCAACACCACCACCAGCAGCACCCCCAACACGTACATACACATACACACGTTTTCTGGAAGAGGATTCCTTCCACCTTGACATCCAGCTTGGGTTTCATAAGGTCTCACTGTCCTAGTTCGGTTCCTGTGTTACTGTGATAAACACCTGACCAAAAACACCCTGGGGAGAAAAGCGTTTGTTTATTTTACAGTCCAGTCCCGTCATAACTGGAAGTCAGGGCATGAACACAAGGCAAGACCGGGTGGTGGGAACTGAAGCAAGGTCCAGGGAAAAATTCTGCTTCCAGTTTAGTTTTTTTTTTCTTTATTTAAAAAAAATTTAACAATAAAATAAATTTTATTTAATCTTATTTTAAAATTGTTTAATTTGTTAATTTATTTTTTGAGTATCTAAATTTTTACATCTAATATATTTTAATCGTTTTCCCTCCCCAAATTCCTCCCAGACCCTCTCCACTTCCCTGCTCTCCAATTTCAACCTCTCTCTCCCAAGAAACAAAATGAAAATCAAAACAAACAAACATTAAGATGAAAAAATAAAAAGAAAATGAAACAAGAAGTTTACGAAACAAAATCATGGATTAACACTCTCACTGTGGGCTGGGCTCCCCTGCATCCACTAGCAATCAAGAAAATGCCCAAAAGATGGGCACAGCAGCCAGTCTGACGGAAGCGATCCCTCAAATGACACTTGGTCTATCCAGACCTATCAAGTGGACGATTGAGGTAATCCACCACACCCTCCCTCCAGGGTAAAGTGGGTTTCTTTCCCACTTTCTGCTCAACCTGGTGTTCAGCAGGTGGAAGCAGTTCTGCCCACTTCGTTGTCACGCCTTACTTCATCTCCTTCTTCCAGCCTCAGAGGACAGAGTGTGCATGGTGGTGGTAGTGGAGAGGGAGATTAGAAAAAAAAAATGATAGCACAACTCTTTCATACACCTGAAGCTGCTTGAGGTGCCTCTTTCTGTCTTGGCCAATGCCCAAGTGCAAGACGCCTGGGCTCAGCCGAACGGTTCTTCTCCACTGTGACTGTGATTAATCACTTGGTAGCTTTCAGCGAGCTGGGCTAGAAGGTTGATGAAGATACCCTCCTGTGTCTGGCTCCTCCATGTTGTTTGGTACAGCTCTTTCTCACTACTTGTGCACCCTGACAGTGTGGACGTCTCAGGGAATTTTTTTGAAAAAATGCATCTTGCTTAAATGATAGAAAATAGAAGCTTCTAGTTCTCCCAAGAGATCAGCGGATACCCAACACAGCTTTGCATCTGCCTAAGCTCTTGATGACACAAGCCAGATTCAAATGAAGGCAAATGAGCCCCCACCACTACTTAATTGGAAGAGCAGCATGCTCGCACAAGGTGGGAAATATCCTAAGAAGTTCATCTTTGGAAATACTTTCTCATCCTGGCCCTTCTGCTTGCTATGTTATTTCCAAAGCACTCTGGTCACCAGCCTTCTCGACATCATCTGCATCTCAATTTAAATGTCATCACCAAGGCACCACCATTCCATTAGCTAATAAAAAAAAAAAAAAAACACCTCAGTGGTGACTCTGAGCTTGACTTCCTCATTGCATTTTGTATTTACTGTTTATTATTCAATGTAGTTATTTCCATAGAGATGTTATTTGTTTGTTACTGTGTGTGTGTGTGTGTGTGTGTGTGTTGTTTATCACCTATGTCTAATTCTTCAAACAGCACGGAATTTGTTCTTATTGTCTACCTACTATTTCGTATCTAGACTACGGGTGTCAATCTTTGGGAAGGTAAGAATGGCTCACTCAGTTTTACTGCACTAAAATCCAGCTCTAGTAAGTGTTAGAAGGACACAATTCTCTTTTCCTACCTAAACTTCAAGGGACAGAAATATTTTCAGTATATTCATTTTATTTATCTTTCTCTCTAGAGAGAGACAGACTCCTGGGTAGGTTTATACCATCAATCAGTCTTGTTTCTGAACAACATGTAGGAAACTTCTTAGTTTCAACAAATAACAGAATAACATCTTCTTATTGAAGATCAGGGGAGACTATCAATGTCACACCTTTGATTTTTCTTCTTTCCATAGTGTGTTCTAGAAAATTAATGTTCATAATTTCAGTAAGAATCTTCTCAATGCTGTTGGTTTTACTTGGATAATGACAATACTTCAACATCTAGTTTCTAGACAGCTGTTTTTGTGCCAGACCCCAGCACACACGCTTTTCATGGTTCAAACACTGGGTTGTTCAAGCAGTTGACCCTAAAATCGTCTGTGGTCTTTAGGCAAACATCTAAGCCCTTAGGCATATACTCTTAGCACAAATCACCACTGGAACTGCCTCCCTCCAGACTCTTTTAAAACTTTGATTTGGTACATTACTCTTCAAGACAGAAGGGACAACCATACTATAAAGTCTTTAAACTTGACTCAGGTTTGGAGAGATTGGTCAATGGTCAAAAGCATACTATACTCTTGCAGAGGACCTGAGTTTGTTTTCCAACATCCATATCAGGCATCTTACAAACACCTTTAACTTCAACTTCAGGGAATATAGTGCCTCTGGTCTCCCACATGTACTTATATACACAAACCCACATTCAGAAACACATAATTTAAGATAATAAAATAACTCTTCATATGTGACACATTATTTTATTATTTGATATATAAGTCAATTCTTAGCCCCCAAAGCATCCTGTGTACATCAGAAATGTATCAAATCCATGGGCTGTAGATATCTTACTATAATCACAATTTTACTTGATGACATCTTCCAGTAAGGGAATAAGGATAATGGGAATCTCAGTGTTGTATACTTATTATATAAATCTACCTGTACCACAAATAACGTTTCAGTATAAAATATATTTTTGTAGCGTAAGTTCTATTCTAAATATATTTTGATGATATTCTCTGGAGACACAAATTAATTTTTCTTTTTTAAGTTGAGTAATTTTCTTAAGTTTTTGACAAAACTATCTCAAAAGGCAAAGAGCTCTGCTTAGAAATATGTCCATCTAGTGGTTGCTGTTCAAAGTCCACAGCTTACCTAACTATTCCATATGGAAAACTCTGATCTGAAGATCATTATTCCCTTAATTGATGGCTACTGTCTTCATCACACAGCTGTTAGCTCATCAAGAAACTGTTAATGAACTTGGCAATATAAATTGCATTAACTTTTTTGCTCTAAGGTTAATCAGGGGGAATATTTCCAAATGCGCTTTTTATGTGCTGAGCTTTCCTAATAAATATGATTAAGTAAAATCTGTTGAGAGGAAGAATATCAATACAGTGAAGATTGCTTAACATTGGGCATTGGACTCCGATCTGAGGAAAGGGAAAGAGATGTCTGTGCATCCCTGGTCTGACAAAGAACACAGCTCTGACCCAAAGGAGCAGCACCTCCATTCAGTTAAACTATGGAAGTGCTGACCAAAACATCAACATCACTGTTCTGAACAGGATATCATTGAGAGACTTTGCATATAAAATGCATTAGGTTTCCTGGTCTTTGTATCAAAATGGGCACTATGATTCTGACTATTCTTACTATAATAGGAGAATATTGTATAGTTACATTTATAATGACTAATGGTGTTGGAGTAGTACACTCCCAAGAAAAAAACATGTTTCACTAAAGAGACACAAACTTAAACCTTAAGTTTAAAACAAAACATTTTTTTTTTACTATTTAGGTGCAACAAAGTAGAATCCACCTGTTGCTGCTGCTTCTATTACTGTCCCTCTTCTGAAAATGTTCTTTATGCCTTTTGTTTTTTGAAATTATTACATAATTAGATAATTTCCTGGTTCCCTTTCCTTCCTCAAACCTGCCCTCCCATCTGACTCTCTGTTAAATTCATGGCTTCTTTTTTCATTAATGTTGTTGTTGTTGTGTGTGTGAACATATATATTCCTAAATAAAACCTACTCAATCCACGTAATGTTACTTGTGTATATGTTTTAAGGGCTTGCCAACTGGATACAGTCAGTGTACTCCTCCCTCCCTGGGGAAGACTATTTCTCCCCTTCTCAGCATTTAGTTGCCTGTAGATCTTTATATAGGCTTGAAGCCTCCTGGGCCTTCCTCTATCTACATTAGTATTGCCTGTGGTTGTCCTTGTGCAGCTCATCTATATGTGCCTGTGTCTGTCTCTGTGTGCACAACGTATGTATATAGATGATTGACCCTGGAGGCCAGAAGAAGGTGTCAGATTCCCTAGAGCTGAAGTTTCAGATAGCTGTGAGCTGCCCAATTTGGGTACTGGGAACTGAACTTAGGTCCTTGCAAGAGCAGCAAGTGCTATTAACTGCAGAGCCTTCTCCCCTGTCTGACTTACATCCATTGTTCTGAGTGCATCATTTTAGCTCTTATTGATTCATTTGATACTGAACTAATCTGGTAACAAAATATAAGCTATATGGAATTTAAAAGTATGAAGATTGTACAGGTCATTAGAAACACATTTGTGATCTAATGTTCCTTATTTTAGGTTCCATTAGTGTGATAAAAATAATGGCTTTGGATTTAAACTCTGCATCATTTGTCTGGATCTAAAACGATGGTATTTTTGAACATTTTGATATAGTCAATTTAGTCATTTTCTCTGATGCCCGGAATGATGACATCAGTATTGGAGATGATAGCAACCACCATTGAAGAGAGAAAATTAATTTATATTTGAATTGGATCCAGGATATTTTTTTCTTTCAAGCACAGAATCAGTACGTCTCAGCTCTTAGCACAAAATGTATTCGCAAAGGAGGAAAACCCGAGCGAAACTTCCTGAATTCATCTGATTTCATCTTGACTGAAGGAAAACAGCCACAGAGTAGATGTCAGAGGGAGTAATCGCTGTTCTTCTCACGTTTCTCAATGGGGTGGGAGTTCTCTTGGGAGTCACCGAGTGCCCTCTCCAGACCAAATGCCGCTTTCTGGGGGAGGGGGGGCGGGAGGGTTGGCTTCAGCTCGCATATGCAGCTTCTGTTTTTATTAACTGGTGCATTTGAGTCTTTGTCAGAGAATAATTTCTGTTTGGTCAAAGCAGTCCAAAGAAAGCTGAATTAGCAGGAAGAGTATTTGATAAAAAACAGTAAAACTTGACACACTTTAAGTACACTACCCTCTTTATCATGAGGGGCATAAATCAGACCTGTTCCAGAATTCATTAGGCATAGCTTTCATAGATTCAATAAGAAGATATTCAGTATTAAGAGCTGGAGTCTCTGGAGAAGACAGAGGAGCCTAGGGACCTGCGACAGCAGTCTGTACACTATAGCCATACCTGCTCTGCCATCCATTCCTTTCCATTTAAAACATGTAGTGGACTAATAATGATAGTACGTGTTCAAGGCACATAATGAGATAATTTAATACACATATTCATCGGGTACTGCTTGGCACAGTTAAGTGAAAACATACATCATCTCACAGTGTCACCACAGGGTGGGGAAGAGGAGGGCTGAAATTACTCTGACCAATTTTTGAAGAAATAATCCAGTATTATTAACTGCGATTGCTATGGCAGATATGAGATCTACAAAGCATATTCATCTTGGAACTGAAAATCTGTACTTTGACCAGTGTCTGTTCATTTCTGTCACCATCCTGGGAGCTGCCAATCCATCCTCTGCTTCTGAGTGACCAGCATTTTCATAAAGGGGGTCACACAGGTTTTGTCTCTCGATATCGTGTTTATTTTGTCCAGAATGATGTCATCTAGGTCTGTCCTTGTCGGCACAAGGTAGAATTACCTCTTTTCATCTGGAAACCCAGCCACTGTAGCATAGACCGTATTTACAAATATTATTGAACACTGTAAGTTTGACATTGAGGTTTTTTATTGTTTCCTTTGCTGATTTAAATTCTTTTTATTTGATGGAGTCCCAGTTGCTTATTTTTCCCTTTGTTGTTGTCATCTGTCTTAATTAAATTTTACTAACACACACTCTCAATTTTTGACTATGTATTGTCTGACTGTTTTTGTGTCCATACTCTCTCAAGAGTAGCTATGGTAGGTGTATTTAGTCTATGAAATATAAAGTGTCCTATCTGGTCCTTTCTAGAAGACAAGTTTGCTTGTCTCTGGTCTAGAAAATATGATGAAGAGAAAGGCTATCAGAAGACTCAGAAATGCTCCCCATCTGGGATTCACTGGATGGACATATTACAGAAGGAAGGACCATCAACAGGGAATGCTTGAACTGGTTGCCATGAATCTTTGGTTTTGTAAGACTCTTATTCTGGGTGTTGTTGTGTTCTAAATGTTTCTCCTGTTTTTTCTTCATATTTTATGAGACATATCTTTCTTTTAATTTATCTCTACATAAACAAGAGACTGAAAATAAAGCTAGGTATGCCTCGTGTCCCAAAATGAGGTCAGTCAGGAGAGAAGTGAAGAAATATGAAGAAAAATACCACTTTGTTGTATATTTGTAAGCCCTAAGTACAATCACTGTGTTCAGTGTTATGAGGACCATAAACTGAAGTATTATAACATCATCTTTACACAGTGGAGAAGCACTGAAGATTTTGACAAGGAAAGGAATATATTTGGATGTTTTCCTAAGGAGATGCAATTTCTACAATACTTGTAATTCATATTGAAGAATAACAGAAGTTGATCAGGAAGAATAGTCAGTACACTCAGCTGAAAAGTCCCAGCGGGTACCAAGAGCTAGGGGGAGACAAGGATGAGCAGGTGGGGCGCTAGGGTGGGGGTTACGAAAATGATTCCACATCATGGTATAATGTAAAATGTGTCAGTGGACATTAATCATGATCCCTTAGCATGACCAAAGCCAAGGGAAAATCTGAACATAAACTAAATGCTGAGTTTTCAGTGCTTGGAACACTCAGGTGGAGATACCCATTGTGGAAGTAGCTGGCTGAGGATGTGCAGATTCCCAGGCCTATCAGAACACTCAACCTTTTGCCAAGTTTTGTTGTTTGTCTAAGTCCCAAAAGGTGCCTTTAGGGTCTTCACAAGAATAAAAATCTCCAAAGAAGATTTCTAGGAAAATGAAGCTGAAAGATAGTTTGATTTTAGACTGTAGCATGGGGTCAAGTAGATGTCTTGGCAATTAAGGGCTACTGCCACCATGCTTGATGACACTGGGCCCCTTGGGGTATAAGGAAGAAACAACTCTCACAAATTTCTCCAACTTTCATATATGCATTGTGTCATACACATGCACACACACACGCATACATACACACACACATACACACACACACACACACACACACACACACTACAAATGTAATTTAAAAAAACTTTAGTCCAGAGAATCTGTGCAGATTGCATTTCCAAAATAGCTGTTTAAGGAGCTTCTATGCCATTTTCTTTCTCTCCGTGTGACACTGACTTCTGCAAGGGTTTTGCTCTGTCCCTTGAATCTTGGCAGGCCTATACAGTGTGCTCATACTGTGGAACTTTTGGGGGTCAGGTATTAATGCAATACAGGCTCCACCAGGTTCTTTTTTGGAAATTAACCACCATGCTGTAAGAGACTAGCTAGATTTGACAGAAGCCATCCATGTGTTTCTGGCTTAAAGCCCCAAGTGTGGCCCCATCTGAAAGCCTTCCAGTACACTCCACGTGGGCTTAGGTGAACAGTAAGATTGCTCAAGTTCCAGACAAGAAGCCACAACTTTATGAAAAGCCACCTGTAAAACTGCATAAGGGAACCCAGTCAGCAGACCTTTGACAAAGGTGAAATGATTCCTGTTGTGTTGACGTGTGATTCATTGCATGGCAGTAAAACACCAAATATGTTCAATGAGAAAGAAAGGAAAAGATGCTCAAGCATGTGACCACTGCTTTGCAATAGACCCATGGAAAAGTGCGGTGAATGTTGCCAGGTCTGGTGCTCATGTTTTTTTCTTTTTTTTTTTTTTCACTTTGAATAAGTGGCTTAAGATTTAGCTTTCCTCGGTGTGTTGCTGAACTGACAGGATCCTGCTCGTGCCAAGGAGATGTCTGTAGGAGCCAGAAGCAGAGTGTCCAAATGGCTACCTATGCATTTCATTGAAAATAAAACATACATTCTAAGTCCATCCATTTTCCTCAAAATTTTGTAATGTCATTTTCTTTTTATCTGACTACTATTCTACTACAGATATATACTTGTGAGTGTCCGTACACAAATTTCCATTATTCACTATCTGTTGATGAACAGTCTGGTTGATTCTAAATCTTTGTTGTGGTAAATAAAGCGTAAATAATACAGTAAATAATGCATGTAATCTCAAAAAGAAAAAAACGGTGTTTCTTCCTCATTTGTGGAATCTAGCCAATCATATATACATGAACAAACAAACATATATGTGGGTACAGTGCAACATGCTGAAAAGGGAGCAGCAAAGGCTTAACGTTAGAGGATGAAGAAAGACTGAGAGCAGATAATGGACCTGAGATGCCAAAGAGGAGGTAAAGATAATTGCTTCTGTTCTAATTTTGTCATGGATGTTTATTCTTGGTATGGATAAAAGCCTAAAACATATATTCAATAGTAAAACTACAAAGTTCAATGTGGAGCTTTACAGCTCCAGGGTGGTTATTCTAATTGTACAGAAGTTCACTGAGATATATACTCTTTGGGTCTTGTTAACTATGGTTTGATGTTTATTTTATTTGTGAGGATATTTTTAACAATAAAGTTTATGAAATTTAAAAAATTAAAAACATTCCTTGAATTCAGTTTCCAGGAAGTCAGAATGGAGTCAACAAGGTACTGAACCTTAGGGATACAATTCATTTTTAGAAGTATATTTCCTAATTATATTAAATATTCATCCTAATGCCCACAGAGAAGTCTCTTTCCTCATCATAGAAACATCTCTTTGAAAGAGACAAAATCCATTACAGAAGACCACAACCAATCACAAGGCAAAGAGCGGGGCTGGAGAGATGGCTCAGTGGTTAAGAGCATTGCCTGCTCTTCCAAAGGTCCTGAGCTCAATTCCCGGCAACCACATGGTGGCTCACAGCTGTCTGTAATGAGGTCTAGTGCCCTCTTCCGGCCTGCAGACATACACACAGGCAGAATATTGTATACATAATAAATAAATAAATATTTTATTTATTTATTTATTTATTTTTTTTTTCTTTTTTT